>NC_136423.1:112930597-113478097 GCF_052625555.1 Lactuca saligna
AAAGAATTCTCAAGAATTCTTTAGAAACAGCATCGGGAAAGGATCATAGACTTCTCGTTTCTCGATGATCACTCGGACGAGAGATACATGGGCAGAATTTTTAAGCTTTGATGTACGAAGATCATGGGAGTCAAGTCGGAGGAAGATTAGAAAAAATGGATTTCTCGAATCTAGGAAACACAGAATGAGTGAGGCTCGGTCATTACATGCTAAAGGTGACATCAAAGCATTTCATAAAAAGTTTGCTAATAGATCGAATGGAAAGGAATAATCACTCGGATTGAGAAAACAATCTACGAATACGACACAAGCGTTCTCGTTTTTATGTGATAACGATCTCGAAGACATACATTTTCAGTTACTCGTAAATGACGGGGGTTAGGAAAATGTTCAAATGGATGGTTAACGAATTTCTCTCGGTGCTAAAATCGAAAAGAATCACACGCATATAAATTTAACTAGGGGAAATACACCTATGGCAACGTTGGGATCGGTGGTTGTCTCCTCTCGTCCTATTGCTATAATTCTTCAGGTGTTCCCAGATGTTGTAGCCTTTGGGCAGTTTTGCTTGAGATGCCCCACTTCTCCACAACCATAGCAGGCCCGACCGATGCCCACTCCGGAAGTTTGACTCGTTGATTGAGTTGGCGTCTTACAGTTCTTTGCCATGTGACCCTTTATGCCACATTTGTTTCAAATTACCTCTATACATGGACCGGACGAAAGATGATGATAGTTGCACTTGCCACAACTAGGAAGGTTTCCAGCATACCTATTAGCAGATTTTCGGGTTGAGGACGCATCAACAGAAACAGTTGCCGAGGAAGTGACAGCGTGAATTGCCACCGTTTGTTGTCTCTTTGAAGATTCGTGTGATGTTTGGCTTTTCTCTTTCTTCCCAAGTTTTCTTTTCTCGCCACTCCTCACCGTCGGCTCAGTAGTGGTAGCTGTCTCTTCAAGGTCATCACTGTGATCGATTAGGATTTGTGCTAAGCATTTGGCGCTGTCGTACGTATCCGGCCTCGTAGTTATGACGTTTCCTTTCGTTGGCTGAGTCAGCCCCAGATAAATCTCTCTATCTTCTTACTTTCTGTGGTAACCATTCCCGGACAATGTAGTGCCAAGTCGTCGAACCTGGAAGTATAAGCAGCAATATCGGAACCTTTCATCTTCAGGTTCCACAGTTCATGTTCTAACTTCTGCATTTCTCCCCGATGGCAGTACTCAGCCAGCAGAAGTTCCTTCATGGCTTCCCAACCCATGGCGTTGGCTACAGGTAAGGTTAGGGATTTGACTCGGCCGTTCCACCAAGTCAGAGCTTTGTCGAGAAAGGTGCAGGCGGCAAACTTCACCTTGTCTGAATCTGAACAAGCGCAGATTTCAAAGATAGATTCGATCTTCTCGAACCATCGGGTAAGGGAAATGACACCTCCAGTGCCCTCAAAAGACGTGGGTTTAGCATTCATGAAATCCTTATAGGAACCCTCTTTCCGGCGTCCTTGGCCATCTTCTGGGTTTTGGGGCTGGGGGCCACCTCCGGAGCCACCGGGATTCATTTGTGACATGGCTGCCACCATTGCAGCAGTCAGAACTGTCTGAAGTGATGCGAGATCGAATTGAGGAGGAGATGTTGGCGAAGGAGGATTGTCGTTGTTCTTCGAGCTGGGTCTCTTTCTTGGAGGCATCTTGATCTACCAAGATCAGGAAAGAGAGGATCATAAGTCCTCTGAATTGAATCAAGAGATATGGAACAGGGGATATCTCATCAAGACAGATATAGCATTATACTAAGCGATAAAGCAGGAAAGAGTTATTAAGACAGAACATTTTATCGCTAGAGGAATGTTCAAGTAACATCGCATATACGAGGATTTTCTACGAAGGATTGGCTCGAGAAATACTCCCATAGTATTTCATGGTTCGCTGCAGCGACGATTCGTTGTTTGAGATATTAGGTAAGTTTTAGGCATGCTGCGTACCACAGTCACTCCCAAGAACATGTTGGCCATGTCTCGAATGAATATAGTTGGCCAGGCAATATTGATCCTAAAAACGACTACATAACTGCCCAGGTTTAACCGCAGTGTACAACGTCCATTTACTTATGTTTTGTTCTACTTGTAGTTACGGATTTCGACGGGTTGGTATACTTGTATATTTTTGAAAATACTTATAGTTTTGAAGATACTTTTAATTCAGAGCACTTAGGCCCTTTAATGTTTATAGTTTTATACCATGTAAGGTTTGGTATACTTCATTCACTATAAACAAGGGCTCTGATACCAATCTGTCACACCCCGAAAACCGAAGGCAGAAACATTTCCGGGGTTGACTCCATGTTGAGTATCAATTCCAATGTACATAGTAAGTAAAGTAAATCAACCATTACATTACATACATGAAAGTTTTACATATATTTCAAAAGCATAAGTTATACAAGTGATACATAGTATATATGAACAACACAAAACAAGTCTTCTGAGAACTCCGTCTTCACACAAAAGGGTCTTCGGGTACCTGCCTAACAATGACCTGAGAATACAACCGGTTTAAAAATCAGCATAAAGCTGGTGAGTTCATAAGCGGTAAGTTTTTCTGAAAATGTACGAGTTCCTTTGGTTTCCTGAAAAGTGATTATCCAAGAAAATCCCATATTTTCTTATGTAAAGTTAGTTTCCAAATCCAAAAGTAAAGTAAACGATGTCTAATTAAAACATGATTGTTCTTGTGAAATATAGTTCAATTGTTTAACTTATTACACTTCTCAAATTTCGTACTACTGTTATTCAGGAAGAACCCCATATTCTCCTGACTGTGTGTGTGTGTGAGCTGTTACTAGTTCTGATTATGTTTGGTTGTCCTTCCCAGGAAAACCCCATGTTTCCCGGACTGTGTGTATATCTTTACTGGTTTTGGTTATGTTCAGTGTTCTCCACAGGAAAACCCCATGTTTCCCTGACTGTGTGTGTGTATCTGTCATCACTAAATGTACATTAGCTTTACTACGTACATAAAGCTAGTAAATGAGTCTGAAACGTTAATAATCTAGATTGCGAGTCCTTAACCATACTTAGACTGGATATGACTCGGACCATGGCCAGTATCCTATTTATGACTTTTGTCACCCTTGAACCATTCGGTTCGGCTATAGCTAGCAGCCAGGTGTGGGATTGTCAGTCTCGTATAGATCTATACACTCAAGCCACGCTCTCCTACGAACGGAGATTCTGGTTACAGGGCTAGTCCTCCACTATCTCGTGCCATGGAAGTGTTACAAGGACGTGTCTCCAATCATTAAGATTACTCTTTACTTTTCGACTAGGAAATTAGTATTTACGACTGACTATACTCTACGTACCTGTCCTTTACACTCGAGCCTAGGTGTTTTATTAAGGACATTACACTCGAGCCTAGGTGTCATTTAATGATTATAGTCCTTTACACTCGTTCCTAGGTGTATTGTTAAGGACATATAGATGTTTTATGTTTTCTAATGGAGTCTGTCTTTTACACTCGAACCTTAGTGTTCTATTACAGACATTACAGTGGTTTATGTATTCTATCAGTTTAAATGTGAACAATCAATTACAAAGTACACAATATAACAGTGTATAATAAGAATTGAAAATCGGGTAAAAAACAAACAACTCTGCAAGTTAAAACAGTTTGTTTAAATGGTTTTCAATTCTTAAAGTGTACAATTATGAAACCATTTAATTGAAATCATGTGATTGAGTACAAGATATACTTGTACTTTTGCTTGTTTCCCCCCCCCCCCCTGAAAAGATTGAAAAACCATTGAAAAAGGGTAGGGGTATGAACACACCGGACGCGGATATGAGTCGATTTCGGATGCTAAACGTCGAATCGAGGCCTGATAACACACGAGGTTCCTATGTAAAATGAAATGGCATACAAATATATATAATTAGATTTACATACTCTAATTCGATATGAAGTTACACTCCAATGAACGAAAACACCTCAAAACGGGTGTTTGGAGTGACCCGGGTGACATCTACGGACGGGAATTGAAGCGTGGATATTGGGATTTGAGTTTACTCCCCAAGAGTAAACTTCCTAATTGAATTTACGGCCTAAACACCCATTCCCCATGAGTTTACGGCCGTAAACTCATAGAGGGGTGTTTTATGGTGTTTAATGGCTCACAAATGGGTATGGACACCTGGAAATGCTTGGAATAATTTTAACTAAGGCTTGGATTGAATTAAAATCATCAAATACAACACTTAAGGGAGTTTACGGCCTAAGCATGGGTTCTATGGCCGTAAACTCACATATCTCTTAGAATAAGTGTTGTTAAGGTCCTAAAATTAATCACATTTGATTCTAAAAATTCTAACAAGCCTAGAAATCAATTTTGGGCACCATTTGACATCCATTTAGGAGTTTACGGCCATGGGGCATGTTCTATGGCTGTAAACTCTCAAATGTGGGATGTTGATGTGTTTAAAGCCCTTAAACTATTTTTGTTTAGTTCTATGATTTATTCCAAGGCTTTTAGTGGTGTTGGATGGCTTTCTAACACAGTAGAAATGAATTTATACCCCTTTTGAGGAGTTTACGGCCCAAGCACATGACTTGGCCGTAAACTCATATAAACCTCTCAAAATTTATGTTTGAAGTGTTCTAAGTCCAATTCCAATATTCTAAAAATCATATCTAACTCTTGTTTGTGTTTTGGAAGGGTTAAAGGCTTAAAAACCCTCATAATATGTTTTTACGGCCTAGGCACCTTCCAAGGCCGTAAACTCATATACAAAGCTTCAAATCTTGGTTTGAGGCATTCTAATTCCATTTCATAAAGTCCTCTAGCCATATACAAGGTCCAACTGAGGTTTGGAAGGGTTTTGTTGCTCCAAAAACCCTCTTTATGTGAGTTTACGGCCTAGGACTATTCTAGGGCCGTAAACTCATGTTAATGGTCCTATCTCATGGTTTGAACTCGAATTTGGGGGCTATAGATGTTGCATAACAAATTAGGGAAGGTACTTTGGTGATTTGAAGCCTTAAACTTGAGATTTTGACCCTAAAATCTAGTTTGAGGAGAGAGGTTGGAGTGATAGTTGTAAAATGGAGCAAAAGCTTCAAAATGGAGATTTGAATCACTTTAAATAGTGTCCAAGTTCGGGATATGGTAGAATTCTACCCGATACCGGCGTTAGACGGGGCTTTTGGTTGCACTCGGCCAATTTGCCGTAACCCGATATAGTTGGTTCTAAAAATGTTCCGATCATTAATATGAGACGTTAGAATGAGTTCTAAGGGTATTAAGACACTTATTAAGTCATAAAATAAAATTCACATTAGCGACTTAATAAAAGGTCAGAAACGGAAACGAAATCGGAAATGACGATTGGATGATCGGAATGAGTCGTAAAATGGGTCACAATTAAGGATATGAATTTAGGGTTGTTACAAGTTGTGACCTTCAGCAGTTCTAGGAAGTTTGGTAACGAAATCCATAGATATTTTCTCCCATTTCCATTGGGGAATTTCAGGCTGTTGCAACAAGCCGGATGGTTTTTGATGTTCAGCCTTGACTATTGAGCATGTCAAACACTTTTTGACATACAAGGCAATATCCTTTTTCATTCCAGGCCACCAATAGTACTCTTTAAGATCCTTGTACATCTTATCCGCTCCAGGGTGGATTGAGTATTTAGATCGATGAGACTCCTCTAGTACCATGTCTCTCAGATTGTTAACCCTTGGAATCCAGACCCTGTCCTTAAAATAACAAACTCCATCAGGTTTGGTTTCAAATCTCTCTTCCAAACCATGTAAGGTCTCACCTGGAAGATTTTCCTTGAATAATGCTTTCTCCTGGGCATCAATGATTTGAGATTTCAAGCTTGTCTGAATTACCATTCCCAAAGATATCACACGGGAAGGTTTCACTCTTTCTTTCCTACTAAGAGCGTCGGCTACTACGTTAGCCTTTCCTGGGTGATATCGTATCTCACAATCATAATCACTAAACAACTCTACCCATCTCCTCTGCCGCATGTTTAACATTTTCTGATCTAGGATATGTTGAAGGCTTTTGTGATCGGTATAAATGGTCCACTTGGTTCCGTACAAATAATGCCTCCATATCTTAAGAGCGAAAACTATTGCTCCTAGTTCTAGATCATGGGTGGTATAATTCTTCTCATGCGGTTTGAGTTGTCTGGAAGCATAAACAATGACTTTATCTTTTTGCATTAACACACATCCTAATCCTTGATCAGACGCATCACAATACACCACAAAGTTCTCTCATCCTTCTAGTAAACCCAGAATTGGTGCATTACACAGCTTGTTTTTCAGGATTTGAAACGCCTCTTCGTGTTTCTCTTCCCAGAGAAATTTTCTATCCTTTTGGGTCAAAGATGTTAATGGTTGGGCAATCCTAGAGAAATTCTCAATGAAGTGTCTGTAGTACCCAGCTAATCCTAGGAACTGTTGTATTTCTGTCGGGGTTTTGGGGGCTTCCCATTTCTTGATTGCCTCAATCATAGTTGGATCTACATGAATTCCTCTTTCCCCGATCACATGACCAAGAAAATGTACTTCCCGAATCCAAAATTCACACTTAGTGAACTTGGCATACAATTTATGCTCCTTTAACAGCTCCAACACTAGCTTTAGATGTCTATTGTTATCTTCTTTGGTTTGCGAGTAAACAAGTATGTCATCGATAAATACAATTACAAACTTGTCTAGGTATGGTCTACAGACCCTATTCATCAAATCCATGAAACAACGGGTGCGTTCGTTAGTCCAAAATATTGGATTAATGTCTAAGTCCATAACTATAATTGGTAAGACTTGACCCAACCCGGCATGGTCCATTTGGGTTGCATATCATCATGCACTTGGATAGACTATAATGAGAGAAATAAGACACTTATGGTTATTAATATATTATAAGTCCTAGTATATTAATAATAAGAATAATAAGATTATCTAATTAGTATTGATCAAGAATCAATCCAGGATTAATTAAGTGATCAAAAGAAGACTAATTAAATATATGGGTTGATTGTGTAAATCATCCATACTTGTATAATGGGCTAAAGCTCCATGGATAATCAAGTTGGGCTAAAACCCATAGGATGGTCCATGGATGCTCCATGGTGTATTTGTACCCATGGATCATGGAAATGAAAGGCCATGTCAATTAGGGTTTACATGGTGTAACCCTAACTATATAAGCATCTTATTCTTGACCAAAATCGGCCACTAGTGTGTAGAGAAAAAGGGCTAGCCGATTTCATGAGTGTAGAATTGTCTCAAGTTATTTTAAGTGTTTTGGTGAATTGTGATTCCACTTGAGGCTTCCACACTATTGGGGCCAGGCCCTCAAGCTTCATGAAGAGTTTCTACATCAAAGAGGTATGTATTCTACCTTGTTACACTCATTGTTTTTTGTATGCTAGATTAGGATAATACCTTGGAAGTTCTTATTTGCATGTATAATAGAGAAAACATAGATCCAAGGTATTTAGGGTTGCATGTACACTTAGGAGTGTTAGAATGCTCAAAACCCAACAGTGGTATCAGAGCCTAGGCTTGTTTTCTTGTTATACCTGCAATAGAAGCTGAAAAAACGAATTTGTTGTTGTCTGATCATCAGACTCGGCGAGTCCATCAGGAGACTCGGCGAGTCCATGCCTAAAATGTGATCAATTCGATTCAACTCGCCGAGTTGGTTCATGCACTCGACGAGCTGGACCCCCAGACAACATATTTTCGAGTTTTTTTTGGCTAGAAATGGACTAGGAACATTACACGAAGTTGTTTTGAACTTATAAACTTGTTTTTTGATGTGGTAATGTTCATGCTAATCCATTTTCAAAGATAATTGTCAATAGATTCATGTTTTGTGTTAGTTTAAGGTTTACACTAATTACATGAAAAAGTTTGATTTGAATTATCTTGTTCTTATGAGTTGTTTAGATTAATAGAAAAGTTAATTGAAATAGTTGTTTTCAATCCATTTTAATCTAAGAGTTGAGTATAAAATGTGTTTGTTTAACTTGTCCTCAAGTTACATGAAGAGTCATATTAAAGACTCATAAAACTTATAAAAGTTGGCAATGGTTACAAAATGAAGAGTCTTATGTCATTGAATATTTTTTTTATGACTCCATAACTTGTCCTCAAGTTGTGGAAGTTCAAGATTCACTTTATTAAAGAATAACATGTAACCATAATTAAATCCATAAGTTATAAAATAAAGAAAAGTTAATTCTTTTATTAGTTTAAAGTCTTCCATAACTTGTCCTCAAGTTATGGAACTTGAGGAGTTTTTGGATTAAAACTACTTTAAACACATAAGTTATGGAATTAATTAGTTTTGAATACTTTCAAAACTTACCCTCAAGTTTTGGAATTTGAAAAGTTTTCACTTATGAATACTTTAGTTCCAAGTTAGCCCTTAGAATTTTGAAGAGTTAAAATTCAACCTTATAATATTATAAGTTAATAATATATATATATATATATATATATATATATATATATATATATATATATATATATATATATATATATGTATATATATATATGTATAAGAGTAAAGTGAGTCTTAATGTTTATCATAGTATCGATGGACGCGTGTGGTTAACCGGCACATCGATTAAGGGGTAAACACTTAAGGGTACCAAGTAATTTGCATGGTTACTTCACACCTTGTTTTGTGATCTTCGGCATCCTAGTCACAAAACCTGAAGGGCACACTCGAGATTGAAACATGTCATTGAACAGTTCAATGAATCTCAAAGATCTAGGAGTTTCAAAGCCAATTAAAACCTAATTATACATTTCGTTTATCTTGGTGGGAATTGGTGAACCGTCATTCACCTACCTTCAAATATTTTATAGCTTGGATTATGACATCCCTCTTCTAAGTTATAAAATACTTTGTTGGGTCCTAGCCTTAATATTTCATATTGGGTGTCATATTAAGGACTTTAAGATCAACTATCTTGAATATCTCCCAAAACATGTCTGGTTTAGACATTTATGATCTTCCTAAATCTCTTGAAACAAGCTTTCCTAAATGAAGATGATGTTCCTTGGAAATCATACTTCTTTCACCTCCTCAAATTATTCTTCTTACCCACAAGTTCAAAGTCACTCAAGCCCTAATGGCAAGGCAAGGTCTAGGTGTGATCACATCTTGGAGACGTAATCACATATTGACAAGCCGGGAGAGTTGGGTGTCAAAGTCTTAAGGAATTTGGTGGTTCTACTACTTTCTAAGTCACATAGTGAGTTCTTTTGGAACACCTATGAAACAGGCTATGACAAGACTGTGACATCCCCAAAATCACGGCCAGAAAAGACCGATTTTGTTTATGCTTTATAAAAATCAGAGTACTTCATTTTATAAAAAGGTTGCGGAATTTGTTCCCAGAAAAACACGATAAATACGTTATTAAAACATTTTCGAAGAAACGTATTTTTATTCATCTTAAAACGTTTGGGATGTCATCGTTAATACAGAAACATAAGCATAAATAGAACTTACATTTATTTACACTAGTGATCTACATCTCTTTAAATCTCTCAGTGTAAAGTGACTTCATATCAACACCTGTGATATACATAAACTGAGTGGGTCAGGTTGGGAAACCTGGTGAGTACATAGGGTTTTCAACCCACAATAATATAATTATTATGTTTAATCAAACAATCAACCCAATTACCCATCCCCATTATCTTCTTTACTCTTTAAGGATTTAACCTAAGAGTCATCTATCCTTCATTCGTTTATTCCGAAGTCCCTTACTTCCAAGGTTCTAGGACTGGCACTAAATCCATAGCTGCCAATGTTCGTTCATAAAGCACTAATTCCATAGCTGCTATAGTCTATTCATCGGGTACTAAATCTATAGCTACTAGTCTTTATCTAATAGGTACTAAGTCCATAGCTACCAATGTTCAACAATTACTAAATCCTTAGCTACCAGCGTCTAACTAATAGGTACTAAGTCCATAGCTACCAATTCCCAACAGGTACTAAATCCATAGCTACCAACGTCTGACATGTACTAAGTCCATAGCTACCGGTGTTTGTCCCATAGGCACTAAGTCTATAGCTGCCAATGTATACTCACGTCATCTTCTATCTCTCATCATCTATCTACCCATCATCATACCCCACATATTCGTATATATAAAATACGTATACAGTTTAAATCCTTTAAAACATGTATAAAACGTTCATCCAACATAGATAGTAAGTATTCAGATAATATGCACACATAGCACGTAGTTTATATTAAATACTTCATATCTATGTGTAAGATGAAAGAGACTATGCACTCACCTGATTAGGTGGTGATTCCGAACTCAGACAGCACTTCGTTATATCAAAACAATTTTCCTCGACAAAACCTAGTATCAATACCACTAGGGTTTAGTTTTTAACGTTAACCACGACTAATTAATAGTTTAGCTATTATTACTATTATATAAGCGTTAAATAACACTCAATATAACTCATAATAATAGCCCAAATAATTATTTTAAGGTCCTAATAATGTTACTATAATTAAATAAAATCTATATTAAATATAGTATAGGCATAGCTCACTTACAGCGAGTTTTTATTAAAAACCGGGCTTCGCTGGAGCAGCATTTCCAAGCCGAAAGCTTTTCTTCTCGGAGCCGTCGGGCGCTCCGGGGCTTTCTTCTCGTGCTAGGGAGGTTCCGTAGACTTGGGAGGGGTTTAGGGAGGCTAGAGAGAAGTTAGAGAGAGAAAGAGAGGCTTATGGTGTGAAGAAAATATGAGGAGTTCACCCTTGTATTTATAGGAGCTTTATAGTAAAGTAGTCTCTAAGCTTCGTCCGTAACTTTTGCATACGAGCTCCGTTTTTGTCTGTCTTTTTACCATTGAGTTCCTATTAATGAGATCTTTAACTTTCATTTAGACCTCGTTGGCTAATTCTCATTCTATCTCGGATTTACAAAACTGTATCGAATTTGCCGCGCTCGAAAAGTAGCGACTAAGATTCGTCTATATATATCTCATACTATCTCCGTTTTCGACGTTCTTTATATCCATGCGTAGGTAAAAATAATATCTACAACTTTCATTTTGGCTCCGTCGGCTAATTCTCGACCGATCATAAATTTAACAGTAGGAGGCGTTTAGATTGTTAAATGACTGCGAAGAATTCGTAACTCTTTCATACGAACTCCATTTTCGTCCATCTTTTTACTGTTGAGTTCCTATTATTGAGATCTTTAACTCTCATTTAGGTCGCGTAAGCCAAAAACCGCTCGAACTAAAATTCGAGTTTCGGGTTGTACACTACTAAGCTGAAACTTTGAAAAATCATAACTTCCTCATATGAAGTCAGATTTGGGCGTTCTTTTTACGGATTTTCTCATTTTAACATACTCTACGACTTTGGTTTAGATAGCTAAGGCTAAAAAGTTTTCTATCATAAATTCACTTTTTACGCTTCCCGGTGCCGTGCCGGTTTTGCCGTAAAACTTCGACGGGCCATAACTTCTTCATTATAACTCATATTCCGGTGTTCTTTATATGTACGGAAACCTTGTGACATATATTATAACTTGGTTAAAATTATTTATTCTAAATAATCTTTTGCCGAAAAGTCATTTTCCACCCATATTGCCTCTAAATTGACTTGCCCGGATCTACGGACGTTACAAAGACCCTTAATGATCTTATCTATTTGCAAAGATCAACTTCCTAAAACTTTACTGGAAATACAAAAAAAGCATTCTCTTCCCAAGGAAAGGGATTGACCATAGTCAACTAGGTTGACCAAATGGTAAAGAGAAAAGGCTAAGTCTGTGATAGTCCCATGTTTCATTATCAAAGAGTCCATATGTTTATATTGCCAAAGAAAGGGGCATTGGTTGTGAAGCTGCCAAATTTACCTAAGGAGGTTAAAGTCAATAAGTTTGACTCTACTTCAGGTAAAGTCCACTATCTAACTCTGCTAAGTTTCTATTCTGAGATTCTTATTACACGATGTGACTGGGTCACATGGTGATGTTTTAAGAATCAAAGAAAAGTGAAGGAACTTAAAGAAAGAATATGTTGAATCTGATCGCAGAGATGGATTTCTGTCGCGTAGTTAGAAGATCGGATTCTTGAGCTACTTCTTAGGAGTTATGAGATATTGCTTAGGAATAGATAACAACAAGTTTTCATATGGATTGTAAGGATAAGTTTTTCCGCATAGTTTTAAAAATAAAAGAAAAATTTTTGATTTTATTTATTTTAAAATATCCTTACAATGACATTTGAGGAAAAATTGTTGCTTATATGATTCCATTAATAGCAAGAGTGGAAATATGAAATTAATTCCTTCATTTGTGGTAATGTCTAAATTTACCAAATAAGGAAAGATTCTCATCATCCAAAGTCTCAATTGGACCAGGACTTGGAATCATGCAAGTTGTATAGCATGATGAACGAGAAATTTCAAGTATTGGAAAAATTAAGACTAATTACTTGTTCACATGGATGTGTGAGTCAAGTAATGGACTAGGGGATCGAGTACATAGTCATGTGCACTGATTAAGTCCACCACAAAAGATATAAGGCTATTCGTCATAGTTTACTAAAGCTCTGTAAATATGAATATACTTACAAGCTTAAGTGTAACTCTGAGACATTGGAAAAGGTTCCAATGCATGGCAAAGCGAATAAGAAGAATCAAATTAGGCAGAAGGATAAAAGTTTCTCAAATCTGAAAAGATGGGAGAGTACTTTAGTATCCATTTTGTGATCATCTTAATGATTAAGAAACCATATCAAAATTAGTTCTCTAAGGAAGTCTTAGTGCATTCTTATGACTAAGAAAAAAAAGGGATCTTGAATTGTTGAAGTGGTTAAATCAAGAAGATGAGTCATACTTCATTCCAATACAAGTCTTAGAGTCATACTCCAAGATTGTAATTTGAGTGACATGTCTTAGAGAAGGTTTAAAAACACAAGTCAAATGTAAGTTGTGATGTTTTGGATAAAACAAAGACCAACTTAGGCCAATTGTGTGAAGTGTTTCTCTTGGTTAGAATCCACACTATCTCTTGGATGTTTGACAAGGGAGTCTTATAGGTCAAGAGGACAGTGGGAGTCTTAAAGGTCTTGAAAGTCTCAAGAACTAATCAAGAACAAAACCTGAAGTCCTTCACTAGCACACGACTTGAGGTTTATAACCTATCATGTTGACATATTTGTGCCCATTCTAGTTAAAGTTGGTTTTGCATATGAGTTCTTAGAGTTCTCAGTTTGTTGAACAACAACTTGGAAGCAATGGCAGGCCCTTGAGCTGCCAGGTGGCAAGAAATTAAGATTGAGTTAAGTCCATATGAGTTTGGATTTGTCATTATCCTTGTCTTGTGACTATGGTTATGACAATTCACATAGATAAGAACACATACGCCATTAAATCTAAGTGTCATAAGGTTTCTCTCCGATTCATGAAAATGATGGTGAGGAAACACTTTCACTAAGTAGATTTCAGATAGATAGCAATTGTGATATTTGCATTCTCAAAGTCGTTAGTGGAGCATGTGTGGTTTACCGGCACACTAACCTGGACTTGTGAGAAGTGGCAAAAAGGTCTAACCATTATGATTACGGCATCCCTCTTCATAATTGTTTAGACACACAAGTGCGCTATCTAAGGGAAGGTGTATGTTTTTGATAAAGTTTTATCAAAACAATCTATTATTAGAAATTTGAACTTTGGTAAGAAAGTCAGCTGATTTTTGAGTATATGTCAAAGCTAGTGGGAGCATAAGTGTTATGCTAATAATCATCATGTTAGTGGGAGCATGATAATTATGAGAAGTATTGCAAGCTAGCAATGTTAATTATAGAAAACAAAAGGTTTCAATTGGGAAAAGTTGTTTTGCTATAATTAAGGGAGAGGAAATTACACTTCATCTCAAATCTATAAGCTTAGATTGTGAGGATTTAATCATTTAGTCAAGGAAATATATATGAATTTCATGTTGGAATGGCTCAACATAAGGAAATTCTGTATATGGGTCCATTATTTGCGTTCTAAAATTCGATTATGATTATGGCATCCCTTTTCATAATGTGAATTATGAGAACTTGGCAAATAGAAATGGAAATGTTATAGCAAAAGACTGGTTTAGTCTTTATGTGAGACATCATGAATCGTGTCCCATATGCTTCGGATATAGGATCGATTACATGTGCTATATTCATGCTTTCTAAAATTTTCCAAATGCCTGGGGCATTAAGAAGGGAAAAGGTTTAGAACTGGATATGACTAAAAGGATTAAACAATTGTCGAGGACAATCTAAGGTTTACCAAAGATTGGTTGCTCAAGGACAGTTGGAAGTATAGTGATAATTCTGGAAGGACCATATTGACATAATCTGTAAGGAGGCAACTCTTGTTCAGAAGTGATAGTCAAAATGAATCTGGAAATGTTTCAAAGTCAAAAATTTCAATCTGTGTAAGATTAAGGAAACTTAATGCAAGAAGGATGTTTCCAAGGAGTTGATCTCCTTTGGAATACTCTGTAATGATTATTGCCAAGTCTTTGTGAATTTGTGCATAATCGTTACAAGACGATCAATGCATATAAATTTAGAATCTAACAGATTTTAGTAAATGGCATGAATTTGGAATTCTTGCATTTGCAGTAAGGATTTGGGAGTGTGAAAAGAGAATCATTGAAGTTATGTTCAATTGATCTAGTTCACAAAGTAAAGATCATAGACAAACATAGTATGCATACTTGGTGTATGGCATGACTAGTGTTTAGAAAACATAGTGTACATGCTTGGAGCATGGGACAACTATTGTTTTAAATTCAAGAATAAAGTTGATAGTTGAAATAGTATACAATGAATAATGTGTAACATTATGGTGATAAATAAAAGGTGTTTTATTTATGTTCATAGGTTTTGATACCATATTGGATTCAATTATTATTGTGTTTCACTTTGCATGTTTTGACTTCCCGAATAAACTAGGTTATTCTTCCGGAATGACTAAGTTATTCAAACCATCCACAGTCGGTCATATGTTGGAAGTAGATATGAATTAAGACTGTCATGGGTTGGCTTGTAGAGGTCTAAGGTGTTGGACAAAGGGCTACAACACTCATGAGTGCTCATGAGTTCTGAGTATTGGATTCAACCCGCGCTCATTGGAATCACTTCATGGATTTTATCACGAGTGATCATGAGACGATAATATCTTATATTATTCAAACCTAGAGATATGAGTTGTTACTACGAGTTGATAGTACATTGATTGCACGAAAACGCATTTGGTAACTCGGTGCTATAAAATGTGCCTTTGTTTATGATTCAACAAGTAGTAGAACAAGCCATATGAGTTGAAGTTTATCCATTCCTTTTACCTTCAGGATAAAAGCGATATCTGTGGGCCCCTCGATGATTTGATGATGAAAAATGGAAGTGCTCGGCCGGGCCAGGACTGATTTGATTTGTTCAATTAGTCAGTCGTCATAAATCGGAAATCGGGAAACAACAAATGGACAGAGAGAATAATTATAATCCATGTCTCAGTCCATACGATACCTAGAATGGAGGAATATATGATCCCTTATCTAATGGACAAGTCGTTGACAAAGGTCAGAGTTCATCTACAAGGTCAGAGTTCGACAGAAGCTTTTGAGAGCTACGATTACCAGTTGGTTCCTGAAGTCATACGCAATAATAGTTTTAGACTTATCCAAGTGGGAGACTGTTGGATTAATGTCTAAGTCCATAACTATAATTGGTAAGACTTGACCCGACCCGACATGGTCCATTTCGGTTGCATATCATCATGCACTTGGATAGACTATAATGATAGAAATAAGACACTTATGGTTATTAATATATTATAAGTCCTAGTATATTAATAATAAGAATAATAAGATTATCTAATTAGTATTGATCAAGAATTAATCTAGGATTAATTAAGTGTTCAAAAGAAGACTAATTAAATATATGGGTTGATTGTGTAAATCATCCATACTTGTATAGTGGGCTAATGCTCCATGGATAATCAAGTTGGGCTAAAACCCATAGGATGGTCCATGGATGCTCCATGGTGTATTTGTACCCATGGATCATAAAAATGAAAGGCCATGTCAATTAGGGTTTACATGGTGTAACCCTAACTATATAAGCATCTTATTCTTGACCAAAATCGGCCACTAGTGTGTAGAGAAAAAGGGCTAGCCGATTTCGTGAGTGTAGAATTCTCTCAAGTTATTCTAAGTGTTTTGGTGAATTGTGATTCCACTTGAGGCGTCCAGACTATTGGGGCTAGGCACTCAAGCTTCATGAAGACTTTCTACATCAAAGAGGTATGTATTCTACCTTGTTACACTCATTGTTTTTTGTATGCTACATTAGGATAATACCTTGGAAGTTCTTATTTGCATGTATAATAGAGAAAACATAGATCCAAGGTATTTAGGGTTGCATGTACACTTAGGAGTGTTAGAATGCTCAAAACCCAACACAAAAGGCATGACTAAGAACTCATAATGTCCATAACGGGTTCTAAATGCTGTTTTGTGAATGTCCTCTTCGTGAATTCTAAGTTGATGATACCCTGCCCGAAGGTCGATTTTTGAGAAGTAGGAAGCGCCCTGCAACTGATCGAACAAGTCATCTATTCGAGGGAGGGGATATCGATTCTTGATTGTCAACTTGTTCAGTTCTCTGTAATCAATGCACATTCGGAACAAACCATTATTCTTTTTGACGAATAACATTGGGGCTTCCCAAGGTGAAGAACTTGGTCGAATAAACCCTTTGTCTAGAAGTTCTTGAAGTTCTCCGGATAGTTCTTGCATCTCGGATGGTGCAAGGCGATATGGTGCTTTTGCAACCGGTGCCACTCCGGGAATTAAGTCTATCCGAAATTTGACTTGTCTATAAGGGGGTAGACCGGGCAATTCCTCCGGAAATACTTCGGGATAATTTTGAACCATCGGAATCTCCTTGAGTTGCTTAGCTTCAGGTTCTCTTTCTAGCACGTGGGTCATGAATGCAATACAATTCTTCTTCAGGTACTCGTGAATCTTTATGCTTGATATAATGTTTAAACTTCTTCCTGGCTTCTCACCGTGTATGATAAGGGTTTCTCCATTAAGGAGTGGTACTCTAATGACTTTCTCGTAACAACCAATGTCTGCTCTATTTTTGGATAACCAATCCATCCCTACTATCACATCAAAACTTCCTAGCTTTATAGGAACTAGGTCAATGCTAAAGAGTTTATCAGCTAAATTCAGAGTACAACCAGGAATTATATCATTAGCCCTAATTTCATACCTATCAGCAAGTTCATTAGCATAAGCATTCCTCATCTTTCTCGATTTCAAGCTAATTAATGGTCTAAATGCTAAAGAAACAAAACTCCTAACTGCTCCCGCATCGAATATTATTGATGCAAAATGGTTGTTCAGGAGAAACGTACCTGTTATCACTTAAGGGTTCTGATGAGCTTCTTCTACACCAATCACAAAGGCTACACCTCTTGACCATCCAACTTGATTTACTTGGAAGTTTTGCCAGGCTTGGCCTTGTCCATTGTTACTAGGCGCTTTGTTCAGTTTGGGACATGCTCTACGGAGATGATCAGTAGTCCCGCACTCGTAACATGCCCTTTTTCCCTCCTTATTTAGCTTAGAATACTTCGAGTAATGGCCTGTTTCTTTACAGTGTTGGCACACTGGGCAAGCTCCCTTGTGATGGAAGTTACACTTATTGCACTTCGGAAGCGGTCCTAAGTACTGCTTTCGCTCCTACACTTCCTGTTCTTGAGTTTTCACTGGTTCTTGCTCCTGGGCTCTTACCATAAAGTTTCTTGTGACTTTCTGCTTCCTCCCTAACTTGCCTCCATACTTCTTCTCTCCCTGATCTACTGGCTTCCTCTTGCTACTAGAGCTTTCCTTTGTCGATGCTCCCATCCTTATCACATCATTGGTTAGTCGATTTGCTAGACTTACTGCACTCTGAACAGTAGTTGGGTTTGCTGAGGTAACCATTCCCTGAATCTCTGGTGCCAGACCCCAGATGTAATGATATATCCATTTCTCCTTAAGAGTAACCATGTGAGGTACCAATTTTGCTAGTTCATAAAATCGGACTATGTACTTCTCTATTTGTGTTCCAACCATAGAATGGTTCTAGAATTCAGACTCAAGCATCTGAAGTTCAGCCTTGGGACAATATTCCTCTATTAACATCTTCTTTAGGTCCTCCCAAGTTAGTTGATATGCCGTTGTACGGCCTCGGGTTTGCACTAGGGTATTCCACCAGGTTAATGCCCTATCTTGGAGTAGGCAAGATGCATACTCAACATTGTTGCGCTGGAGGCATTTGCTAATGTGAAGGACCGACTCCATGCTGTCAATCCATTTCAGCAACCCGACCGCACCTTCTTTTCCATGGAACTCCTTAGGCTTACAGGCCATAAAGGAGTTGTAGTTGCATTCTCTTTCATTCTTTCCCCGGTTTCCTCCACTACTTCCTTGGTTAGCATTAAGTCCTGCAGTTACTTGAGTAACAATGTTTGGGATTGCTTGCATGAGTTGTGCTACAACTTGAGCAACATCGGGTGTTTCTCTCTGTGGCCGCCTACGATTAGGCCTTCCTGACATTGTTCTAAGACACAAGAGTAGAAATACGTATAAATACATAAAATAATGTATAATATTTAGTTCACTATTATTTTGAAAACCGTAAGTGTTGTCAAATTAATGGTTTGCATCAATACTAGGCATATAGATTTTTTGAAAGGAAAGAAAAGAAAAATCTTTTTATTCAACCATTGACTAAGTAAACTCTAGGGTTTGACCTCATAGTAAAAGTTTTCAAACATAAAATAAACTTCTCATCACCAATTGAAATAGTCTTAAAACCAAAACAATATATGAATTCCCAAAATAAAATTTTAAATGTTTTTCCCAAAAGACACCCAGCATGGGTTTTCATTTCATTATCAAATAAGATAAAATACTGAAATCAGAACCAAAAGCCAATCGCTATGCCAACAAGAAACATCAACACCACAATCAGTAATAGCCCACCAAGCACATAATATGCCGTCATCGCATGACCTGCCTCTCGTCTAGCAGCACTAGCAGTGTCAGTAGCCTCCATCGAATGCTGAAAGAGGATTTCCATCCCTGTCATCACTTCGTTCAATACCTCCTGGTGCCCAGCTATCACTGCGAGACTGTGGCGTAGATCTGCTTCCATCGAATGCATCATCTGGGACTCCTCCAGGGTCATACCTGGCTGCCTGACAGGTATCCCTATGACTCGCTATGGTGGCGGTGCTCTCGGTCCTACAATGCTGGGTCCTACCCCGCTAGGTCCTGCCGTGCCAAGTCCTGCTGTGCTGGTGGGTATCCTTCCTGGAATGGGAACACTCTTCCTCGCCGTCCTCCGAATGCGAAGCCCATAAAGCGGTGGCTATGGCGACACCGATGTAGGTGATGCCTCGCATCGTTGACTCGGGGCGTTGTCATTGCTGATCTCCACCGAGTTCCCTGTATCTTCTGTGTCCTCTGATGGTTCTTCTTCTACCGAGGTGGGGGGATTACGTCGAGGGATTATAGTGACGTAGCCGGACTCATCAGCTGAGGTGGTAGCGCGGGAAGATGACGATGTTGACATAGTGGACTGTGACATAGTTTCAATGAGATATGAAATAAATGACAATGCATGCCTATAATATGCAATGCTTACACACACCAAAATTAACCTTTTGAATTTTTGAAAGAAAGTTTTCTCAAATATTTTTGTTGAACATATTCCCATTATAACTAGCTCAGACTTTGTATAAACCTTTCCTTAATTAAACATAGGTGATCAGGCTATGTTTAATTGAGGTCCAACGATACAACTCCCGACCTAATTATACTAGTAATATGTTTGATGTAAAAAGAATTTCTTTGTAAGTTTTAGTTATAGGTTGTGTTTTCTTAAAGAAAAACTGATGTTCTCTATAACTTTAGCTCTAATACCACTTCTGTCACACCCCGCTAAAGCGGAAACGCAAGATATGACACCGATAACGGTTTCATTGCAAAAGATAAAGATACATCACCATAGCAGTATTTAAAAGTTTACAACCCATAGCTTAAAAGAAACAAAGTACAAGTTTTTTCCAAAATAACATTGTTCAAAATATAACTTCATAAATAACTTCAACACGATGCAACATGCTCTATGATGATGAATCTTTATATCCACTTACTAATTATTTCCTGAAAATGCATGTAAAACGAGCGTCAACTATGAAAATAGTTGGTGAGTTCACAAGTTTATAAATCGAGCTTGAAATAAGGTTTTTCGTGAATACAAGTACATTGCTTTAATGAGAAACAAAGTTGATTGCTATTAATGAATACAAGTTTATTGTTGTAATGAGAAGCGAGTTTGTATATGTATGAACAAACAATGAGTCTCAACCAAACCTATGACTGAAGCCCTATCGAGATCTATGTTGGACGAATTCTAGGAGCTAAAGGATAGCTCAAAATCATCCATGATGTTATCTAGGAATGGATTTGGATAGCCTTAAGAGAAGATTATCCTATTAGGGTTTAGATTGTAACCCTTAAGGAGTCTACAAGTATAACTAGACCCCATGGGTAAGGGAAATCGACATCTCATCAAAAGTAAGAGAACTCTGGCCGATTTCCTCCCCTCTCCTCTCTCCTGAATCATCTTCTTTGCTATTGGTGTTTGTAAGCCATTAGAGGAGTGACATTTGTGACTCTAGAAGCTCCAAGACAACTTGATCAACAAGGAATTCAAAGGTATGGTTCTAGATTTGTTTCAATGTTGTTATTTAACCTAATTAGGCATTGGAAGTCTTGGATTCAAAGCATGTTTAATTAGAAAGCCTAGATCCGAGCATTAGGGTTTTGCATGCACACATAGGAAAGTTCTTATGGCTAAAACCCATCAGTGGTATCAGAGACTAGCTTGATTTTCTTTAAATTGTTGCTTGCTTAACTGAAACAAACCTGCAAAATTCGATTTTTTGGGTTCTAAGTCATGGAATCGGAGAGTTCCAAAGTGGACTCGGCGAGTAGGCCTGACTCGGCGAGTCCCTTTGTGTATTCGGCGAGTCCAGGCATCAGGATTAGCCAAAACCGGGATTTTTTTTCATGTTTATCTTATGGAAACTTACCTTAATCATATTAGATCAAACCTAATCCGATTTTTTGATATATATGACTGTGATCTTGCTCTAATTAAAGATATTTATCATCTAATAAAATATTTAATTTCCTTATATGATAATTAAGTAATTATTTTTATTATTTTGGTAATTATCTTAAAATAAATCTTGGATAAATCAAATATAGATAATTAGGATATTAATTGTATATTGGAATTATTTGTTATTTGATCCTCCATGTTTTAAATGTTTAAAACTTGCCCTCACGTTTTGAAATTTATATTTGTGATTAAAAGTTTTAATTTCGACAACTCAAATTTCAAACCCTACGTTTTAAAAGGTTTAAAACACAATCCTATACTAATATGATATTACTAGAATAATATATATATGTATAACTAAATGCTAGTCTTACCGTTAGTAGGCCTCATTCACGAAGCCGATCTATAAGGTGAGTATAAGGTTGCGGCCTATAAAATGGCGCTTAATGGGTGTACACTCACACCCACCGCTTACTTGATTGGTGGAGGGTCGTTAGCCGAACGGGTAGGATAGGGCAACCTCATCCTCTCATTAAAAGTATAATAAGTAATACAAAGTAACTACACGTTTTTAAAATATCCCAATCTTAGTTACTTTAGGAAAAGTGAATTGATGCAATCCCATGAAATTACACTTTGCAACCTTGCTAAGAAGTTAGTGGAGCGTGTGTGGTTTACCGGCACACTAATTGGTTCTAAGCGAGGGTAGCAAAGGGTGATTCATTGTTTATCATAGTTCGATGGAGTGTGTTTGGTTTACCGGCACATCGAATAGGTGATCGTTACAATGAAGGCACTATGTGAATTTGCATGGTAATTCACACCCGCTTTGTGATCCTCGGTATCCCAGTCACAAACAAGAGGGGCATATCGAGATTTAAACATGCCATTGAATAGTTTCAATGAATCTCATCCGAACCTAGGAATTCTCAATACACTTAGGACTAATAGTTTAGGTTTTGTGATGGAGAATTAGTGAATCGTCATTCACTTACCTTCAATTTATTTGCATGTTAGATTACGGCATCCCTTTTCTAGTATGTAAATGTTATTGTTGGATCCTAACCCTAGTTTTTCTTATTGGGTGATAATTAAGGATTCTTATTCTAATCTATCTTTGTCCTTTCTATAGATGTCGAACGCAAACAACACTGCTGCTAGTTCTTTCACGTTGATGAGCCTTTGCCAAAAGGTCACCTTCGATGGAACGAACTTTAGCGAATGGATAAGATACATTCGCACCATTGCTCGCTATGAGGATAAGAAGTATGTTCTTGATGAAAAGCTTGAGAAGATCAACCCCGAAATCGCTACTCCGCCGAAATCATCGCTTTTGAGACTCATGAGCGAGATGCAACGAAGGTACATTGCATCATGATTGCCACCATGAACTCCGAATTCCAAAAGTCCTACGAGGACATGTACCCGTACGAGATGAATCAAGACTTATTGGAGAGATACCACCAAAACGCGAGACAAGAGCGTTATGAGATTTTCACTAACATGATTTCCGCTAAGATGGGTCATGGAGAATCTCTTACCGTGCACCTGCAAAAGATGCAAAGGTATGTCGACCGCCTTCGCAAGTTAAATGTTGACTTTGGGGAAGACTTGGCGATCGACATGGTGCTTCACTCTTTGCCTCCGATGTACAACCAATTTAGGATGACCTACCATATGAAAAAAGAGGAGGTCACCCTAAGCAAACTCCAAGGTCTCTTGAGGGTCGCTGAGAGCAACTTCAAAGACAAGTCTGCTGCACCTACTCCCAATCCGCCTGCTGCTCCTGTCTTGGCAATTGCTCAAGGAAAGGGAAAGAAGAGGAAGGCTTCATCGAAGAACTATCACAAGGTTAAAGCCCGAGATGGTGCCTCTTCTAGTGGGACCAAAGTTGATTCCACTAAGCCCTGTCCTAACCCGAAGGAGGCAGAGTGCCACCACTGCCACAAGATATGGCATTGGAAGAGAAGCTGCCCAGAATACCTACAAGCAATCAAAGAAGGAAAGATCAAGCCATCTTTCGCAGGTATATACACAATTAAATCTAACGATTCTAATCATGCTATTTCTTCGGTTCTTGACACCGGTTGTGGTTATCACATTTGTTCTAATGTGCAGGGACTAAGAAGAAGTAGGGATGTGGAGCAAGGAAGGATCAATCTAATCATAGGGAACAAAAGATCGTCGCCTGTTACCAACATTGGAGTGTATTCTTTAGTGCTTAGGAATAATTTATGTTTAGATTTGAATAATTTTTGCTATTCGCCAGAAATGGCTAGAAACATTATTTCATTTCATGGTTTATATGGACAAGGATTTAGATTTTCTTTTAATAATGAGAATGGTTCTATTTTGGCTTATCTAAATGGTGTCTTTTACTTTGAAGCTATACCATGTAATGGAATATATGAAACTATTATGATTGTTGATAACTTAGGAAATGATGTTTTGAATATTGATTCTTCAACTAGTATGGATAAAGCATCCTTGTGGCATTGTCGTCTTGGACATGTCAACAAGAAACGCATAGCCCAACTCCAAAAGGATGGAGTGCTGGAGTCATTCGACCTTAGGGAAGATCACACATGCAAGTCTTGTTTATTTGGAAAGATGACTAAGTCACCCTTCACGAGTACTTGTGAGAGGGGTGAGGGGCTATTAGACCTAATACATACCGATGTATGTGGACCCTTTAGATCAACCACGAAGGATGGGAACCGCTTCTTTGTGACTTTTACCGATGATTGTAGTAGATATGGGTATATCTATTTAATCAAGCAAAAGTCAGAAACCTTTGAAAAGTTCAAAGAGTTCAAGAATGAAGTGGACAATCAATTGGGTAGGAAAATCAAGATGCTTCGATCCGATCGAGGAGGAGAGTACCTAAGTCTTGAATTCCACGATTATCTCAAGGAGTGTGGAATAGTTTCGCAATTGACGCCTCCTAGGACACCGCAGTTGAATGGTGTGGTAGAAAGGCGTAATCGAACCTTATTGGATATGGTTCGCTCTATGATGAGTCGTGCTTCACTACCTATGTCTTTTTGGGGGTATGCCTTAGAGACTGCCGCCCATATCCTTAACCGAGTCCCTACTAAGAAGGTTGCCAAAACACCTCAGGAGATGTGGACGGGGAAAGCTCCCTCGTTGGCACACATCAAGGTTTGGAGTTGCGAGGCTTTCGTAAGAAGAGATACTCACGACAAGCTTGAACCTCGAAGTGAGCGATGTATTTTCATCGGCTACCCGCAGACATCCTTTGGATATCTCTTCTATAGACCGAATGACAATATTGTCTTTGTTGTGAGGAGAGGAGTTTTCCGAGAGCGAGAACTCATAAGCCAAGAAGATAGTGGGAGGTAAATCGAACTTGAAGAGATTTAAGAGTCGATAGATGAAGGAACCTCTACTGCTGGCACTCAGCACGAGGAGGAAACTCCAGTTGAACCGATTGACGAGTCCTTACCTCTTAGACGTTTCGATAGATTTAGAGTTCATCCCCAGTTTTATGGTTTTCATATTACTACCGAAAGGGACACGTATATTAGTGATGGTACACTAGTGAATCTTGATGAACCTAATAGCTATAAGGAAGCCATGGCAGGCCCTGAGTCTACGAAATGGAAAGAGGCAATGGATAGCGAGATCCAATCCATGTATGATAACCAAGTTTGGAATTTGATTGATTATGTGCCCGGACGTAAGACCGTTGGGTGCAAATGGATCTTCAAGAAGAACACCGACATGGATGGGAACGTACACACATATAAAGCGCGATTGGTTGCGAAGGGATTTACTCAAACTCCGGGAGTTGACTATGATGAGACCTTCTCACTAGTTGCGAAGATTACATCTATTAGAGTGATGCTAGCAATTGCTGCATTTCATGATTATGAAATTTGGCAAATGGATGTCAAGACCGCCTTCCTTAACGGAAAGTTGGCTGAGGATGTTTACATGGCTCAGCCAGAGGGGTTCGTGGATCCGAAGCATCCAAATAGAGTGTGTAAGCTTGAGAAGTCGATTTATGGACTTAAGCAACCGTCTCGGAGATGGAATCTTTGTTTCGATGAGAAAGTCAAAGAGTTTGGATTTGTACGAAGCGAAGACGAATCTTGTGTATATGTCAAAGCCAGTGGGAGTATATTAAGCTTCCTTATTCTATATGTCGATGACATATCACTCATAGGAAACGACATCCCGACTCTGCAGGAAGTCAAGTCCTGGCTCGGGAAGTGTTTCGCTATGAAGGACCTCAGAGAGGCTTCTTACATTTTGGGAATAAGGATAGTAAGATAAAGAAGTAAGAGACTAATTGGACTTAGTCAGAATACTTACTTAGAGAAGGTACTAAAACGTTTTAGTATGGAAAACTCAAAGAAGGGAGAACTACCGATACAAGGTAATGCCAAGTTGAGTAAGACTCAAAGTCCGAGTACCGAAGCTGAAATAGCAGAAATGAGCCGAGTACCATACGCTTCCGCAGTTGGCTCAATCATGTATGCTATAACTTGTACTCGCCCTGATGTAGCCTTCATTTTAAGCATGGTTAGCAGATATCAAGGGAACCCTGGCAAAGCACATTGGATTGCGGTGTAGAACATCCTTAAGTACCTTCGAAGGACGAAGGAGTGGTTCTTAGTCCTTTGAGGTAGTGATGACTTGAAGGTGCGAGGGTATAGTGACGCCAGTTTTCAGACCGACAGGAACAACTACCGTTCGAAGTCGGGCTGGGTCTTTACCCTAAATGGAGGAGCAGTAACTTGGAAGAGTTCCAAGCAAGAAACCGTAGCTGATTCAACGTGCAAATCAGAGTACATCGCAGCGAGCGAAGTGTTGAAGGAGGCAATATGGCTAAAGAACTTCATCGGTGATCTTGGAGTTGTGTCTGCCATAAAGGAGCCCATGGAGATTTTCTGTGATAACGAAGGTGCGGTTGCCTAGACCAAGGAACCAAGGGATCATGGTAGATCAAGACATATCGACAGAAAATATCACTTCATTAGACATCGTGTAGAAGAAGGACAACTCATAGTTAAGAGAATATCATCAGAAGATAACCCAACAGATCTGCTTACGAAGGGACTGAGTAGGGTTAAGCACTTGCAGCATGCTAGGAGTAT
Source organism: Lactuca saligna (assembly GCF_052625555.1). Taxonomy (NCBI): domain Eukaryota; kingdom Viridiplantae; phylum Streptophyta; class Magnoliopsida; order Asterales; family Asteraceae; genus Lactuca; species Lactuca saligna. The sequence goes on from NC_136423.1 coordinate 112,956,971, forward strand.
TGGGCTGAAGGATGATATTAGTATAGATTAAATAGTATTAGAAACGTGTAATAGATAAATGTAATTAACATTTGGCGATTAAATAAAAGAGTTTTATTTATGAGTAATGTTATTGTCTTATGTTAATCGTTTAACTATTGTTTCACTTTGCATGTTTTGACTTCCAGAATAATTGAGTTTATTAGGAATAATCGAATTGTTCAAATTGTCCACAATCGTTCATATGTTGGAAGTAGATATGAATGAAGATTGTCATGAATTGGTGTGTAGATTGTCTAAATGGTGTTAGACATAGCAAAGGGTTGCTGCAACGTTCATGAGTGCTTATGAACTGGTTTTGAGCATTGGAATAAACCCGCGCTTGCTGGAATCACTTTATGGAATACGATATAAAAGGTGATCGCAAGACGATAATATCATATAGTCTTAAAACCTAGATATATGGTTTATTATTTGTTAATTGATTGTACATTGATAATGCGAAAGCGCATCAGTAACTCGGTGTTATAAAACACATTCTTGTGTATAGTTGATTAATGATTAAGTAAATGCATATAAGTCGAAGTTTATCTGTAACTTTTATCAAAGAAGGTAAAAGCGATATCTTGGTCGCTCGATGATTTGATTTGACTTATGTGCCGGGCCCGGTTAGAACTGAATTGATGTGTTCGATTAAGTTCTATTGCAAATAAATCAGAGATCGAGAAATCAAATGCTAGACAAACCATTCCATAGTATTGTCAGCATGATATCTAACAGAGGACTGTACGATCCCTTATCTAAAGGACAATATTGATTAGATCAGAGTTTGACAGCGTCTTTGAGAGCTACAATTGCAAACCGAATTATACTTGTATAGTTACTAGACTTATCCAAGCGGGAGACTGTTGGAATAGTGTCTAAGGCTGCAACTATATTAGGCAAGTATTTGACCCGGTTGTGCATGGTCCTTTTGGGTTGCCTTCACCATAGCAACTTGATGGGATGATTTATTAATAGAGAGTAAATATTATTAGTATATTATGAGAATAATATAAAGAATAATATATAGTTATTTGATTAATATAAGTCATAGATTAATTGGAATTAATTTGGTGAATTAAAGAGATTAATTAAATAAGAGGGTATAAACCGTCAATTGTTTGATAGTTAAGCTTTAGACTGTAAATCCATACAGATATGGATTGGACGAATTCTAGGAGCTAAAGGATAGCTCAAAATCGTCCATGATTTTATCTAGGAATGGATTTGGATAGCCTTAAGAGAAGATTATCCTATTAGGGTTTAGACTGTAACACTTAAGGAGTCTACAAGTATAAATAGATCCCATGGGTAAGGGAAATCGACATCTCATCAAAAGTAAGAGAACTCTGGCCGATTTCCTCCCCTCTCCTCTCTCCTAAATCATCTTCTTTGTTATTGGTGTTTGTAAGCCATTAGAGGAGTGACATTTGTGACTCTAGAAGCTCCAAGACAACTTGATCAACAAGGAATTCAATGGTATGGTTGTAGATCTGTTTCAATGTTGTTATTTAACCTAATTAGGCATTGGAAGTCTTGGATTCAAAGCATGTTTAATTAGAAAGCCAAGATCCGAGCATTAGGGTTTTGCATGCACACATAGGAAAGTTCTTATGGCTAAAACCCATCAAATATAACTTCATAAATAACTACAACACGATGCAGGATGCTCTATGATGATGAATCATTATATCCACTTACTAATTATTTCCTAAAAAAGCATGTAAAACGAGCGTCAACTATGAAAATAGTTGGTGAGTTCACAAGTTTATAAATCGAGCTTGAAATAAGGTTTTTCGTGAATACAAGTACATTGCTTTAATGAGAAACGAAGTTGATTGCTATTAATGAATACAAGTTTATTGCTATAATGAGAAACGAGTTTGTATGTGTATGAGCAAATAATAAGTCTCAACCAAACCTATGACTGAAGCCCTATCGAGATCTATGCTTATCGTTCCATAGATGAATATGGTATCATGCACTCCAGCAATAGGGCGAGTGAGGAGTTGTCAATTCCTAATAGCGCTATCCATAATGACCATTGGCTCAAAGAGTTAATGGTTAGAGATAAGGGAAGGGCCTTAGTACGATAAGTTCTCATGTAACGTGTTGCATAGACATACATAGAGAGACATAGCAATACAATAGCAATCATGTTTGATACAATTCAATTTCAATACAACATGCAAATAATAGTATTTCTGGACATGCTTTTCCACCCCAAAACATAAAAACTGAAAATAGAAGAGTGCGTGAATAGTCACAATGTTTCAAGTAGATACAAGTAGTGGCTCAGAATGCACCAACGTCTTACTACCGGGATCCTACGACATCAAACACACACCAGTGAGTTTCCATGTCGAAATGTAATGCTAATATATTAAACTCTACATATAGTGAAATGCCAATTTATGTTCTAGTATTGAATTTATATTAATTGGTTACACTTTTTCTAAAATAATGAAATTCTACAAGTCGTGCGATTAATTACAACTTTGGAATATTAATTTTCCAGATTTAGTAATATAAATTAAAGGTATTTCTACACATTTAAAAGTGTTTTATATTCCTAAAAATGTAAAATATTATCAAACAGTTTCCAAAAATTATCAAGCCTTGTATTTTCATGGTAAATACAATAGAGGTTTTCCAGAAAATTTTCCTTGAATTTTTAATATGGTTAACTATTTTTCAAATTTCTAAGTATTCTTAACAAAATAACTTCACGAAAAATAGCATTCAAAGGATAAAAATTCTCAAACTTTTTATTTTACTGTTATTACACAATACTAAGCTGGGAAAAATATAAAAATGGATTTCCAAGCTTTTTAATTATATTTTATGATTTTTGAGCATTTATTCCAATAAAAATTGAAATAAATAGAAAACAGTTTCCAAAATTACCCAAGCTTTTTATTTAACTGTTATTATACATAACTAGGCTGGGAAAAATATAAAAGATATTTTTCAGTGGGTACTTCTATTTTTCCTTGTTTTATTCCTTTAAATAATCATTAATTAAAGAATAAATATTAAACAGTTAAAATAAATTACCAAAAGTTTTTGTAACATCATTTACAGTGTAGTTAATCTGGGAAAAATACCAAAAGTGGTTTTCATATTGTATAATCCGGTTTTGGGTATTTATGTGTATTTAGGTGTATTTAAGTGTATTTAACTTTAGAAAATAGGAGAAAAATAGGTTACAGTAGATAAAAATCACCAAAATTTTTATGTAATCTTCTAATGTAAAACATGATGTTTTGGTAAATTTTCATGAATTTTGGATAATCAGAACTATTTTTCCTATTTTTAGGCCATTATAATTACCGAAAATCGGGAAAAATAATAAGGCATGACAGTTAAGGGCTGCGACTATTGTTAGATATAATTTTCACACTTTATAAAGTTGTTTTGTGATTTATTATACCCAAACGAAAAGAAAATCGGAAATCATACCAGAAAACAACAAAAGTTGATGAAATTGAGTGACGGGTCATGATTCACCATAGGGGTCATCCATGAATTTATTTCGGATTTATAGACCTCTGGAAGTATTTTATGTGATTTATGCCCTTGGTTTCTAACAATAATTTTAATAAATGAAAAAAAAAATAAAAGCTCTTGGTGTTTTACAGATTATCACATGCATGTGAGGGCTTTCAAAAGGAAAAATGTTCAAAATTTATTCAGAAGGGAAATAGGGGTATTGAACCCAAACAAGTTAAGAAATGTTGCATATAATGGTGCATGAGATGTAAATGTGGCTGAAGTTCATGAATTTGAGTAGCCCATTCAGTGAGGTGTTAAGCCACGAAATTTCAGCCATGATTCACTGGGTATGTTAAGTTTCTAAATAATTTTTCCTCAGATTTATGGTTGGGTTTAAGGCCATTGATTACGCAAGGAAAAAATGGTGATTACAGAAAAAGTGTTGTTTGCGCAACCATTTTGTAAAAATTACCAAAACTCCGATATTTAGTATTTTAAAGTGAGACTAGTTGAGTTTGAAAGTTAACTCGTCGAACTATCCATTAAAAAAAGAATATCAGGATTGGGTTAAGTAATGACCGAGTTATGACCGTTCAAAGCTGAAAAATGTAATCTGGCAGATTGCATGTTTGCTTTGAGTGCATTCTTAGGGCATTTTGACAAGAACAACATGCATGCTTCTGTTAAGGTCCGATTTCTAGCACATGCATGGAGTGAATGAGCATCCAAGATGTACTAGAAATGGTTTAAATGCTTTTGGTTATGCAAGAACACAAAAGAAATGGAGAAGAAGATGTAGTACTCGGTTTTGAAGTCACATGAACACATGTGCATCTTTTTCACTCCTTGCATGGGTTTGATCCCGAATTTTCACCATCTCAAACACATGAATTGTGTTATGGTGAGAATCTACAAACCAAAAGGGAAAAGTAAAGATTTCTAACCATGGAAGGGCATAGAATCCAAAGAGTTGAGAAAACCATGAAGAAGAGGAAGTAAAATCATGAAACCATGAGGGAGGATTGTGTTGTTTACCTTGGTTTTGATCTTGAGAGTGTTGGATAAGGTGTCTAAGTCCATAACTATTTCTGGTATGTACTTGACCCGACCCGGCATGGTCCATTTGGGTTGCATGGCACCATGCAATTGGATAGACTAAATGAGAGAAATAACACTTGGAGATTATTAATATGTTATAAGTTCTAATATATTAATAATATTATTTGATTAGTTTGATCAAGAATTAATTTAGAATTAATTATGTGATCAAAAGATAACTAATTAAATATATGGGTTGATTATTTAAATCATCCATATCTTGTATAGTGGGCTAAAAGGCTCCATGGACTATCAAGTTGGGTTCCACCCATAGGATGCTCCATGGATGCTCCATGGGAGTTACAAACCCATGGGTCATGGAAATGAAGAGTCATGACACATTAGGGTGTAACCCTAGATGTGTCAACAATATATAAGAAACATGTTCTCCACCTAAAATCGGCTACACACTAAGAAACAAGAGGGCTTGGCCGATTTTGAGAAGTGTGTGTTCTCTCATATGTTCTTCCAAGAGCATTTGGTGTTGTGTGAAGCATTTGAGGCATCACACTTGGGGTGCTAGGCTCACAAGGTTTCAAGGAACACAAACAACAACAAGGTAAGTTATTCTATCTATACGTTAAGTTAAAATTGTTCCCCATGTATGCTAGATATGAAGATAACCTTGGAATTCAACTTTGCATGATAATTAGACAAACATAGATCCAAGGTTATTAGGGTTGCATGTACACTTAGGAAGTGTTAGAATGCTCAAAACCCATCAGTGGTATCAGAGCCTAGGCTTGTTTGCTCTTATTTGTGCTTAAAAGTTGAAAAAGAATCAGAAATCTTCCTGTCTGCGAATGGACTCGTCGAGTCTATAGGGGGGACTCGTCGAGTTCATGAGTATCTTCAACCAACTCGACGAGTGAGTTCATGCACTCGGCGAGTAGGGTCGACTGATTGCAGAATTTCGATTTAGTTGCTGGGAATGAATTAGAAACATTACCCTAAACTGTTTTGGTAATTGAAAACTTGTTTTTGGAGGTGTAATGTCTTTGCTAATTCATTTACAACAACTAGTTATCAAAATTACAAAGTTTTAAATGTAATTTTTGATTGTGTTCATATTCATGTTCTTGTCCTTATGATGTTTTAGATGATCATAAGAATTATTTGTAACCAATGTGGTAGATTAATTCTTGATCATATTGTGTTTTAATGGAGTCCATAACTTGTCCTCAAGTTATGGAAAACCAAGAGTCACACTTGAATTAAAACCATTAAAACAAACACAAGAGTTAGAAAAATGAAGAGTCTTCATTTTAGTACTCTATTAAACTCATAAGTTACAAGAAATGAAAAGTTTTGAAAGTTACAAAACTTGCCCTCAAGTTTTGGAACAAGAAAAGTTAAGTTAAAGCTTTAAGTTCCAACCCCTAGAATTTTAAAAGTTAAAATTCAACCCTTATACTTATATTATGATGATTTAATAATTATATATATATATATATATATATATATATATATATATATATATATATATATATATATATATGTATAAGAATAAAGTCGTCTTACCGCTAGTACGTCTCATTCACGAAGCCGGTCTATAAGGTGGGTATAAGGTTGTTGCCTATAAAATGGTGACATAATGGGTGTCTACTCTCACCCACCGCTTGCTTGACTGGTGGAGGGTCGTTAGCCGAACGGGTAAGACAAGGACTTATAAATTCTCATTCAAAGTATGATGAATATAATAAAGTAACTAAATGTTTTATTAAATTCCCAATCTTAGTTACTTTAGGAAACTGTGAATAAGGTGCTAATCCATGAAATTACACTTTACACTTTTTCTAAGTCGTTGGTGGAGCGTGTGTGGTTAACCGGCACACTAACTTGGACTTAACAAGGTAGGTAAAGGGTGACTTAAGGTTTATTATAGTATCGGTGGAGCGTGTGTGGTTTACCGGCACATCGATTGAGTGATAAACTTTAAGGGTACCAAGTGATTTTCATGGTTACTTCACACCTCGTTTTGTGATCCTCGGTATCCCAGTCACAAAACTTGGAGGGCACTCTCGAGATTGAAACATGCCTTTGAAAAGTTCATTGAATCTCAAAGAATCTAGGAATTTCTAAAAATCCAATAAAACCTAATATCTAATATTTCGGTTTTCGTGGTGGAAATTGGTGAATCGTCATTCACCTACCTTTCAAATATAGTATAGCTTAGATTACGGCATACCTCTTCTAAGTTATATTATATTGTGATTGGATCCTAGCCTTAATATTACATTTGGGTGTTTTATTAAGGACTCTCTTAAATCTAAACTAAACTTGTTCTTCTGTTTCAGATGTCTTCAAATAATGCTTCTGGCTCGAATCCTAATGGCTCCTTTACTCTTATGAGTTTGTGTGGGAAAGTCACCTTTGATGGATCCAACTTCAATGAATGGATCAGAAACATCAGGATGATTACCCGCTACGAGGACAAAGAATATGTCCTTGACAAGGAGCTTAAGGAAATTGATGATTCCACTGCAACTCCCCAGGAGATCGCTGACTTTCATACTCATGAAAGAGATGCAACCAAGGTGGCTTGCATCATGTTGGCCACAATGACAGCTGAACTCCAAAAGTCTTATGAGGATTTCTACCCTTATGAAATGCACCAAGATTTGATGGAAAGATACCATCAAAGTGCACGACAAGAGAGGTACGAAATCATCTGCTCCATGATAACAACCATGATGAAGGACGGAGATTCCGTCACAAGCCACATGCAGAAAATGCAAAGGTATGTGGATCGTTTGCTGAAGCTTAATGTGAACTTCCCTGAGGAGCTTGCAATAGATATCATTTTGCACTCCTTACCATCGTGCTATGATCAATTCCGCATGACATATCACATGAACAAGGAAGAGGTCACCCTCACCAAACTTCAGGGACTTCTCAAGACCGCAGAAACAGGTCTTAAGGGGAAGTCGGTTGCTATCATTCCTACTCCAAACTCAACTCCGGTTTTGGCAATCGGGAAAAGTCGAGGGAGGAAGAGAAAGAGATCTTCGAAGGGTACCAAGGCTCAGACCCTTGATGGCTCTTCTTCAAGTGGAACCAAGAAAGGTTTCATTACTCCTTCTTCTGACCCAAAAGAGGCTAAATGCTTCTATTGCCATGAAAAAGCTCATTGGAAGAGAAACTGCCCAAAGTACCAGCAGGATGTGAAGGATGGGAAAGTCAAACCCAACCATGCAGGTATTTACACTATCATTTCTAATAACTCACCCCATTCTAAATCTTGGGTCCTTGATACCGGTTGTGGTATTCATATTTGTTGTGACTTGCAGGGACTAAGAAGAAGTGAGAATGTGGAGCAAGGAAGAATAAACTTGATCATGGGGAATAGGAAAGCTTCACCTGTCACCAAGATTGGAGTTTATACTTTATCGCTAAGTAGTGGGTTTAGTTTAGATTTGAATAAGTGTTGTTACTCGCCAGGAATGGCAAGAAATATTATTTCCTTTCATGCTTTGTACAAACAAGGGTTTACCTTTTCATTTAATAATGAAGTTGGTTCTATTGATGCTTTCTTTAATAATGTTCTTTATTTTAAAGTATTACCTTGTGATGGTGTGTATGAAGCTGTGTCTGTTGTAGATAACTTAGGAAATAATGTTTTGTGTATTGATTCTACTAATAATAATAACTTGGATAAAGCATCATTATGGCATTTTCGTCTTGGACATATAAGCAAGAAATGCATAGGGCAACTCCAAAAAGATGGAGTCTTGGAGTCGTTTGACCTAAAGTCAAATGATAGTTGCGAATCATGCTTACTTGGAAAAATGACAAAGTCACCCTTCACAGGCTCGTGTGAAAGGGGTGAAGGTTTGTTGGACCTTATACACACGGATGTGTGTGGACCATTCAAACATGCCACAAGGGATGCTAATCGTTATTATTTGACTTTTACTGATGATTACAATAGATATGGATATGTCTACTTAATCAAGCATAAGTCAGAGACTTTCGAGAAGTTTAAGGAATTTAAACAGGAAGTCGAGAATCAATTGGGCAGGAACATTAAGATGCTTCGATCCGATCGGGGTGGTGAGTATCTTAGTTCAGAGTTCCTCGACTATCTAAGGGAATGTGGGATTGTCTCACAATTGACACCTCCCAGGACACCGCAGTTGAATGGTGTGGCTGAGAGGCGTAATCGAACCTTGTTAGACATGGTTCGTTCCATGATGAGTCGAGCTTCGCTACCAATCTCATTCTGGGGGTATGCCTTAGAGACTGCCGCCCATATCCTTAATCTAGTCCCTACAAAGAAAGTTGCCAAAACTCCTCACGAGATGTGGACTGGTAAAGTACCTAAACTAGACCACATCAAGATTTGGGGTTGCGAGGCTTTCGTGAGACGCGAGACTCATGATAAGCTCGAACCTCGAAGCGAGAGGTGTATTTTCATCGGCTACCCACAGCAATCCTTTGGTTACCTCTTCTACAGACCTAGTGACAATGTGGTCTTTGCAGCAAGAAGAGGAGTCTTTCGAGAAAGACAGTTTATAAGCCAAGGAGACAGTAGGAGGCAAATTGATCTTGAAGAAATTCAAGAGTCAAGTGGTGATGGAACTTCAAAATCTAGCCCTCAACTTGAGGAGGAAACTCCTGTTGAGCCAATTGACGAATCTGTACCTCTGAGGCGTTCCACAAGAGTTAGGAGTGCACCTGAGCATTACTATGGATTCCATATTACTGCAGAAGGTGAGACACTTATTAGTGATGGGACACTAGTAAGTCAAGAAGACCCTAACAGCTACGAGGAAGCCATGGCAGGCCCCGAGTCTGCTAAATGGAAAGAGGCTATGGATAGCGAGATGCAATCCATGTATGACAATCAAGTTTGGAACTTGGTTGAGAATGTACCAGGTCGAAAGACTGTAGGGTGCAAATGGGTCTTCAAGAAGAAGACCGACGTGGATGGTAAAGTACACACTTATAAGGCTAGACTGGTTGTAAAGGGCTTCTCTCAAATTCCTGGAGTGGATTATGATGAGACCTTTTCTCCGGTAGCCAAGATTAAGTCTATTCGGGTTCTGTTAGCCATAGCCGCATTTCATGACTATGAAATTTGGCAAATGGATGTCAAAACCGCTTTCCTTAATGGAAAGTTGGCTGAAGATGTTTACATGAGTCATCCAGAGGGTTTTGTCAGCAACGAGTACCCTAATAGAGTGTGTAAGCTTGAGAAGTCCATTTATGGATTAAAGCAAGCACCTCGCAGATGGAATCTTTGCTTTGATGAAAAGGTCAAGGAATTTGGCTTTTCTAGGAGTGAAGATGAATCTTGTGTGTATGTCAAGGCTAGTGGGAGTATAGTTAGCTTCTTGGTACTATATGTGGATGACATACTACTCATAGGAAACGACATTCCAACCCTGCAGGAAGTAAAGTCCTGGCTTCGAAAGTGTTTCACTATGAAGGACCTTGGTGAAGCTGCCTATATTTTGGGGATAAGGATCTTGAGAGATCGGAGTAAAAGACTAATTGGACTTAGTCAAAGTACCTACTTGGATAAGGTGCTGAAGAGATTCAGAATGCAAGACTCCAAGAAAGGCGAATTGCCCATCCAGAGTAACGCCAAACTGAGTATGACACAAAGCCCTAGCACTGAGGCTGAGATAGCACAAATGAGTCGAGTACCTTATGCTTCGGCTGTAGGATCGATCATGTATGCTATGACGTGTACTCGACCTGATGTAGCTTTTGCCCTGAGCATGGTTAGCAGGTTTCAGGGGAACCCTGGCAAGGCACACTGGACTGCGGTAAAGAATATTCTCAAGTACCTACGAAGGACTAAGGACTGGGTCCTTACCCTCGGTGGGAGTGATGACTTGAGAGTTGTAGGGTATAGTGATGCTAGCTTCCAGACTGATAGGGATAACTTCCGCTCTCAGTCGGGCTGGTTCTTTACCCTAAATGGAGGAGAAATTTGTTGGAAGAGTTCCAAGCAAGAGACAGTGGCAGATTCTACTTGTGAATCAGAGTATATTGCAGCTAGCGAGGCCGCAAAGGAGGCGTTATGGCTGAGGAACCTCATTGGAGACCTTGGAGTTGTACCAGCTATTAAAGAGCCAATGGAAATTTTCTGTGATAGTGAAAGTGCTGTTGCCTTAGCCAAGGAACCAAGGGATCACGGGAGATCCAGACACATCGATAGAAAATACCATTTCATCAGACATCGGATCGAAGAAGGACTCCTCATGGCAAAGAGGGTATCATCAGATGAGAATCCGGCAGATCCCCTCACGAAGGGACTGACTCGGGTTAAGCATCTCCAGCATGCTCGGAGCATAGGGCTGAAGGATGATATTAGATTTAGTAGTTAGATAACCTCGAAATTTGTAAAGTGTAATTGACATCTGATGATGAATAAAAGTGTTTTATTTATGAGTAAAGTGTTGCCATCTCTTGTCGATCGTTTACTATATTTCTTTTGCATGTTTTGACTTCCAGAATAATTTTGTTTGGTATAACATATTATTCAAACCTCCACAGTCGGTCATATGTCGGAAGTAGATATGAATCAAGACTGTCATGTTTGGTTGTAGACGTCTTGGACAAGGCTACAACAATCATGAGTGCTCAAAAGTTCTGAGCATTGGACTCAACCCACACTCACTGGAATCACTTCATGGAATTCTATCTCGAGTGATCGTGAGACGGTAATATCATATAAGTCTTTAAACCTAGAGATATGATTTGTTACTTACAAGTTGGTTATGCATTGATTGTATGAAAAATGCATTGGTAACTCGATGTTATAAATCGCGCTCTTGTGTGTAATTCAATGAGTAGTAGAACAAACATATGAGTCGAAGTTTATCTGTTCCTTCTTGGATTAGAAGCTGATATCTGGGCCCCTCGATGATTTTGTTTTGACCTATGTACCGGGCCCGGTCAGAACTAAATTGATGTGTTCAATGAAGTTCTTTGTCAAACAAATCGGAAATTGGGAAACAAACTGTTGGACAATAAGTAAGACATTGTTCCATGTATTTGTCCGACTGATATCTAGAACAGAGGATTATATGATCACTTATCTTAAATGGCGTACCATCATCTTCTCAGTTTCGAGAAACCTTGTAAAGAGCTACGATTGCCGATCGGTTCCTGAAGTCATACTTGCAGTAATAGTTATTAGACTTATCCAAGTGGGAGACTGTTGGATAAGGTGTCTAAGTCCATAACTATTTCTGGTATGTACTTGACCCGACCCGGTATGGTCCATTTGGGTTGCATGGCACCATGCAATTGGATAGACTAAATGAGAGAAATAACACTTGGAGATTATTAATATATTATAAGTTCTAATATATTAATAATATTATTTGATTAGTTTGATCAAGAATTAATTTAGAATTAATTATGTGATCAAAAGATAACTAATTAAATATATGGGTTGATTATGTAAATCATCCATATCTTGTATGGTGGGCTAAAAGGCTCCATGGACTATCAAGTTGGGTTCCACCCAAAGGATGCTCCATGGGAGTTACAAACCCATGGGTCATGGAAATGAAGAGTCATGACACATTAGGGTGTAACCCTAGATGTGTCAACACTATATAAGAAACATGTTCTCCACCTAAAATCGGCTACACACTAAGAAACAAGAGGGCTTGGCCGATTTTGAGAAGTGTGTGTTCTCTCATAAGTTCTTCCAAGAGCATTTGGTGTTGTGTGAAGCATTTGAGGCATCACACTTGGGGTGCTAGGCTCACAAGGTTTCAAGGAACACAAACAACAACAAGGTAAGTTATTCTATCTATACTTTAAGTTAAAATTGTTCCCCATGTATGCTAGATAGGAATATAACCTTGGAATTCAACTTTGCATGATAATTAGACAAACATAGATCCAAGGTTATTAGGGTTGCATGTACACTTAGGAAGTGTTAGAATGCTCAAAACCCATCAGAGAGAATCAAGAACACTTCAAGGCCTCCTTAATCTCGAAAATTTTGGTAGAGAATGGAGGATTTTCGTGAGTTAGAGAGAGAGAGGAAGATAGTTTGTGTGTTAGGAGGGTGGAGTGTGAGAGAGAGTGAAGAGAGAAGTGGAAGATTGAAAGATAAGACTTAATGATTGAGTTATGGGAAGAGAGAGCATGGGGAGAGGGGAGATGGCCAGATTTTTGAGGCATTATATACCTCTCTCTCCTCAATTCAAATTTTATAAAAAATCCTCCTTAATTTTTATAAAAATCTAATTTTTATAAAAGTGATTCTTTAAGCAATTTTTGATTTATTTAAAAATCTTATTTTTAACTAATAAATTATGATTAATGCATGATAATTTATATTTCTATTTCATTGGTATAATCCATAATTTGATTAATAAAAATTTGATATTAGGAAGTTTATAGCCAAATTTTATAAAGTTTTTAAGCATTAAGTATCGGGATTAAAACCCTAATTGAGATTTGATGAACAAGATGCGGAAAGTAAGAACAAACACAAATATGAAGATTATGTTGAATGATCACTCGATTTATTCAAATATGAGAAATAAATTACACTTATGAAATATGAATCTAACTCTACAAGAAAACCTCACAACGTGGCGGCTACATTTTGCCTTACTCTCTTAACCCTAATTATGAATAATACATGACTATTTATAGGGAAAAGACAAGTCTTGGGCTTTTAACCAATAATTCATCAAAGGGGCCCATTGCCATCATCCATGCAGTGCTTTGAAGCCCTACAATCTCCCCCTCAAAGTATGGAATGGATGACAATGCTTTAACTTCCAAAACAAGCATCTAGCAAATAAAAAGATCTGCAACGAGGAATATATGATGCAATCCACGAATCTTGATTCTTCAATAGTCTTCAAACGCGGGCTCTAGGATATATAAATCAGGCACTGAAGTAATTTCTTTAAACTTCATTTTCGAATATAATCCCAATGAATCTTCATGAAAACCAAACCCGCCATAAAAACGCATTTCAGAACAAAGAAACCGAATCACTTCTTGTCTTTGAAGAGCTCCCCCTCCAAGTCACAATGATCTTCAAATATCATGTAACAACCCAAACTTTATGATTCGTAACGCCACTTGATCGAGAAAATACAAAAAGTCGGAGATATAACAAGTCCTTAGCAGAGCTCGATAAAGAACTTCCGTTGTAAAGGATCGTTCTCTGTAAAAGCTTTAGCAGAGCTCGATGAAGAACTTCCGCTGTAAAAGCTGCCTTCATAATTCTACCATAAGCTTTATCAAAAATCTTCAACTTTGAAAAGTCACAAATCCAATTTCGAATGGGCATACCAAATTCTCCCCCAATTTATAATCAAAAACATGGTTATAAAGCCTTCTAATGGTCATGAGAATGATCTTGAATGGATCTCCCCCGCGACAAAAAGACATACACAATGAAGTATAAAATCCGAAAAAATCGTGAAAATTTGATGTTATCACGAAAAACGACTTTCCGAACCGCCAAGACTTGATGGAATCATTATATTGCTGTTCACAAAAAAATATGAGCGTTGAAAAATCCAAAACTGTTCACCAGCCCTTAAAATTGCAAATTTTTCGAAAAATGGGCTGAAATTTTCACTTGCTGAAAAACAGGAACTGAAATTGTAATTCTGCATCAATACTCCAGTTTATTTCTGACAAAATCCGGAAATCATCCATAATCGCCAAGTTGTGAAAACAATAGGGACCAGAAGTATCATTTCTTTGAAGTTTCAGGGACCATTAATGTAACTTGATATCTTCTTCCCCAATTTATGCGTGATAAACGAATGTGACTGGAACGTGATTACAAACGAATGTTCACAAGCGAAACTACAGATACGATTCCAATATCTACTTTCGTTCCCAGCTCAAATAAACGAATCCAAGTTCGTTCCAAGTTCATTGCTATAAAACCGAAACCATACTTCCGATTTAAGCCCCAACATTCCAAGCACAGTCTCGTTTTTCGTTTCTAGCACAAACACGCAACCAATAAATCATTCCAGGTTCATCGATTATACCCCAAAGAGAATCCAGAAAAACAAATCTAATCAGAGGCAAATGTTCGCAGGTTTAGCATTCGCTCATTATTCACCCTGAACCACGGTCAATTTTGACTTTATCCTTTGACCCATCTAGTTTGAATCGGAAGCCAGAGTCCAAAATCATGATAAACAAAAAAGAGACCGACTAACATTAGCAAATCGATTCAGCCTTTATATCCGATTACACTCATAAATGAGTGCACCGCTCATAAATCTATAACTCCAATTTTTACTTTTCTGTTTGACCATTCAAATTGAGATTCAACGCAGTTCATCATATGACCCCAAAAATTACGTTCAACCAACACCAAGACAATACTTCACAGATCGATTCCATTCAGAGATCATCAATAATTTTAATATTCAACGAGAAACGAATGAAATCAAATCAATAGAAAGAACGGGAACAAGAAAATCGATGAAAATTATGAACATGGACAGAATCAAACATAAATCAATTCATCATAATTGATGAAGACAAATCAATATCCTTTAGTCGATAATGATATAAGAATCGATTATTAACCTTGATTGACCTTGAGAGAATAAACAAGTGGATGAACTGAGTAATAGTAATCGATACATAAAGCAGATGACGCACACCGGAACTCGAATAAAATATTAGGGACAAAGAAAACCTGGATCGACAATAGACATACGAGCCATGAACAGTGACGAAATAGTTGTGCCAAAACAAAAGAAATTAATCGACGAAGCAACCAATTTATTTTGTACAATACAATTGATCAAAGATCAGATCAAAAATACGAGCATTAAACATATTGGATTAAAAGAAAATTACCCCCGATGAACAGTAGATTCTATGAAATTCTATGAACAGTAGATCAAAAAAAACTTGATTGCAAACTACCGGATCACCAAAATCTTCAATAACTTGTGCAGAAAATCATCGAATCAAGAACCGATACTTCAAAAATCAATAGATTTTCAAAGACCCGCTCTGATACCATTTGTTGGGATTAAAACCCTAATTGAGATTTGTTGAACAAGATGCGGAAAATAAGAACAAACACAAATATGAAGATTATGTCGAATGATCACTCGATTTATTCAAATATGAGGAATAAATTACACTTAAGAAATAAGAATCTAACTCTACAAGAAACCTCACAATGTGGCGGCTACATTTTGCCTCACTCTCTTAACCCTAATTATGAATAATACATGACTATATATAGGTAAAAGACAAGTCTTGGGCTTTTAACCTAGAATTCATCAAAGGGGCCCATTGCCATCATCCATGAAGTGCTTTGAAACCCTACATTAAGATTTATAAATTTTGATTTTTAATTCTTTTGGGGTTTTGGAATATTGTTTGATGTTTACCATCACATTGAAGCATAATTAGAATACTTTAATTTATTTTTAGGGTTTTATACCCTTTTTCAATTGTAACAAAGTTTGAAGTTTCATTCTAATTATAGTATTGGCATTTCCTATTGTAGTTAAGCAACTTACTAGAATCATAAATGTCAAGTATATTAGTCCTAGACCTTAGTTGGATCCTAGTTTATGCAAGATTTTGACCTAATCTATACTACTAGGCCATGGCATGTTGTGCATGAATGGTTTTTATAAAGATGCATGAGTTCGAGAATGACCTAAATTGACAGTTGTCATAGTATCCCCCACTTAAAAAGAATTTCGTCCCGAAATTCATTCTATGTCATCGATTGTCTTCGCAAGGGGAAAAGTTGTGGATACTTTTCCTTTATGAAGTCCTCGCGCTCCCAGGTGTATTCCGGCCCGTGTTTTGAGTTCCATCTAACTTTCACTATCCGGATCTTACTCCGCTTAAGTTGTTTTATCTCCCTGTCAAGGATTTCTATCGGTTCCTCAATGAAGTTCAGCTTATCATTGATCTTAATTTCCTCCAGGGGTGCTATCAATGCCTCGTCGGCTAGACATTTCTTAAGATTAGAGACGTGGAATGTGTCGTGAATGACACTTAACTCTTGCGGCAATTGAAGTTTATACGCTACCGGACCAATCCTTTCAATGATTTCAAAGGGTCCAACATATCTCGGGCTTAGTTTTCCTTTCTTACCAAAACGTACAAGCCCTTTCCAAGGCGACAATTTTAAAAGTACCTTGTCTCCTACTTGGAATTCTAATGGTTTTCAATGATTCTCCGCATAACTTTTCTGACGATCTTTGGCAGCTTTAAGCCTATCCTTGATGATAGCAATCTTGTAAGATGTTTCCTGGATAAGTTCGAGTCTAGTCAATTGTCTGTCTCCGATTTCTGTCCAGCATAAGGGCGAACGACACTTGCGTCCATACAATGCTTCATATGGAGCACATTGGATACTCGTGTGATAACTGTTATTGTAGGAAAACTCAACTAGAGGCAAATGAGTATCCCAATTTCCTTTGAACTCAATGACACACGCTCGTAGCATGTCTTCCAATGTTTGAATTGATCTCTCTGTCTGCCCATCTGTCAGAGGTTGGTAAGCTGTGCTCAAATCTATCTTGGTTCCTAGTGCCTTTTGTAACATCCACCAAAATCGTGATGTAAAACGACTATCTCTATCATAAATGATAGATATGGGTACACCATGCAGAGAAACAATTTTGTCGATGTAGATTTGGGCCAATTTTTCCATCTTGAAATCTTCTCGATTGGGGAGAAAATGAGCAGATTTCGTCAGTCGATCCACTATGACCCAAATTGAGTCGTGTCACACCCCGAAAACCGAAGGCGGAAACATTTATGGGGTTGACTCCACGTTGAGTATCAATTCCAATGTACATAGTAAGTAAAGTAAATCAACCATTACATTACATACATGAATGTTTTACATATGTTTCAAAAGCATACGTTATACAAGTGATACATAGTATATATGAACAACACAAAACGAGTCTTCTGAGAACTCCGTCTTCACACAAAAGGGTCTTCGGGTACCTTCCTAACACTGACCTGAGAATACAAGCGGTTTAAAAATCAGCATAAAGCTGGTGATTTCATAAGCGGTAAGTTTTTCTGAAAATGTACGAGTTCCTTTGGTTTCCTGAAAAGTGATTATCCAAGAAAATCCCATATTTTCTAATGTAAAGTTAGTTTCCAAATCCAAAAGTAAAGTAAACGATGTCTAATTAAAACATGATTGTTCTTGTGAAATATAGTTCAATTGTTTAACTTATTACACTTCTCAAATTTTGTACTACTACTATTCAGGAAAAACCCCATATTCTCCTGACTGTGTGTGTGTGTGTGAACTGTTACTAGTTCTGATTATGTTCGGTTGTCCTTCCCAGGAAAACCCCCGTCTTTCCCTGACTGTGTGTATATCTTTACTGGTTTTGGTTATGTTCAGTGTTCTCCACAGGAAAACCCCATGTTTCTCTGACTGTGTGTGTCTATCTGTCGTCACTAGATGTACATTAGCTTTACTACATACATAAAGCTAGTAAATGAGTCTGAAACATTAATAATCTAAATTGCGAGTCCTTAACCATACTTAGACTGGATATGACTCGGACCATGGCCAGTATCCTATTTATGACTTTTGTCACCCATGAACCATTCGGTTCGGCTGTAGCTAGCAGCCAGGTGTGGGATTGTCAGTCCCGTATAGATCTATACACTCAACCCACACTCTCCTACGAACGGAGATTCTGGTTACAGGGCTAGTCCTCCACTATCTCATGCCATGGAAGTGTTACAAGGACGTGTCTCCAATCATTAAGATTACTCTTTACTTTTCGACTAGGAAAGTAGTATTTACGACTGACTATACCCTACGTACCTGTCCTTTACACTCCAGCCTAGGTGTTTTATTAAGGACATTACGCTCGAGCCTAGGTGTCATTTAATGATTATAGTCCTTTACACTCGTTCCTAGGTGTATTGTTAAGGACATATAGATGTTTTATGTTTTCTAATGGAGTCTGTCTTTTACACTCGAACCTTAGTGTTTTATTACAGACATTACAGTGGTTTATGTATTCTATCAGTTTAAATGTGAACAATCAATTACAAAGTACACAACATAACATTTTATAATAAGAATTGAAAATCAGGTTAAAAACAAGCAACTCTGCAAGTTAAAACAGTTTGTTTAAAAGGTTTTCAATTCTTAAAGTGTACAATTATGAAATCATTTAATTGAAATCATGTGATTGAGTACAAGATATACTTGTACTTTTGCTTGTATTCCCCCCTGAAAACATTGAAAAACCATTGAAAAAGGGTAGGGGTATGAACTCACCGGACGCGGATATGAGTCGATTTCGAATGCTAAATGTCGAATCGAGGCCTGATAACACGCGAGGTTCTTATGTAAAATGAAATGGCATACAAATATATCTAATTAGATTTACAAACTCTAATTAGATATGAAGTTACACTCCAACGAACGAAAACACCTCAAAACGGGTGTTTGGAGTGACCCGGGTGACATCTACGGACGGGAATTGAAGCGTGGGACTTGGGATTTGAGTTTACTCCCCAAGAGTAACCTTCCTAATTGAATTTATGGCCTAAACACCCATTCCCCATTAGTTTACGGCCGTAAACTCATAGAGGGGTGTTTTATGGTGTTTAATGGCTCACAAATGGGTATGGACACTTGGAAATGCTTGGAATAATTTTAACTAAGGCTTGGATTGAATTAAAATCATCAAATACAACACTTAAGGGAGTTTACGGCCTAAGAATGGGTTCTATGGCCGTAAACTCACATATCTCTTAGAATAAGTGTTGTTAAGTTCCCAGAATTAATCACATGTGATTCTAAAAATTCTAACAAGCCTAGAAATCAATTTTGGGCACCATTTGACATCCATTTAGGATTTTATGGCCATGGGTCATGTTCTATGGCCGTAAAATCTCAAATGTGAGATTTTGATGTGTTTAAAGCCCTTAAACTATTTTTGTTTGGTTCTATGATTTATTCCAAGGCTTTTGGTGGTGTTGGATGGCTTTCTAACACATTAGAAATGAATTTATACCCCTTTTTGAGGAGTTTACGGCCCAAGCCCATGCCTTGGCCGTAAACTCATATAAACCTCTCAAAATTTATGTTTGAAGTGTTCTAAGTCCAATTCCAATATTCTAAAAATCATATCTAAGTCTTGTTTGTGTTTTGGAAGGGTTAAATGGCTTAAAAACCCTCACAATATGTGTTTACGGCCTAGGCACCTTCCAAGGCCGTAAACTCATATACAAAGCTTCAAATCTTGGTTTGAGGCATTCTAATTCCATTTCATAAAGTCC
This sequence comes from Lactuca saligna, assembly GCF_052625555.1. Taxonomy (NCBI): domain Eukaryota; kingdom Viridiplantae; phylum Streptophyta; class Magnoliopsida; order Asterales; family Asteraceae; genus Lactuca; species Lactuca saligna. The sequence goes on from NC_136423.1 coordinate 112,976,855, forward strand.
TCTAGCCATATACAAGGTCCAATTGAGGTTTGGAAGGGTTTTGTTGCTCCAAAAACCCTCTTTATGTGAGTTTACAGCCTAGGACTATTCTAGGGCCGTAAACTCATGTTAATGGTCCTATCCCATGGTTTGAACTCGAATTTGAGGGCTAAAGATGTTATATAACAAATTAGGGAAGGTACCTTGGTGATTTGAAGCCTTAAACTTGAGATTTTGACCCTAAAATCTAGTTTGAGGAGAGAGGTTGGAGTGATAGTTGTAAAATGGAGCAAAAGCTTCAAAATGGAGACTTGAATCACTTTAAATAGTGTCCAAGTTCGGGATATGGTAGAATTCTACCCGATACCGGCGTTAGACGGGGCTTTTGGTTGCACTCGGCCAATTTCCTGTAACCCGATATAGTTGGTTCTAAAAATGTTCCGATCATTAATATGAGACGTTAGAATGAGTTCTAAGGGTATTAAGACACTTATTAAGTCATAAAATAAAATTCACATTAGCGACTTAATAAAAGGTCGGAAACGGAAACGAAATCGGAAACGGCGATTGGATGATCGGACCGAGTCGTAAAATGGGTCACAATTAAGGATATGAATTTCGGGTTGTTACATTATCCCCCCATTAGAGGGAATTTCGTCCTAAAATTCAAAGATTCTAACACAGATCACGAAGTGGAAAGATATATGGAGATGAATTTACTGCAGTCGGGTCTCCGCTTAACATTCTAGCGAACCCTCACTGTCAGGATGTGGCTTTGTTACGCATGATTAACCTCACAATCTACAATTTCAGTTGATTCATATATGAAAATTTGGATTTTCATTTCCTCAATGGAATTTACTAGAGTTCCGTCAGGTTGGCAAGCCTTACGAATAAAGATGCGGAATACCAGATGGTTGCTACTGAGTCCTTAAGATAGCTCGGAGAGGGCTATGGAATCGATTCCTAACAAAGATCTCGAAGGTTCTAAGGTTCCACAAGTTAAGTTTTCCGCACTTCCCAAGATGTACTATGTCTTTCCAGGGTAAAACCTTCAACAAGTGGGTACGTTTTCACATGTCAGAGTAACTAAAGGTCCAATGGTTCTAAAGGGAACTTCTACGTGAGTCTATGATCGTAGCCGACGGGACCCAAACATCGACAGGTTCCATGGGTGCTCCCGGTGTCGACTAATTCTTTATTGCCTTAGCTTTTGGAAGGATCTACGAGTATAACCGTTTTGCTTATCATCATGAACAAGAGAATGGTTCAACGGAAGGGCGTCACTACCTCCTCGTAGTGATCGTATCATGCCCTGATTGCTGACTTGCACACATCGTGCTTACTGAGGTTTGGTTACGAGGAAATTCCCGGGATTAGGTCGATGCGAGAATAGACTACGCGTTCGGAAAGAATTCTCAAGAATTCTTTAGAAACAGCATCGAGAAAGGATCGTAGACTTCTCGTTTCTCGATGATCACTCGGACGAGAGATACATGGGCAGAATTTTTAAGCTTTGATGTACGAAGATCATGGGAGTCAAGTCGGAGGAAGATTAGAACAAATGGCTTTCTCGAATCTTGGAAGGACAGGATGAATGAGGCTCGGTCATTACATGCTAAAGGTGACATCAAAGCATTTCATAAAAAGTTTGCTAATAGATCGAATGGAAAGGAATAATCACTCGGATTGAGAAAACAATCTACGAATACGACACAAGCGTTCTCGTTTTTATGTGATAACAATCTCGAAGACATACATTTTCAGTTACTCGTAAACGACGGGGGTTAGGAAAATGTTCAAATGGATGGTTAACGAATTTCTCTCGGTGCTAAAATCGAAAAGAATCACACGCATATAAATTTAACTAGGGGAAATACACCTGTGGCAACGGTGGGATCGGTGGTTGTCTCCTCTCGTCCTATTGCTAGAATTCTTCAGGTGTTCCCAGATGTTGTAGCCTTGGGGCAGTTTCGCTTGTGATGCCCCACTTCTCCACAACCATAGCAGGCTCGACCAATGCCCGCTCCGGAAGTTTGACTCGTTGATTGAGTTGGCGTCTTACAGTTCTTCTCCATGTGACCCTTTATGCCACATTTGTTGCAAATTACCTCTATACATGGATCGGATGAAAGATGATGATAGTTTCACTTGCCACAACTAGGAAGGTTTCCAGCATACCTATTAGCAGATTTTCGGGTTGAGGACCCATCAACAGAAACAGTTGCAGAGGAAGTGACAGCGTGAATTGCCACTGTTTGTTGTCTCTTTGAAGATTCGTGTGATGTTTGGCTTTTCTCTTTCTTCCCAAGTTTTCTTTTCTCGCAACTCCTCACCGTCGGCTCAGTAGTGGTAGCTGTCTTTTCAAGGTCATCACTGTGATCGATTAGGATTTGTGCTAAGCATTTGGCGCTGTCGTACGTATCCGGTCTCGCAGCTATGACGTTTCCTTTCGTTGGCTGAGTCAGCCCCCATATAAATCTCTCTATCTTCTTACTTTCTGGGGTAACCATTCCCGGACAATGTAGTGCCAAGTCGTCGAACCTGGAAGTATAAGCAGCAATGTCGGAACCTTTCATCTTCAGGTTCCACAGTCCATGTTCTAACTTCTGCATTTCTCCCCGATGGCAGTACTCAGCCAGCAGAAGTTCCTTCATGGCTTCCCAACCCATGGCGTTGGCTACAGGTAAGCTTAGGGATTTGACTCGGCCGTTCCACCAAGTCAGAGCTTTATCGAGAAAGGTGCAGGCGGCAAACTTCACCTTGTCTGAATCTGAACAAGCGCAGATTTCAAAGATAGATTCGATCTTCTCGAACCATCGGGTAAGGGAAATGACACCTCCAGTGCCATCAAAAGACGTGGGTTTGGCGTTCATGAAATCCTTATAGGAACCCTCTTTCCGGCGTCCTTGGCCATCTTCTGGGTTTTGGGGCTGGGGGCCACCTCCGGAGCCACCGGGATTCATTTGTGACATGGCTGCCACCATTGCAGCAGTCAGAAATGTCTGAAGTGATGCGAGATCGAATTGAGGAGGAGATGTTGGCGAAGGAGGATTGTCGTTGTTCTTCGAGCTGGGTCTCTTTCTTGGTGGTATCTTGATCTACCAAGATCAGGAAAGAGAGGATCATAAGTCCTCTGAATTGAATCAAGAGATATGGAACATGGGATATCTCATCAAGACAGATATAGCATTATACTAAGCGATAAAGCAGGAAAGAGTTATTAAGACAGAACATTTTATCGCTAGAGGAATGTTCAAGTAACATCGCATATACGAGGATTTTCTATGAAGGATTGGCTCGAGAAATACTCCCATAGTATTTCATGGTTCGCTGCAGCGACGATTCGTTGTTTGAGATATTAGGTAAGTTTTAGGCATGCTGCGTACCACAGTCACTCCAAAGCACATGTTGGCCGTGTCTCGAATGAATATAGTTGGCCAGGCAATATTGATCCTAAAAACGACTACATAACTGCCCAGGTTTAACCGCAGTGTACAACATCCATTTACATATGTTTTGTTCTACTTGTAGTTACGGATTTCGACGGGTCGGTATACTTGTATATTTTTGAAAATACTTATAGTTTTGAAGATACTTTTAAATTAGAGCACTTAGGCCCTTTAATGTTTATAGTTTTATACCATGTAAGGTTTGGTATACTTCATTCACTATAAACAAGGGCTCTGATACCAATGTGTCACACCCCGAAAACCGAAGGCGGAAACATTTCCGGGGTTGACTCCACGTTGAGTATCAATTCCAATGTACATAGTAAGTAAAGTAAATCAACCATTACATTACATACATGAAAGCTTTACATATGTTTCAAAAGCATAAGTTATACAAGTGATACATAGTATATATCAACAACACGAAACGAGTCTTCTGAGAACTCCGTCTTCACACAAAAGGGTCTTCAGGTACCTGTCTAACACTGACCTGAGAATACAAGCGGTTTAAAAATCAGCATAAAGCTGGTGAGTTCATAAGCGGTAAGTTTTTCTGAAAATGTACGAGTTCCTTTGGTTTCCTGAAAAGTGATTATCCAAGAAAATCCCATATTTTCTTATGTAAAGTTAGTTTCCAAATCCAAAAGTAAAGTAAATGATGTCTAATTAAAACATGATTGTTCTTGTGTAATATAGTTCAATTGTTTAACTTATTACACTTCTCAAATTTCGTACTACTGTTATTTAGAAAGAACCCCATATTCTCCTGACTGTGTGTGTGTGAACTGTTACTAGTTCTGATTATGTTCGGTTGTCCTTCCCAGGAAAACCCCATGTTTCCCTGACTGTGTGTATATCTTTACTGGTTTTGGTTATGTTCAGTGTTCTCCACAGGAAAACCCCATGTTTCCCTGACTATGTGTGTGTGTATCTGTCATCACTAGATGTACATTAGCTTTACTACGTACATAAAGCTAGTAAATAAGTCTGAAACGTTAATAATCTAGATTGCGAGTCCTTAACCATACTTAGACTGGATATGACTCGAACCATGGCCAGTATCCTATTTATGACTTTTGTCACCCTTGAACCATTTGGTTTGGCTGTAGCTAGAAGCCAGGTGTGGGATTGTCAGTCCCGTATAGATCTATACACTCAAGCCACGCTCTCCTACGAACGGAGATTCTGGTTACAGGGCTAGTCCTCCACTATCTCGTGCCATGGAAGTGTTACAAGGACGTGTCTCCAATCATTAAGATTACTCTTTACTTTTCGACTATGAAAGTAGTATTTACGACTGACTATACTCTACGTACCTATCCTTTACACTCGAGCCTAGGTGTTTTATTAAGGACGTTACACTCGAGCCTAGGTGTCATTAAATGATTATAGTCCTTTACACTCGTTCCTAGGTGTATTGTTAAGGACATATAGATGTTTTATGTTTTCTAATGGAGTCTGTCTGTTACACTCGAACCTTAGTGTTTTATTACAGACATTACAGTGGTCTATGTATTCTATCAGTTTAAATGTGAACAATCAATTACAAAGTACATAATATAACAGTGTATAATAAGAATTGAAAATCGGGTTAAAAACAAACAACTCTGCAAGTTAAAATAGTTTGTACAATTATGAAACCATTTAATTGAAATCAGGTGATTGAGAACAAGATATACTTGTACTTTTGCTTGTATTCCCCCCTGAATACATTGAAAAACCATTGAAAAAGGGTAGGGGTATGAACTCACCGGACGCGGATATGAGTCGATTTCGGATGCTAAACGTCGAATCGAGGCCTGATAACACGCGAGGTTCCTATGTAAAATGAAATGGCATACAAATATATCTAATTAGATTTACAAACTCTAATTAGATATGAAGTTACACTCCAACGAACGAAAACACCTCAAAACGGGTGTTTGGAGTGACCCGGGTGACATCTACGGACGGGAATTGAAGCGTGGGACTTGGGATTTGAGTTTACTCCCCAAGAGTAAACTTCCTAATTGAATTTACGGGCTAAACACCCATTCCCCATGAGTTTACGGCTGTAAACTCATAGAGGGGTGTTTTATGGTGTTTAATGGCTCACAAATGGGTATGGACACTTGGAAATGCTTGGAATAATTTTAACTAAGGCTTGGATTGAATTAAAATCATCAAATAGAACACTTAAGGGAGTTTATGGCCTAAGCATGGGTTTTATGGCTGTAAACTCACATATCTCTTAGAATAAGTGTTGTTAAGGTCCCAAAATTAATCACATGTGATTCTAAAAATTCTAACAAGCATAGAAATCAATTTTGGGCACCATTTGACATCCATTTAGGAGTTTACGGCCATGGGGCATGTTCTATGTCTGTAAACTCTCAAATGTGGGATGTTGATGTGTTTAAAGCCCTTAAACTATTTTTGTTTGGTTCTATGATTTATTCCAAGGCTTTTAGTGGTGTTGGATGGCTTTCTAACACATTAGAAATGAATTTATACCCCTTTTTGAGGAGTTTATGGCCCAAGCACATGCCTTGGCCGTAAACTCATATAAACCTCTCAAAATTTATGTTTGAAGTGTTCTAAGTCCAATTCCAATATTCTAAAAATCATATCTAAGTCTTGTTTGTGTTATGGAAGGGTTAAATGGCTTAAAAACCCTCGTAATATGTGTTTACGGCCTAGGCACCTTCCAAGGCCGTAAACTCATATACAAAGCTTCAAATCTTGGTTTGAGGAATTCTAATTCCATTTCATAAAGTCCTCTAGCCATATACAAGGTCCAATTGAGGTTTGGAAGGGTTTTGTTGCTCCAAAAACCCTCTTTATGTGAGTTTACGGCCTAGGACTATTCTAGGGCCATAAACTCATGTTAATGGTCCTATCCCATGGTTTGAACTCGAATTTGGGGGCCGTAGATGTTGCATAACAAATTAGGGAAGGTACCTTGGTGATTTGAAGCCTTAAACTTGAGATTTTGACCCTAAAATCTAGTTTGAGGAGAGAGGTTGGAGTGATAGTTGTAAAATGGAGCAAAAGCTTCAAAATGCAGACTTTAACCACTTTAAATAGTGTCCAAGTTCGGGATATGGTAGAATTCTACCCGATACCGGCGTTAGACGGGGCTTTTGGTTGCACTCGGCCAATTTGTCGTAACCCGATATAGTGTTGGATAAGGTGTCTAAGTCCATAACTTATTTGGTATATACTTGACCCGACCGACATGGTCCATTTGGGTTGCATCTCATCCAAACTATTATGGATAATTTTATGAGAGTTATACACATATGTTTATTAATATATTATGAGTTATAATATATTAATATGAAGTTACGTTATTTAATTAGTTTTAGTCTTAAATTAATTATGAATTAATTTAGAGATTAAAAGGAATACTAATTAAATTATGGGCTATTTGTTTTATATAGTGTGGGCTAATACTCATTTGTTAATGGGCTAGGCTTATGTGGAAGTCCATGGATGATCCATGGAGCTTTTAACCCATATATCCTTGGAAAAGGAAAAGACATGGGTTATTAGGGTTTCACCCTAACCATGCACACTATATAAGCATGCTTATGGAGCATGAAATGGAGCCAAAGGGAAAACTAGTGAACTAGTGTGTGTGTGCATGTGTGTGGCCGATTTTATACACGGTGTATACTCTCTCAAAGTTTTTCAAGAGTTTGTGGTGTTTGTGATTCCATTTGAGGCATTCACACTATTGGTGCTTGGCCCTCAAACTCCTTAGAACCAAACTCACCAAAAGGTATGTAATCTCTTCTAACTCTTTTATGTTGAAATGTTCCCCATGCCATGTTAGATAGGTTATAAACCTTGGAAAATTATTATTTTGCATGTATTTAGACAAACATAGATCAAAGGTTTATTAGGGTTGTATGCACATTTAGGAAGTGTTAGATTGCTCAAAACCCAACAGTGGTATCAGAGACTAGGCTTGCTTGTTTGATACTTGATGCAAAATAGTGAAAAAAGTCGAAATCGTTGCTGTCAGCATGGTGGACTCGCCGAGTCCATTGGGGGGACTCGATGAGTCCAAGGCAAACTTCAACCTACTCGGCGAGTAAGTTCATGCATTCGACGAGTAGGATCGAAAGAGTGCAGATTCTCGACTTTTGCTGCTGGAAATGGACTAGAAACATTACCCTAAACTGTTTTGGTGTTATAAAACTTATTTTAGTTGGTGTAATGGTTGTTCTAATCCATTTGCAATAGCATATATCAAAATTCCATGATTTTATGTTTTCATATAATTCTTGAATTTTTGATGATCATGTTCATGTTCTTATGAATTTAGAAAATGATAGGAATTATTTGCTGAATTGTTTAGGATTAATTATTTATCATTTATGTGTTTTAATGGAGTCCATAATTTGTCCTCAAGTTATGGATTACCAAAGGTCACTTTCATTTAACACACACTTAAAACACATAAGTTACATGAAAATGAAGAGTCTTCATTTTTATGAACCTTTAATTCATAAGTTATGAAATGAAGAGTTTTGCAAAGTTACAAAACTTGCCCTCAAGTTTTGGAATTTTTAAGGTTTCACACACTTTAATAAACTTTAATTCCAAACCTTAGAGTTTTAATAGTTAAAATTCAACCCTTATACTATTTATAACATTAATGATTAATTATTATATATATGTATAAGAATAAGTCGTTTTACCGTTAGTAGGCCTCATTCACGAAGCCGGTCTATAAGGTGGGTATAAGGTTGTTGCCTATAAAATGGCGACTTAATGGGTGTATACTCTCACCCACCGCTTGCTTGATCGGTGGAGGGTCGTTAGCCGAACGGATAGAACAATGACTTCAAATCCTCATTAAAAGTATAATGAATATTATAAAATAACTAAACTCTTTTAATTCCCAATCTTAGTTATTTTAGGAAAAATGTGAACATGGTGCTAGTCCATGGAATTCACACTTTGTACCTTACCAAGTCGTTGGTGGAGCGTGTGTGGTTAACCGACACACTAACTAGGACTAGTAAGGATCACGAAGGGTGACTTAATGTTTGTCATAGATCAATGGAGCGTGTGTGGTTAACCGGCACATTGATTAGGTGATAATATTAAGAGTACCAAGTGAATTAGCATGGTTATTCACACCTTGTTTTGTGATCCTCGGCATCCCAGTCACAAAACTTGAAGGGCACAATCGAGATTGAAACATGCCATTGAAAAGTTCAATGAATCTCAAAAGACTCTAGGAATTTCAAATCCAATTAAACCTAATAAATCATCTCGTTTTCATGGTGGAAATTGGTGAATCGTCATTCACCTACCTTTCAAATATATTATTACTTAGATTACGGCATCCCTCTTCTAAGTGTAATATATTGTGATTGGATCCTAGCCTTAATATTACATTTGGGTGTCTTATTAAGGATCCTAAATATCTAATCTAAACTTACTTTCTTCTTTCAGATGTCTTCCAACACTAATGCTTCAGGCTCTAACCCAATTGGTTCTTTCTCTATCATGAATCTTTGTGGGAGGGTCATCTTTGATGGTTCCAACTTCATGGATTGGATTAGGAACATCAGGATGGTTACTCATTACGAGGACAAGGAATATGTCCTCGATAAGGAGTTAAAAGAACTTGATGAGTCTACTGCTACTCCTGAGGAGATCGCTGAATTCAGGACTCATGAGAGAGATGCTACTAAGGTGGCATGTATCATGATGGCCACGATGATAGCCGAGCTCCAAAAGTCGTATGAAGATTTCTACCCTTTTGAGATGCACCAAGACCTGATGGAAAGGTACCATCAGAGTGCTCGTCAGGAGCGGTATGAAATAATCTCCTCCATAATAACTACCCGCATCAAAGATGGTGAATCCGTCACGGGCCACATGCAAAAGATGCAAAGGTATGTGGACCGTTTGCTGAAGCTGAATGTTAACATCCCCGAGGAGTTGGCAATTGACATCATTTTGCACTCCTTGCCTTCTTGTTATGATCATTTTCGAATGACATATCATATAAACAAGGAGGAAGTTACCCTCAGCAAGCTTCAAGGACTCTTGAAGACCGCTGAAACCGGTCTTAAGGGTAAAACGGTTGTTACCTCTACTACTCCTACTCCAACTTCTACCCCTGTTTTAGCTATTGGGCAAGGCAAAGGGAAAAAGAGGAAGCACCCTTCAAAGGGTACCAAGGGAAAGTCTCTTGAAGGCTCCTCATCAAAGACTAAGAACGGTTCTGTCACTCCTTCTGCCATTCCCAAGGATGCTGAATGCTTTTATTGCCATGAAAAGGCACACTGGAAGCGAAACTGCCCTAAGTACTTGCAGGATCTAAAGGATGGGAAAGTGAAACCCACCTATGCAGGTATTTACACTATATTGTCTAATTACTCAACATATTCTAACTCTTGGGTGCTTGATACAGGATGTGGTATTCACATATGTTCAGATTTGCAGGGCCTAAGAAGAAATGTGGATGTGGAGCACGGGAAGATAAACTTAATCATGGGGAATAGGAAAACTTCACCTGTTTCCAAGATTGGAGTTTATACTTTGTTGCTTAATAATGGGTTAAAATTAGATTTGAATAAATGTGTGTACTCGTCTGAAATGGCGAGGAATATTATTTCTTTTCATGCTTTGTACAAACAAGGTTTTACCTTTTCGTTTGATAATGAATGTGGTGGTATTAATGCTTTCTTTAATGATGTGTTTTATTTTAAAGCATTACCTTGTGATGGTGTGTATGAAACTGTGTCGATTGTGGACAACTTAGGAAATAATGTGTTGTATATTGATTCTTCTACTAGCCTAGATAAAGCATCATTGTGGCATTGTCGTCTTGGACATGTAAACAAGAAACGCATAGGCCAACTCCAAAAGAGTGGAGTCTTGGAATCATTTGACCTCAAATCAGATGATAGTTGTGAATCTTGTCTACTTGGAAAAATGACAAAATCACCCTTCACTGGAACTTGTGAGAGGGGTGAAGGTTTGTTGGACCTAATACATACTGATGTATGTGGGCCATTCAAAACCGCCACAAGGGATGCTAATCGGTATTATGTGACTTTTATTGATGATTTTAGTAGATATGGGTATGTCTACTTAATCAAAAATAAGCCCGAAACCTTTGAAAGGTTTAAGGAATTCAAGCAGGAAGTAGAAAATCAATTGGGCAGGAACATTAAGATGCTTCGATCCGATCGAGGTGGTGAGTATCTTAGTACCGAGTTCCTTGACTACCTTAAGGAGTGTGGGATTGTCTCACAATTGACTCCTCCCAGGACACCACAACTTAATGGTGTAGCTGAGAGGTGTAATCGAACCTTGTTGGACATGGTTCGCTCTATGATGAGTCGAGTTTCGTTACCAATCTCTTTTTGGGGGTATGCCTTAGAGACTGCCGCCCATATCCTTAATCTAGTCCCTACAAAGAAGGTTACCAAAACACGTCATGAGATGTGGACTGGGAAGGTTCCCAATTTGGACCACCTCAAAATTTGGGGTTGCGAAGTCTTCGTGAGGCGCGAAACTCATGATAAGCTTGAACCCCGAAGTGAAAGGTGTATTTTCATCGGCTACCCACAGAAATCCTTCGGTTACCTCTTCTACAGACCCAGTGAGAATGTGGGCTTTGTAGCACGAAGAGGGATCTTTCGCGAGAAAGAATTTATAAGCCAAGGAGACAGTGGGAGGCAGATTGATCTTGAAGAAATTCAAGAATCAATTGGTGAAGGAACCTCAGACACTAGCAATCAACCTGAGGAGGAAACTCCTGTTGATCCAGCTGACGAGTCTGAACCTCCGAGGCGTTCCACACGGGTTAGGAACACACCTTGGTTTTATTATGGTTTTCATATTACTACGGAAGGTGATACGTTTATTAGTGATAGTACACTAGTAAATTTGGATGAACCTAGCAGTGTTAAGGAAGCCATGGCAGGCCCGGAGTCTGCTAAATGGAAGGAGGCTATGGATAGCAAGATACAGTCCATGTATGACAATCAAGTTTGGAACTTGGTTGACAATGTACCAGGCCGTAAAACAGTCAGGTGCAAATGGATCTTCAAAAAGAAGACAAACATGGAAGGAAAAGTGCATACTTATAAGGCTCGACTGGTTGCGAAGGGTTTTACTCAAACTCAAGGTGTTGATTATGATGAAACCTTTTCGCCGGTAGCAAAGATTAAGTCTATTAGGGTTATGTTAGCCATTGCAGCATTTCATGATTATGAAATATGGCAAATGGATGTCAAAACCGCTTTCCTTAATGGAAAGTTGGCTGAGGATGTGTACATGAATCAGCCAGAGGGTTTTGTTAATGCAGAGTACCTTAATAGAGTATGCAAGCTTGAGAAATCCATTTATGGATTAAAACAAGGATCTCGTAGCTGGAATCTTTGTTTTGATGAGAAGGTAAAAGAGTTTGGCTTCTTGAGAAGCGAAGATGAGTCTTGCGTGTATGTCAGAGCTAGTGGGAGTATAGTTAGCTTCTTGGTACTGTATGTGGATGACATACTACTCATAGGAAATGACATCCCAACCTTGCAGGAGGTTAAGTCCTGGCTTGGGAAGTGCTTTGCTATGAAGGACCTAGGGGAGGCTACCTATATCCTAGGGATAAGGATATTAAGAGAAAGCAGTAGAAGACTAATTGGACTTAGTCAGAGTATCTACTTGGATAAGGTGTTGAAAAGGTTCAACATGGAGAATTCCAAGAAAGGAGATTTACCGATCCAAAGCAATACCAAACTGAGTAAGACTCAGAGTCCGAGTACAGAGGCAGAGATAGTTGAGATGAGCCAATTACCATATGCTTCCGCAGTTGGCTCGATCATGTATGTTATGACTTGTACCCGTCCTGATGTGGCATTTGCTTTGAGCATGGTCAGCAGGTATCAGGGGAACCCTGGCAAGGCTCATTGGACCGCGGTAAAGAACATTCTCAAGTACCTGCGGAGGACTAAGGATTGGATCCTTACCCTTCGTGGCTGTGATGACTTGAAAATATTAGGGTATAGTGATGTTGGTTTTCAGACTGATAGGGATAATTTCCGCTCTCAGTCGGGCTGGATCTTTACCTTAAATGGAGGGGCAATTTCTTGGAAGAGTTCCAAGCAGGAGACGGTGGCTGATTCGACTTGTGAATCAGAGTATATAGCAGCGAGTGAAGCAGCGAAGGAGGCGATATGGCTAAAGAACTTCATCGGAGACCTTGGAGTTGTACCAGCTATTAAGGAACCTATAGAGATTTTCTGTGACAACAATAGTGCGGTTACCTTAGCCAAGGAACCAAGAGATCATGGCAGATCCCGACACATTGACAGAAAATATCACTTCATAAGACACAAGATTGAAGAAGGACTCCTTGTGACAAGGAGGATATCGTCGGATGAGAATCCTGCAGATCCCCTTACGAAGGGACTGACGAGGGTTAAGCATTTTCAGCATGCGAGACGCATCGGGCTGAGGGACGATATTAGTTTTACAGATTAGATAGTTTTCCTGAAACTTGTAAAATGTAATCGACGTTTGATGATGAATAAAATTTGTGATTTATTTATGAGTAAAGTGTTACTATCATTGTCAATTATTTACTATTGTTTCAGTTTTGCATGTTTTGACTTCCAGAATAATTAATTTATTCAAACCTCCACAATCAATCATACGTCGGAAGTAGGTATGAATCAAGATTGTCATGAATTGGGTTTGTAGATGCCTTAAAGGTGTTTAGACATGGCAATGGTTGCTGCAACATTCATGAGTACTCATAAGTTATGAGTATTGGTATAAACCCACGCTCACTTGTATCACTTCATGGAATTTATCTCGAGTGATCGTGAGACGATAACATCATATGAATCTTTAAACCCAGAGATATGAGTTGTTACCTATGAGTTGGTTGTGCATTGATTGCACATAAACGCATCAGTAACTTGATGTTATAAAACGTGCCTTTGTGTACAATTCAATAAGTAGTAGAACAAGCATATCAGTCGAAGTTTATCTGTTCCTTCTAGAAATAGAAGCGATATCTAGGCCCCTCGATGATTTTGTGTTGACCCATGTACCAGGCCTGGTCAGAACTAAACCGATGTGTTCAGTGAAGTTCTTCGTCAAACAAATCGGAAAATCGAGAAACAACTGCTTGACAATAATCAAGACATAGTTCCATGTGTTTGTCCGGCTGATATCATGAGAACAGAGGATTATGTGATCACTTATCTAAAATGGCGCTTCATAGTTCGACAGAGTCTTCATTGTTCGAGGGAGTTTTCGAGAGCTACGATTGTTGGTTGGTTCCTGAAGTTATAGGCAAATATAGTTATTAGACTTATCCAAGTGGGAGTCTGTTGGATAAGGTGTCTAAGTCCATAACTTATTTGGTATATACTTGACCCGACCGGCATGGTCCATTTGGGTTGCATCTCATCCAAACTATTATGGATAATTTTATGAGAGTTATACACATATGTTTATTAATATATTATGAGTTATAATATATTAATATGAAGTTACGTTATTTAATTAGTTTTAGTCTTAAATTAATTATGAATTAATTTAGAGATTAAAAGGAATACTAATTAAATTATGGGCTATTTGTTTTATATAGTGTGGGCTAATACTCATTTGTTAATGGGCTAGGCTTATGTGGAAGTCCATGGATGATCCATGGAGCTTTTAACCCATGGATCCTTGGAAAAGGAAAAGACATGGGTTATTAGGGTTTCACCCTAACCATGCACACTATATAAGCATGCTTATGGAGCATGAAATGGAGCCAAAGAGAAAACTAGTGAACTAGTGTGTGTGTGCATGTGTGTGGCCGATTTTATACAAGGTGTATACTCTCTCAAAGTTTTCCAAGAGTTTGTGGTGTTTGTGATTCCATTTGAGGCATTCACACAATTGGTGCTTGGCCCTCAAACTCCTTAGAACCAAACTCACCAAAAGGTATGTAATCTCTTCTAACTCTTTTATGTTGAAATGTTCCCCATGCCATGTTAGATAGGTTATAAACCTTGGAAAATTATTATTTTGCATGTATTTAGACAAACATAGATCCAAGGTTTATTAGGGTTGCATGCACACTTAGGAAGTGTTAGATTGCTCAAAACCCAACATATAGTTGGTTCTACAAATGTTCCGATCATTAATATGAGACTTAGAATGAGTTCTAAGGGTATTAAGACACTTATTAAGTCATAAAATAAAATTCACATTAGCGACTTAATAAAAGGTCGGAAACGGAAACGAAATCGGAAACGACGATTGGATGATCGGAACGAATCGTAAAATGGGTCACAATTAAGGATATGAATTTCGGGTTGTTACAAGTCGTGACCTTTAGCAGTTCTAGGAAGTTTGGTAACGAAATCCATAGATATTTGATCCCATTTCCATTGGGGAATTTCAGGCTGTTGCAACAAGCCGGATGGTTTTTGATGTTCAGCCTTGACTATTGAGCATGTCAATCATTTCCTGACATACAAGGCAATATCCTTTTTCATTCCAGGCCACCAATAGTACTCTTTAAGATCCTTGTACATCTTATCCGCTCTAGGGTGGATTGAGTATTTAGATCGATGAGACTCCTCTAGTACCATGTCTCTCAGATTGTTAACCCTTGGAATCCAGACCCTGTCCTTAAAATAACAAACTCCATCAGGTTTGGTTTCAAATCTCTCTTCCAAACCATGTAAGGTCTCGCCTGGAAGATTTTCCTTGAATAATGCTTTCTCTTGGGCATCAATGATTTGAGATTTCAAGCTTGTTTGAATTACCATTCCCAAAGCTATTACACGGGAAGGTTTCACTCTTTCTTTCCTACTAAGAGCGTCGGCTACTACGTTAGCCTTTCCTGGGTGATATCGTATCTCACAATCATAATCACTAAACAACTCTACCCATCTCCTCTGCCGCATGTTTAACATTTTCTGATCTAGGATATGTTGAAGGCTTTTGTGATCGGTATAAATGGTCCACTTGGTTCCGTACAAATAATGCCTCCATATCTTAAGAGCGAAAACTATTGCTCCTAGTTCTAGATCATGGGTGGTATAATTCTTCTCATGCGGTTTGAGTTGTCTGGAAGCATACACAATGACTTTATCTTTTTGCGTTAACACACATCCTAATCCTTGATCAGACGCATCACAATACACCACAAAGTTCTCTCAACCTTCTGGTAAAGCCAGAATTAGTGCATTACACAGCTTGTTTTTCAGGATTTGAAACGCCTCTTCGTGTTTCTCTTCCCATAGAAATTTTCTATCCTTTTGGGTCAAAGATGTTAATGGTTGGGCAATCCTAGAGAAATTATCAATGAAGTGTATGTAGTACCCAGCTAATCCTAGGAACTGTCGTATTTCTGTCGGGGTTTTGGGGGCTTCCCATTTCTTGATTGCCTCAATCATAGTTGGATCTACATGAATTCCTCTTTCCCCGATCACATGACAAAGAAAATGTACTTCCCGAATCCAAAATTCACACTTAGTGAACTTGGCATACAATTTATGCTCCTTTAACAGCTCCAACACTAGCTTTAGATGTCTATTGTTATCTTCTTTGGTTTGCGAGTAAACAAGTATGTCATCGATAAATACAATTACAAACTTGTCTAGGTATGGTCTACAGACCCTATTCATCAAATCCATGAAAACAGCGGGTGCGTTCGTTAGTCCAAAATGTTGGATTAATGTCTATGTCCATAACTATAATTGGTAAGACTTGACCCGACCCGGCATGGTCCATTTGGGTTGCATATCATCATGCACTTGGATAGACTATAATGAGAAAAATAAGACACTTATGGTTATTAATATATTATAAGTCCTAGTATATTAATAATAAGAATAATAAGATTATCTAATTAGTATTGATCAAGAATCAATCTAGAATTAATTAAGTGATCAAAAGAAGACTAATTAAATATATGGGTTGATTGTGTAAATCATCCATACTTGTATAATGGGCTAATGCTCCATGGATAATCAAGTTGGGCTAAAACCCATAGGATGGTCCATGGATGCTCCATGGTGTATTTGTACCCATGGATCATGGAAATGAAAGGCCATGTCAATTAGGGTTTACATGGTGTAACCCTAACTATATAAGCATCTTATTCTTGACCAAAATCGGCCACTAGTGTGTAGAGAAAAAGGGCTAGCCAATTTCATGAGTGTAGAATTCTCTCAAGTTATTCTAAGTGTTTTGGTGAATTGTGATTCCACTTGAGGCTTCCACACTATTGGGGCTAGGCACTCAAGCTTCATGAAGAGTTTCTACATCAAAGAGGTATGTATTATACCTTGTTACACTCATTGTTTTTTGTATGCTAGATTAGGATAATACCTTGGAAGTTCTTATTTGCATGTATAATAGAGAAAACATAGATCCAAGGTATTTAGGGTTGCATGTACACTTAGGAGTGTTAGAATGCTCAAAACCCAATAGTGGTATCAGAGCCTAGGCTTGTTTTCTTGTTATACCTGCAATAGAAGCTGAAAAAACGAATTTGTTGCTGTCTGATCATCAGACTCGGCGAGTCCATCAGGAGACTCGGTGAGTCCATGCCTAAAATGTGATCAATTCGATCCAACTCACCGAGTTGGTTCATGCACTTGACGAGTTGGACCCCAGACCACATATTTTCGAGTTTTTTGGCTAGAAATGGACTAGGAACATTACACTAAGTTGTTTTGAACTTATAAACTTGTTTTTTGATGTGGTAATGTTCATGCTAATCCATTTTCAAAGATAATTGTCAATAGATTCATGTTTTGTATTAGTTTAAGGTTTAGACTAATTACATGAAAAAGTTTGATTTGAATTATCTTGTTCTTATGAGTTGCTTAGCTTAATAGAAAAGTTAATTGAAATAGTTGTTTTCAATGCATTTTAATCTAAGAGTTGAGTATAAAATATGTTTGTGTAACTTGTCCTCAAGTTACATGAAGAGTCATATTAAAGACTCATAAAACTTATAAAAGTTGGCAATGGTTACAAAATGAAGAGTCTTATGTCATTGAATATTCTTTTTATGACTCCATAACTTGTCCTCAAGTTATGGAAGTTCAAGAGTCACTTCATTAAAGAATAACATGTAACCATAATTAAATCCATAAGTTATAAAATAAAGAAAAGTTAATTCTTTTATTAGTTTAAAGTCTTCCATAACTTGTCCTCAAGTTATGGAACTTGAAGAGTTTTTGGATTAAAACTACTTTAAACACATAAGTTATAGAATTAATTAGTTTTGAATAGTTTCAAAACTTACCCTCAAGTTTTGGAATTTGAAAAGTTTTCACTTATGAATACTTTAATTCCAAGTTAGCCCTTAGAATTTTGAAGAGTTAAAATTCAACGCTTATACTTTATAATGTTATAAGTTAATAATATGTATATATATATATATATATATATATATATATATATATATATATATATATATATATATATATATGTATAAGAGTAAAGTCAGTCTTACCGCTAGTACGCCTCATTCACGAAGCCGACCTATAAGGTGGGTATAAGGTTGTTGCCTATAAAATGGCAACTTAATGGGTGTCCACTTGCACCCACCGCTTGCTTGACCGGTGGAGGGTCGTTAGCCTAACGGGTTTGTCACAACTGAAAATTTTGTGTCATGTAATCTATACACTCAAGTTAATTTGAATCGAAAACTTAAGAACATGTGTAACACCTATGATTATGACTTTAAAAACTTCAATCAAATACATCATACAAGTACTACAAATAGTCATCAAACAATTGGAGACCCTAGAAGTCCTTGTTTAATTCCATTTTGGACTAGGACTCCCTTATTGGATCCAAATGGACCAATAAGCTTCCAATTAGACTATCATGGGCTTAGAACCCTAATTGGGCTCTAATTGGACCCACACTAATTTATTTCAACATTTTGGGCCATGTTGGGCCTAGAATGAAATGAATTAAAATCCTTGATACATGAATAACCTAAACTAGTCCAATAAAAATATAAAAATCCTACCACATTCCCTTAGACTTAAAACATACCCAAGATTAACTCTAATATTGGGCTTAGGGGCAAAGGCCCAAATTTTTCCTTTTCCCTTCCAAATTCTCGGCCCAATGCCCAAGCCCAAGAGGAAATGGAAGAGTTGACTTAATGCATGCCACCTCATTATTAACCAAAGGGTATCTATGCATGAAACTCATACTTCCAAGAACATATCACTTCAAAGATCACTCCTCTTCTCTCCACTCTCTCACTCTCGGCCACATTCAAACACACACACAAAAAAATTTACTCATTC
Source organism: Lactuca saligna (assembly GCF_052625555.1). Lineage (NCBI taxonomy): Eukaryota > Viridiplantae > Streptophyta > Magnoliopsida > Asterales > Asteraceae > Lactuca > Lactuca saligna. Next base: position 112,995,582 of record NC_136423.1, read on the forward strand.
TTCTCTCAAAGAAACTCTCTCCTTTCCACTCCATAATTTCGAGATTCTAAGAAGCTTTCAAGAGGATCTTTCAAGCTAATCATCATCTTAGGTAAGTATTTACTTATATACATGATCTAGCTATTTCATTCCATCAAAAATCTCTCCTAAATCTATTCCAACTTGTGATCATGCATCTTAGAAGTCACCAAACTCGAGACCTACCAAGGAAAGGTGCTAAGGCCGAAAATCACTTCATTTTTCCTTCCATTCTCTCTTCAAAACCGAAACCACACTAAGGTGAGCTTCATACCCCCTATTTTCTGTTTTTATGAGTTTTGTGGGGGGGGGGGGGGGGGGAATACAAGTGAAAGTGTAGATCTATATGTGTTTTGTATGCCTTGTATGATTTCCCTGCTTATATGTGTGCTTTTGTGTGTTATAATGTTGGATCTAGCCATAAAACCCCTCAAAAACCGAGATATACCATATGTTAAATGATTTTAGCATCAAATATATTTCTACATACAAAGTGTTTCTAGAAAAATAGCTAAATGGCTTAGTAACAATTTCTTTGGGCTAAAAACACAATTTTTGGACCAAAAATGTGAAAAATACAAAAATTAAGGGCCCAAATTGACATATCACGAATTCTGATGGATGAGGTGTGTCAAAATAGTTTCAATAAAACAATTTCTGGAAATATACTCATTTAGAGGATTAAAAACATAAATTTCAAGCTTAATGGGCTAAAAATGACATTTTCGGCCCAATGAGGCCCATTATGCGGGATTTTCTGTTTTGGAGGGCCAAAACTGTGTTTTTCTGTAAAACAGTGGACTATAAGTGTTCCAAGTCCTTTTCAAAGGTTTAAAATGTTTTTTTTAAAACGGACCAAAGTTGCAAAAATTTTACCATTTGGTCCGAAATTGTCAAAATTGCGAAAAAGAAGGGTTATAACCGAGAAAACTGAAATTTCAGGGACTTAAACTGTTTTCATTGAAAAATATGCTGAAAAATATCAATTTCAATAATTTTTGGTGTTAAAATGTCAAGAGAAATGATTTAAGGACCAAACCGGAAAATTATTTAATTAAGGGGTTGAAAAAGTAAATTTTACAAACAATGAGGGGCTGAAAACAGAAAACTTCCAAGGCTTATTCAATACATGCAATTTGATCAAATAATGGCACTGCGACTATCGACGAAATACAATACACTACAATACCAAAAGTCGTTGTTAAACGAATTGGTTCGGTCTCGAACAAATAAAATCCGAAACTACTAACACGACGACACTACGACACTACGATTCATACAAGTAACGTTTGGGAATTCAATATACATGCGAGTGTGCACAGACGTCTACGCACCATCTTTGGGCCCCAAAAGTGTAAAATCTTGTTTGTTGGGCCGAGCTAGCCCAATGACCTGATCTTAAGGCCCGAAGACCTCTATCTTACGAAGTGTTGGGTTTTACCGAGCTGACACAACGTAAAAGGACTTTCAATGGCTTGTATACTACTGGTCCCCAAGGGTCCTTTGGTATTGCTAGTAAAGTCTACATTTCATGCGAGGCGGGTCTGGGACCCCTCGTACATTTTTATCCCCAACCGGTTAATGGAGTCATCGAGGTCTTCGGGTCCTCTTTCTCTTCGGATGTGGGACTACACATAGTCAGGGCGATTGGATAACGTGATTGATACGGACGACGCCTACGGGATCGTTAGTATAGCTATAAACTGGTCGTTTGTGTAATGCGTGTTTGTAGCAAATAATCATGCTAAAAAATAATCCAACGTCGCCTGGGACTGACACTACGCGCTATGCAATGGTTTCAATGTGACTTCATGGGATTCAAGGAATTAGGAAAACATCGGGTTTTCCTAGGGTTTTCAATACATACAGATTTGAAAGGCATACAACTTCAATGAACAATTTTTACAAGTATAGAAACAAACAAGCATACCTATGGATCTTCACAAACGTTTTCAAAAGCTTTTCTTTTCAGAAAATATCGTATTTTCTGGTGATTTTCAAACGATACGAAACATTGTTTTTCTTCAAATACCGCTTATGAACTCACCAACATTTCATATATTGACATTTTTCAAAATACTTGTATTCTCAGGTAACCAGTGAATTCAAGGAAATCGTACTCAGTGATGGCTTGCAGTTTATTTATTAACGAACTCAACAATTTATTTTTGGGAATGAAATGTTTAAACAATGTACTTCATGTAAACTTCACTGGTTGTACTATATTAATGCATGGTGACGAATGTTGATACGTTTCATATATATTCAATGTTATGGTATTCAATTGAGTCACGACAGCCCCCGAACGTTTCCGCCGCCCGGTTCAGGGTGTGATAGGGTTTGACAGGACTATAATTCTCCCTTCATTAAAGGGATTAATGATAAATACTAAGTAACTAAACTCTTAATAAATACCCAATCTTAGTTACTTAGGAAAAAGTGAATAAGGTGCTAATCCATGAAATTACACTTTGCACTTTGTTTAAGTCGGTTAGTGGAGCGTGTGTGGTTAACCGGCACACTAACTTGTATTTAACAAGGTAGGCAAAGGGTAACTTAATGTTTATCATAGTATCGATGGACGCGTGTGGTTAACCGGCACATCGATTAAGGGGTAAACACTTAAGGGTACCAAGTAATTTGCATGGTTACTTCACACCTTGTTTTGTGATCCTCGGCATCCTAGTCACAAAACCTGAAGGGCACACTCAAGATTGAAACATGTCATTGAACAGTTCAATGAATCTCAAAGATCTAGGAGTTTCAAAGCCAATTAAAACCTAATTATACATTTCGTTTATCTTGGTGGGAATTGGTGAATCGTCATTCACCTACCTTCAAATATTTTATAGCTTGGATTACGACATCCCTCTTCTAAGTTATAAAATAGTTTGTTGGGTCCTAGCCTTAATATTTCATATTGGGTGTCATATTAAGGACTTTAAGATCAACTATCTTGAATATCTCCCAAAACATGTCTGGTTTAGACATTTATGATCTTCCCAAATCTCTTGAAACAAGATTTCCTAAATGAAGATGATGTTCCTTGGAAATCATACTTCTTTCATATCCTCAAATTATTCTTCCTAACCCACAAGTTCAAAGTCACTCAAGCCCTAATGGCAAGGCAAGGTCTAGGTGTGATCACATCTTGGAGATGTAATCACATATTGAAAAGCCGGGAGAGTTGGGTGTCAAAGTCTTAAGGAAGTTGGTGCTTCTACTACTTTCTAAGTCACATAGTGACTTCTTTTGGAACACCTATGAAACAGACTATGACAAGACCCTTAATGATCTTATCTATTTGCTAAGATCAACTTCCTAAAACTTTATGGACATTGACAATGGTGACACTGGAAATACAAAAAAAAGCATTCTCTTCCCAGGGAAAGGGATTGACCATAGTCAACTAGGTTGACCAAATGGTAAAGAGAAAAGGCTAAGTCTGTGATAGTCCCATTTTTCATTATCAAAGAGTCCATATGTTTATATTGCCAAAGAAAGGGGCATTGGTTGCGAAGCTGCCAAATTTACCTAAGGAGGTTAAAGTCAATAAGTTTGACTCTACTTCAGGTAAATTCCACTATCTAACTCTGCTAAGTTTCTATTCTGAGATTCTTATTACATGATGTGACTGGGTCACATGGTGATGTTTTAAGAATCAAAGAAAAGTGAAGGAACTTAAAGAAAGAATATGTTGAATCTGATCGCAGAGATGGATTTCTATTGCATAGTTTGAAGATCGGATTCTTGAGCTACTTCTTAGGAGTTATGAGATATTGCTTAGGAATAGATAACAACAAGTTTTCATATGGATTGTAAGGATAAGTTTTTCTGCATAGTTTTAAAAATAAAAGAAAATTTTTTGATTTTATTTATTTTAAAATATCCTTACAATGACATTTGAGGAAAAATTGTTGCTTATATGATTCCATTAATAGCAAGAGTGGAAATATGAAATTAATTCCTTCATTTGTGGTAATGTCTAAATTTACCAAATAAGGAAAGATTCTCATCATCCAAAGTCTCAATTGGACCAGGACTTGGAATCATGCAAGTTGTATAGCATGTTGAATGAGAACTTTCAAGTATTGGGAAAATTAAGACTAATTACTTGTTCACATGGATGTGTGAGTCATGTAATGGACTAAGGGATCGAGTACATAGTCATGTGCACTGATTAAGTCCACCACAAAAGATATAAGGCTATTCGTCATAGTTTACTAAAGATCTGTAAATATGATTATACTTACAAGCTTAAGTGTAACTCTGAGACATTGGAAAAGGTTCCAATGCATGGCAGAGCGAATCAGAAGAATCAAATTAGGCAGAAGGATAAAAGTTTCTCAAATCTGAAAAGATGGGAGAGTACTTTAGTATCCGTTTTGTGATCATCTTAATGATTAAGAAACCATATCAAAATTAGTTCTCTAAGGAAGTCTTAGTGCATTCTTATGACTAAGAAAAAAAAAGGGATCTTGAATTGTTGAAGTGGTTAAATCAAGAAGATGAGTCATACTTCATTCCAATACAAGTCTTAGAGTCATACTCCAAGATTGTAATTTGAGTGACATGTCTTAGAGAAGGTTTAAAAACACAAGTCAAATGTAAGAGTAAAAATTATCTACTGTTGTACATTTGAAATTGGTAAGTTGTGATGTTTTGGATAAAACAAAGACTAACTTAGGCCAATTGTGTGAAGTGTTTGTCTTGGTTAGAATCCACACTATCTCTTGGATGTTTGACAAGGGAGTCTTATAGGTCAAGAGGACAGTGGGAGTCTTAAAGGTCTTGAAAGTCTCAAGAACTAATCAAGAACAAAATCTAAAGTCCCTCACTAGCACACGACTTGAGGTTTATAACCTATCATGTTGACATATTTGTGCCCATTCCAGTTAAAGTTGGCTTTGCATATGAGTTCTCAGAGTTCTCAGTTTGTTGCACAACAACTTGGAAGCAATGGCAGGCCCTTGAGCAGCTAGGTGTCAAGAAATTAAGATTGAGTTCAGTCCATATGAGTTTGGATTTGTCATTATCCTTGTCTTGTGACTATGGTTATGACAATTCACATGGATAAGAACACATATACCATTAAATCTAAGTGTAATAAGGTTTCTCTCCGATTCATGAAAATGATGGTGAGGAAACACTTTCACTAAGTAGATTTTAGATAGATAGCAATTGTGATATTTGCATTCTCAAAGTTGTTAGTGGAGCATGTGTGGTTTACCGACACACTAACCTGGACTTGTGAGAAGTGGCAAAAAGGTCTAACCATTATGATTACGGCATCCCTCTTCATAATTGTTTAGACACACGAGTATGCTATCTAAGGGAAGGTGTATGTTTTTGATAAAGTTTTATCAAAACAATCTAGTATTAGAAATATTAACTTTGGTAAGAAAGTCAGCTGATTTCTGAGTATATGTCAAAGCTAGTGGGAGCATAAGTGTTATGCTAATAATCATCATGTTAGTGGGAGCATGATAATTATGAGAAGTATTGTAAGCTAGCAATGTTAATTATAGAAAACAAAAGGTTTCAATTGGGAAAAGTTGTTTTGCTATAATTAAGGGAGAGGAAATTACACTTCATCTCAAATCTATAAGCTTAGATCGTGAGGATTTAATCATTTAGTCAAGGAAATATATATGAATTTCATGTTGGAATGGCTCAACATAAGGAAATTCTGTATATGGGTCCATGATTTGCATTCCAAAATTCGATTATGATTACGGCATCCCTTTTCATAATCTGAATTATGAGAACTTGGCAAATAGAAATGGAAATGTTATAGCAAAAGACTGGTTTAGTCTTTATGTGAGACATCATGAATCGTGTCCTATATGCTTCGGATATAGGATCGATTAAATGTGCTATATTCATCCTTTTTAAAATTCTCCAAATGCCCGGGGCATTAAGAAGGGAAAAGGTTTAGAACTGGATATGACTAAAAGGATTAAACAATTGTCGAGGACAATCTAAGGTTTACCAAAGATTGGTTGCTCAAGGACAGTTGGAAGTATAGTGATAATTCTTGAAGGACCATATTGACATAATCTGTAAGGAGGCAACTCTTGTTCAGAAGTGATAGTCAAAATGAATCTGGAAATGTTTCAAAGTCAAAAATTTCAATCTGTGTAAGATTAAGGAAACTTAATGCAAGAAGGATGTTTCCAAGGAGTTGATCTCCTTTGGAATACTCTGTAATGATTATTGCCAAGTCTTTGTGAATTTGTGCATAATCGTTACAAGACGATCAATGCATATAAGTTTAGAATCTAACAGATTTTAGTAAATGGCATGAATTTGGAATTCTTGCATTTGCAGTAAGGATTTGGGAGTGTGAAAAGAGAATCATTGAAGTTATGTTCAATTGATCTAGTTCACAGAGTAAAGATCATAGACAAACATAGTATGCATACTTGGTGTATGGCATGACTAGTGTTTAGAAAACATAATGTACATGCTTGGAGCATGGGACAACTATTGTTTTAAATTCAAGAATAATGTTGATAGTTGAAATAGTATACAATGAATAATGTGTAATCATATGGTGATAAATAAAAGGTGTTTTATTTATGTTCATAGGTTTTGATACCATATTGGATTCAATTATTATTGTGTTTCACTTTGCATGTTTTGACTTCCTGAATAAACTAGGTTATTCTTCCGGAATGACTAAGTTATTCAAACCATCCACAGTCGGTCATATGTTGGAAGTAGATATGAATTAAGACTGTCATGGGTTGGCTTGTAAAGGTCTAAGGTGTTGGACAAAGGGCTACAACACTCATGAGTGCTCATAAGTTCTGAGTATTGGATTCAACCCGCGCTCATTGGAATCACTTCATGGATTTTATCACGACTGATCATGAGACGATAATATCTTATATTCTTCAAACCTAGAGATATGAGTTGTTACTACGAGTTGATAGTACATTGATTGCACGAAAACGCATTTGGTAACTCGGTGCTATAAAACGTGCCTTTGTGTATGATTCAACAAGTAGTAGAACAAGCCATATGAGTCGAAGTTTATCCATTCCTTTTACCTTCGGGATAAAAGCGATATTTGTGGGCCCCTCGATGATTTGATGATGACAAATGGAAGTGCTCGGCCGGGCCAGGACTGATTTGAGTTGTTCAATTAGTCAGTCGTCATAAATCGGAAATCGGGAAACAACAAATGGACAGAGAGAATGATTATAATCCATGTCTCAGTCCATACGATACCTAGAATGGAGGAATATATGATCCCTTATCTAATGGACAACTCATTGACAAAGGTTAGAGTTCATCTACAAGGTCAGAGTTTGACAGAAGCTTTTGAGAGCTACGATTTCCAGTTGGTTCCTGAAGTCATACGCAATAATAGTTTTAGACTTATCCAAGTGGGAGACTGTTGGATTAATGTCTAAGTCCATAACTATAATTGGTAAGACTTGACCTGACCCGTCATGGTCCATTTGGGTTGCATATCATCATGCACTTGGATAGACTACAATGAGAGAAATAAGACACTTATGGTTATTAATATATTATAAGTCCTAGTATATTAATAATAAGAATAATAAGATTATCTTATTAGTATTGATCAAGAATTAATCTAGGATTAATTAAGTGATCAAAAGAAGACTAATTAAATATATGGGTTGATTGTGTAAATCATCCATACTTGTATAGTGGGCTAATGCTCCATGGATAATCAAGTTGGGCTAAAACCCATACGATGGTCCATGGATGCTCCATGGTGTATTTGTACCCATGGATCATAAAAATGAAAGGCCATGTCAATTAGGGTTTACATGGTGTAACCCTAAATATATAAGCATCTTATTCTTGACCAAAATCGGCCACTAGTGTGTAGAGAAAAAGGGCTAGCCGATTTCGTGAGTGTAGAATTCTCTCAAGTTATTCTAAGTGTTTTGGTGAATTGTGATTCCACTTGAGGCTTCCACACTATTGGGGCTAGGCACTCAAGCTTCATGAAGACTTTCTACATCAAAGAGGTATGTATTCTACCTTGTTACACTCATTGTTTTTTGTATGCTAGATTAGGATAATACCTTGGAAGTTCTTATTTGCATGTATAATAGAGAAAACATAGATCCAAGGTATTTAGGGTTGAATGTACACTTAGGAGTGTTAGAATGCTCAAAACCCAACACAAAAGGCATGACTAAGAACTCATAATTTCCATAACGGGTTCTAAATGTTGTTTTGTGAATGTCCTCTTCGTGAATTCTAAGTTGATGATACCCTGACCGAAGGTCGATTTTTGAGAAGTAGGAAGCGCCCTGAAACTGATCGAACAAGTCATCTATTCGAGGGAGGGGATATCGATTCTTGATTGTCAACTTGTTCCGTTCTCTGTAATCAATGCACATTCGGAACAAACCATCTTTCTTTTTGACGAATAACATTGGGGCTTCCTATGGTGAAGAACTTGGTCGAATAAACCCTTTGTCTAGAAGTTCTTGAAGTTGTCCGGATAGTTCTTGCATCTCGGATGGTGCAAGGCGATATGGTGCTTTTGCAACCGGTGCCACTCCGGGAATTAAGTCTATCCGAAATTCGACTTGTCTGTAAGGGGGTAGACCGGGCAATTCCTCTGGAAATACTTCGGGATAATTTTGAACCACCAGAATCTCCTTGAGTTGCTTAGCTTCAGGTTCTCTTTCTAGCACGTGGGTCATGAATACAATACAATTCTTCTTCAGGTACTTGTGAATCTTTATGCTTGATATAATGTTTAAACTTCTTCCTGGCTTCTCACCGTGTATGATAAGGGTTTCTCCATTAAGGAGAGGTACTCTAATGACTTTCTCGTAACAACCAATGTCCGCTCTATTTTTGGATAACCAATCCATCCCTACTATCACATCAAAACTTCCTAGCTTTATAGGAACTAGGTCAATGCTAAAGAGTTTATCAGCTAAATTCAGAGTACAACCAGGAATTATATCATTAGCCCTAATTTCATACCCATCAGTAAGTTCAATAGCATAAGCATTCCTCATCTTTCTTGATTTCAAGCCAATTAATGGTCTAAATGCTAAAGAAACAGAACTCCTAACTGCTCCCACATCGAATATTACTGATGCAAAATGGTTGTTCAGGAGAAACGTACCTGTTATCACTTCAGGGTTCTGACGAGCTTCTTCTGCACGAATCACAAAGGCTACACCTCTTGGCCATCCAACTTGATTTCCTTGGAAGTTTTGCCAGGCTTGGCCTTGTCCATTGTTACTAGGCACTTTGTTCAGTTTGGGACATGCTCTACGGAGATGATCAGTACTCCCGCACTCGTAACATGCCCTTTTTCCCTCCTTATTTAGCTTTGAATGCTTGGAGTAATGGCCTGTTTGTTTACAGTGTTGGCACACTGGGCATGCTCCCTTGTGATGGAAGTTACACTTGTTGCACTTCGGAAGCGGTCCTAAGTACTACTTTCGCTCCTACACTTCCTGTTCTTGAGTTTTCACTGGTTCTTGCTCCTGGGCTCTTACCATAAAGTTTCTTGTGACTTTCTGCTTCCTCCCTGACTTGCCTCCATACTTCTTCTCTCCCTGATCTACTGGCTTCCTCTTGCTACTAGAGCTTTCCTTTGTTGATGCTCCCATCCTTATCACATCATTGGTTAGTCGATTTGCTAGACTTACTGCACTCTGAACAGTAGTTGGGTTTGCTGAGGTAACCATTCCCCGAATCTCTGGTGCTAGACCCCAGATGTAACGATCTATCCATTTCTCCTTAAGAGTAACCATGTGAGGTACCAGTTTTGCTAGTTCATAAAATCGGACTATGTGCTTCTCTATTTGTGTTCCAACCATAGAATGGTTCCAGAATTCAGACTCAAGCTTCTAAAGTTCAGCCTTGGGACAATACTCCTCTATTAACATCTTCTTTAGGTCCTCCCAAGTTAGTTGATATGTCGCTGTACGGCCTCGGGTTTGCACTAGGGTATTCCACCAGGTTAATGCCATATCTTGGAGTAGGCAAGATGCATACTCAACTTTGTTGCGCTGGAGGCATTTGCTAATGTGAAGGACCGACTGCATGCTGTCAATCCATTTCAGCAACCCGACCGCACCTTCTTTTCCATGGAACTCCTTAGGTTTACAGGCCATAAAGGAGTTGTAGTTGCATTCTCTTTCATTGTTTCCCCGGTTTCCTCCACTACTTCCTTAGTTAGCATTAAGTCCTGCAGTTACTTGAGTAACAATGTTTGGGATTGCTTGCATGAGTTGTTGTGCTACAACTTGAGCAACATCAGGTGTTTCGCTCTGTGGCCGCCTACGATTAGGCCTTCCTGACATTGTTCTAAGACACAAGAGTAGAAATACGTATAAATACATAAAATAATGTATAATATTTAGTTCACTATTATTTTGAAAACCGTAAGTGTTTTCAAATTAATGGTTTGCATCAATACTAGGCATATAGATTTTTTGAAAGGAAAGAAAAGAAAAATCTTTTTATTCAACCATTGACTAAGTAAATTCTAGGGTTTGACCTCATAGTAAAAGTTTTCAAACATAAAATAAACTTCTCATCACCAATTGAAATAGTCTTAAAACCAAAACAATATATGAATTCCCAAAATAAAATTTTAAATGTTTTTCCCAAAAGACACCCAGCATGGGTTTTCATTTCATGATCAAATAAGATAAAATACTGAAATCAGAACCAAAAGCCAATCGCTATCCCAACAAGAAACATCAACACCACAATCAGTAATAGCCCACCAAGCACATAATATGCCGTCATCGCATGACCTGCCTCTCGTCTAGCAGCACTAGCAGTGTCAGTACCCTCCATCGAATGCTGAAACAGGATTTCCATCCCTGTCATCACTTCGTTCAATACCTCCTGGTGCCCAGCTATCACTGCGAGACTGTGGCGTAGATCTGCTACCATCGAATGCATCATCCGGGACTCCTCCGGGGTCATACCTGGCTGCCTGACATGTATCCCTATGACTCGCTATGGTGGCGGTGCTCTCGGTCCTGCAATGCTGGGTCCTACCCCGCTAGGTCCTGCCGTGCCAAGTCCTGCTGTGCTGGTGGGTATCCTTCCTGGAATGGGAACACTCTTCCTCGCCGTCCTACGAATGCGAAGCCCATAAAGCGGTGGCTATGGCGACATCGATGTAGGTGATGCCTCGCGTCGTTGACTCGGGGCATTGTCATTGCTGATCTCCACTGAGTTCCCTGTATCTTCTGTGTCCTCTGATGGTTCTTCTTCTACCGAGGTGGGGGGAATACGTTGAGGGATTATAGTGACGTGGCCGGACTCATCGGCTGAGGTGGTAGCGCGGGCGTTGTCATTGCTGAGGTGGACTGTGACATAGTTTCAATGAGATATGAAATAAATGACAATGCATGCCTATAATATGCAATGCTTACACACACCAAAATTAACCTTTTGAATTTTTGAAATAAAGTTTTCTCAAATATTTTTGTTGAGCATATTCCCATTATAACTAGCTCAGGCTTTGTATAAACCTTTCCTTAATTAAACATAGGTGATCAGGCTATGTTTAATTGAGGTCCAACGATACAACTCCCGACCTAATTATACTAGTAATATGTTTGATGTAAAAGAATTTCTTTGTAAGTTTTAGTTATAGGTTGTGTTTTCTTAAAGAAAAACTGATGTTCTCTATAACTTTAGCTCTGATACCACTTCTGTCACACCCCGCTAAAGCGGAAACGCAAGATATGACAGCGATAACGGTTTCATTGCAAAAGATAAAGATACATCACCATAGCAGTATTTAAAAGTTTACAACCCATAGCTTAAAAGAAACAAAGTACAAGTTTTTCCAAAATAACATTGTTCAAAATATAACTTCACAAATAACTTCAACACGATGCAACATGCTCTATGATGATGAATCTTTATATCCACTTACTAATTATTTCCTGAAAAAGCATGTAAAACGAGCATCAACTATGAAAATAGTTGGTGAGTTCAGAAGTGTATAAATCGAGCTTGAAATGAGGTTTTTCGTGAATACAAGTACATTGCTTTAATGAGAAACAAAGTTGATTGCTATTAATGAATACAAGTTTATTGTTGTAATGAGAAGCGAGTTTGTATGTGTATGAACAAACAATGAGTCTCAACCAAACCTATGACTGAAGCCCTATCGAGATCTATGCTTATCGTTCCATAGATGAATATGGTATCATGCACTCCAGCAATAGGGCGAGCGAGGAGTTGTCAATTCCTAATAGCGTTATCCATAATGACCATTGGCTCAAAGAGTTAATGGTTAGAGATAAGGGAAGGGCCTTAGTACGATAAGTTCTCATGTTCCGTGTTGCATAGACATACATAAAAAGACATAGCAATACAATAGCAATCATGTTTGATACAATTCAATTTCAATACAACATGCAAATAACAGTTTTTCTGGACATGCTTTTCCACCCCAAAACATAAAAACTGAAAATAGAAGAGTGCGTGAATACTCACAATGTTTCGAGTAGATACAAGTAGTGCCTCGGAATGCACCAACGTCTTACTACCGGGATCCTACGACATCAAACACACACTAGTCAGTTTCCATATCAAAATCTAATGCTAATATACTAAACTCTACATATAGTAAAATGCCAATTTATGTTCTAGTATTGAATTTTATATTAATTGGTTACACTTTTTCTAAAATAATGAAATTCTACAAGTCGTGCGATTAATTACAACTTTGGAATATCAATTTTCCAGATTTAGTAATATAAATTAAAAGTATTTCTACACATTTAAAAGTGTTTTATATTCCTAAAAATGTAAAATATTATCAAACAGTTTCCAAAAATTGTCAAGCCTTGTATTTTCATTGTAAATACAATAGAGGTTTTTTAGAAAATTTTCCTTGAATTTTTAATATGGTTAACTATTTTTCAAATTTCTAAGTATTCTTAACAACATAAATTCACGAAAAATAGCATTCAAAGGATAAAAATTCTCAAACTTTTTATTTTACTGTTATTACACAATACTAAGCTGGAAAAATATAAAAATGGATTTCCAAGCTGTTTAATTATATTTTATGATTTTTGAGTATTTATTCTAATAAAAATTGAAATAAATAGAAAACAGTTTCCAAAATTACTCAAACTTTTTATTTAACTGTTATTATACATAACTAGGCTGGGAAAAATGAAAAAGATATTTTTCAGTGGGCATTTCTATTTTTCCTTGTTTTATTCCTTTAAATAATCATTAATTGATGAATAAATATTAAACAGTTAAAATAAATTACCAAAAAATTTTGTAACATCATTTACAGTGTAGTTAATCTGGGAAAAATACCAAAAGTGATTTTCATATTGTATAATCCGGTTTCGGGTATTTATGTGTATTTAGGTGTATTTAAGTGTATTTGACTTTAGAAATAGGAGACAAATAGTTTATAGTAGACAAAAATCAGCAAAATTTTTATGTAACCTTCTACTGTAAAACATGATGTTCTGGTAAATTTTCATGAATTTTGGATAATCAGAACTATTTTTCTTATTTTTAAGCCATTATAATTACCAAAAATCGGGAAAAATAGTAAGGCATGAAGAAAAATTCTCAAACTATTTTTCTGAGTTACCCACGACAGGTAAGGGCTACGAAAATTGTTAGATATAATTTTTACACTTTCTAAAGTGGTTTTGTGATTTATTATACGCAAACAAAAAGAAAATCGGAAATCATACCAAACAGCAGCAAAAATTGATGAAATTTAGTGACGAGTCATTACTCACCATAAGGGTCATCCATGAATTTATTCCGGATTTATAGACCTCCGAAAGTATTTTATGTGATTTATTCCCTTGGTTTCTAACAATAATTCTAATAAATCAAAGAAATAATAAAAGCTCTTGGTATTTTACAGATTATCACATGCATGTGATGGCTTTCATAAGGAAAAATGTTCAAAATTTATTCAGAAGGGAAATAGGGGTATTGAACCCAAACAAGTTAAGAAATGTTGCATATAATGGTGCATGAGATGTAAATGTGGCTGAAGTTCATGAATTTGAGTAGTCCATTCAGTGAGGTTTTAAGCCACGATTTCAGCCATCATTCATTGGATATTTTAAGTTTCTAAATTATTTTCCTCAGATTTATGGTTGGGTTTAAGGCCATTGATTACGCAAGGCAAAAATGGTGATCACAGAAAAAGAGCTGTTTGCGCAACCGTTTTGTAAAAATTGCCAAAAATCCGATATTTAATATTTTACAGTGAGACCAGTTGGGTTTGAAAGTTAACTCGTGGAACTATCCAATACAAAAATAATATCATGATTTGGTTAAGTAATGACCGAGTTATGGCCGTTCAAATCTGAAAAATGTAATCTGGCAGCTTGCATGTTTGCTTTGAGTGCATTCTTAGGGCATTTTGACAAGAACAACATGCATGCTTCTATTAAGGTCCGATTTCTAGCACATGCATGGAGTGAATGAGCATCCAAGATGTACTAGAAATGGTTTAAATGCTTTTGGTCATGCAAGAACACAAAAGAAATGGAGAAGAAGATGTAATACTCGGTTTTGAAGTCACATGAACACATGTGCATCTTTTTCACTCCTTGCATGGGTTTGATCCCGGATTTTCACCATCTCAAACACATGCATTGTGTTATGGTGAGAATCTACAAACCACAAGGGAAAAGTAAGGATTTCTAGCCATGGAAGGGCATAGAATCCGAAGAGTAGAGAAAACCATAAAGAAGAGGAAGTAAAATCATGAAACCATGAGGGAGGATTGTGTTGTTTGCCTTGGTTTTGATCTTGAGAGAAGCAAGAACACTTCAAGGCCTCCTTAATCTCGAAATTTTGGTAAAGAAAGGAGGATTTTCGTGAGTTAGAGAGAGAGAGGAAGAGAGTTTGTGTGTTAGGATGGTGCAGTGTGAGAGAGAGTGAAGAGAGAAGTGGAAGAGTGAAAGATAAGACTTAATGATTGAGTTTTGGGAAGAGAGATCATGGGGAGAGGGGAGATGGCCGGATTTTTAAGGCATTAAACTTCTCTCTCTCTCCTTAATTCAAATTTTATAAAAAATCCCTCCTTAATTTCTATAAAAATCTAATTTTTATAAGAGTGATTCTTTAGTAAATTTTTGATTTATTTAAAAATCTTGTTTTTAACTAATAAATTATGATTAATGCATGATAATTTATATTTCTATTTCATTGGTATAATCCATAATTTGATTAATAAAAATTTGATATTAGGAAGTGTTCTTAGGATGAAGGCGAACTCGGTGAGTTGTTCATACAACTCGGCGATTAGGATGCAAGACTATTAAGACTTGGGTATAGAGAAGGGGACTCGGCAAGTCGGCAAGCCAACTCGGTGAGTCTGGTCAACTGGCAATTGACTATGACTTAAGGGTAAATGGGCAATTTACCCTGACGGCGGTTACAGTATTTGACTAAGTGTTTGGTGGGAATTACAGCCGGAGGATTTCCGGAGTAGCAGATAGACTATTCCCACACAGATCAGCAGCTACTACGAGGTGAGTTACCTTCCAGTAGCGGTGGGTCTAAGGCCACAATGTCGGCCCATCAGTAGGAGATGTATGATAGATGATTGTCTTTGTGATATCATCTAGGTTTGCTACTACCTGTGATATGTTTATGTGCTAGTATGATATGATGCTATGTGTTAGTGACATCATGCCCAACCATGCTAGATAGATTACGAGATATATGTGTTATGTGGTAATAGTAGGTGGTAAAATAG
This sequence comes from Lactuca saligna, assembly GCF_052625555.1. NCBI lineage: Eukaryota > Viridiplantae > Streptophyta > Magnoliopsida > Asterales > Asteraceae > Lactuca > Lactuca saligna. The sequence goes on from NC_136423.1 coordinate 113,011,348, forward strand.
TCCCCAGTATCCGGTCAAGAGGACCGAAAGGGGAGACCAGCACCCAAATATGCTAGTCAGTATCCGGTCGAGAGGACCGAAGGGGAGACCAGAACCCAGATATGCTAGTCAGTATCCGGTCGAGAGGACCGAAGGGGAGGCAAGCTCCCAGTTATGCTAGACAGTACCCGGTCGAGAGGACCGAAAGGGTAGATTGGGCACCCATATATGACTGACGATATATGCATGTTATGTGGTTGTATGATATGTTGTAGGATGGGGGAACTCACTAAGCTTCGTGCTTACAATTTTTAGTTTTGGTTTCAGGTACCTCTTCTTCGAAGGGGAAGGAGCTAGCGCGGTAGCGGCTCATCACACACATGCTTCGTATTCCGCATCATGAGAACTTCCTGGGGATTTGTACTCTGACGTTATTATGTTTATTGAAATGTTTTCCAGACATGCAATATCTTATTAAAATACTATGATCAGTAAATGTTTTAATTCGAATGTTTGTTAAAAATATGTTTTCAAAAATGAAATTTTTGGCTCGTATTTTGGGGTGTTACAGCTCAGTTCTGGCAAAGGCTGAAGAGTCGCCTTGCGGTTTGGAAGGTGTTTGAAGTGTTTGGATGAGAAACAAAAGTATGGATTTCAACTCCTCAGGGGAAAAGAAGTGTAGACGGGAAGCCCTGGAGACCTTAGGGGGGAGCTAGTTCCATCCTCTTGGGATTGACCTGGGGGTGAATCTCCACGTTGCTGTGAAACCGACGCACCTTCTGCGTCTGAGTGGTATTGGACAGTTGATTCGAATGGGTGTGCAGCCACCCCAAGGACTGCCAGAGCCTTTTGAGAGGCTGCGGTATTAGTCTGGTCACGCATTTGGCCTATGGGATTGGTTTTCTTTTCTTGAGGATTGAGATGGGTTGATCGTCCTCATCAAAATCACTACTTGAAGGAGAGGGAGATTGATTTTTGCTTGATTCGACATTTGTGGGAATAGATTGGGTGATTTTTCTATTCTTTGAAGGATTAACTTGTTTGGGAGCATCCCTTTTCTCAGGAGTGCCTTGTTTCTTGGTGTAGCGGGGACCTTGATGAGCTGAGGCCTACTGCTTGCGTCTTTGTGATAAAGACAAGTTGGAAAGAGTGGTGGAAGATGGGACTGTGGTACTACCAGGGACAGTGAGTGCGAATGGGGTTTGTAGAGGCAGGGTAGGAAGGTATGGGGCAATACCTTACGTAGCCTCAATATGGTTTGACACATGAGTAGTTTCAAGACCAAGAGTAGAGAGAATGTGGACTGGTAGTCGTCTGATTGGTCCAAAAGCAGATTGATGAGAAGAGGGATTGTACCTTTTGAGATCTTTAGTGACGAAGAGATTGATGTCGTTGACCATGCTAAGTCCTGCATCCGCATGGAGATCTGAGATGCAGAGAGACTAGAACCTAGCAAACGTGAGTTAGATAGGGTTCTCTCTTGGACTTTCCTTGGGAATGTATTGCAATAAGTCTTCCCATAGAATCTGAACATAGTTGATGTCATGGCCAGTGAAAATACTCCACACCAACTCTAGGAGCTTGAGACCCATATTATCTGTGCCTCCGATTTTGCTGAACATGCTGCAGATCACAAAGTGGACAATAAATTGCCATACCGCAGGCAGTTGATTTTTCTTGAATTCTCCTTTGCCTTTGATCTTCTTTTGGTAACCCATATGGTAAAGTGCAGAAAGGATGCTCTCCATGCTTGGAGTGAAAACGTTGATTGAAGGATGAACAACGAGGTTGATGGCAATGAGAAACTTTTCCTTAGTCAGAATGACCAAAGATTCGTTTACTAAGTTCATATGCACTTCTTGAGGATTCTCGAGGGGTCGATACGCTGAGAAGGCACATTTGAAAAGGGTTGAAAGTGGAACCACATCTGTGAATGAATCCAAGGGTCGAAACAGTGGGTGATTGGACAAAAACTTGATCATCAACTTGGTCGGAGCATTGTAGAAGGAATTCTCTTCGAACACAACCCTAAAATTGCTTGAGGAAATCGTTGACGTTGGGTGTCTAGAAGTAGAGTCTGAATTTGTAGGGTTTACTAATCCAAATGCCTGATTTCACCATTGTTCGGAGTTGAAGAAGCTTTTCAAGAGAAAAACATAGTGCAAGAAAAGGTTCGAGGTTCAGAAAGCGTAAACTTTTCTTAGGGAAGAAGAAGGGTGTTTTATAGTGGCTAATATGGAGCGGGAAACGATCTTACCATAAGTGAAATAAGGTAAAACATTTAGGTGTTTTTCTTGGATTAAGAGAGATAATCTTAGCCACAGATTAAGAAAAAGGGCTTCATCTATATTTTTGAGATTTACCAAAAAGGGTTGGCATTTAATGAAATGTCAGACTTCAACACCACGTCTGAAGAACGTGTGGTGAGGGAGGGATTAATCCGTTGTGTAAAGGGGAAGCTGTAATGGATTAGACGTTTTGGGGTAATAGGAAGAGACAGTTTAAAAAGGATTTGATTTTGGGAAATCGCTCTTTTTGTCATCATACATAAAATAGGTCTGACACAAGGTTTATTCAAACAGAATGAGACAGTGACACATATAATGTTTTTTATAATGTTTTCTCTATTTAATGAAGGATCATTAAATAGCACACCATGATTTAAAAAAAAAAACTGAAACAGTTTCAAAATTAATTAAAGTGACTGTGGATTGAAACTTCATTGTGGATGGATCATTTGCCATCGGAAGGATGACTACGGTAGAAGAACTAGATAGAGCACTTGAACAAAGATTAATAATAAAAAACACTAAGGATCATTGAAGTATAAGTATGATATATGGTTCTGGTACATAGGATATATCAAAACCATTTATCATAGATAACTTTAATTAGGACTGCAACAGAGACCAAGGATGGTCTGCGATACCAATCAATTCAGTAAGAATTGTGGGTCCGGATTCATCATTCCTAACATTTGTAAGAAACTATTGAGTTTTGTAGAGTCAAGTGCCTTTGTGAACACATCATCAATCTCTTCATGTGTATGGATAAAAATTAGTTCAATGTTACCTTTTAGGATGTGGTCTTCGATGAAGTGATACCGTAGTTCAATATACTTGGTCTTGGAGTGTTGAATTGGATTGTGTGAAATCGCTATAGCACTTTCAGAGTCACAATAGATTGGTATCCGCATCATTCTGTATCTGTAGTCCAATAGTTGTGTTTTCATCCATAAGACTTGTGAACAACAGCTGGCTGCGGCCACATATTCAGCTTCTGCAGTAGACAATGATACAAAATTTTGTTTCCTTGATGACCAGCTGACAAGTCTTCCTCCCAAAAATTGACATCCACCTTAGGTGCTTTTATGATCCAGTTTACATCCGGCATGATCTACATCTGTGAATGCTTGTAGGATGAAGCCATTCCCTGCGAGGTACCATAAACCAAGAGTCTTGCTACCCTTTAAGTACAGTAGAATCTGCTTGGCTGTGGTCATGTGTGACATTTTCGGGTTAGCCCGGTACCTTGCGCATACACCCATTGCAAAGACTATATATGGTCGGCTTGTGGTGAGGTACATCAACAAGCCAATAATACCTCTACAAGTCATTGTTGGGTTTTGAGCAATCTAACACTTCCTAAGTGTACATACAACCCTAATAAACCTTGGATCTATGTTTGTCTAAATACATGCAAAATAATAATTTTCTAAGGTTCATAACCTATCTAACATGGCATGGGGTACTTTTAAACATAAAAGAGTTAGAAGAGATTACATACCTTTTTGATGAGTTTGATTCTTAAGGAGTTTGAGGGCCAAGCACCAATAGTGTGAATGCCTCAAATGGAATCACAAATCACCACAAACTCTTGGAAAACTTTGAGAGAGTGTATACACACTACAATTTTCAGCTGCACACAAACACACATACACACACTAGTGGCTATTTCATGCAACATAAGCATGCTTATATAGTGTACATGATTAGGGTGAAACCCTAATAAACCATGACCTTTCCTTTTCCAAGGATCCATGGGTTAAAAGCTCCATGGATGATCCATGGACTTCCATACAAGCCTACCCCATTAACAAATGGGTGTTAGCCCACACCATATAAAATCAATAGCCCACAATCTAATTAGGCTTCGTTTTAATCTCTAAATTAATTCATAATTAATTTAAGACTGAGATTAATTAAATAACATGACTTCATATTAATATATTATAACTTATAATATATTAATAATAATATGTGTATAACTCTCATAAAATTATCCATAAATAGTTTGGATGAAATGCAACCCAAATGGACCATGCCAGGTCGGGTCAAGTATATACCAAATAAGTTATGGAGTTAGACACCTTATCCAACAGTCTTGTGATCAATTGATTCGCCTGAGGGATCAGCATATATCTTATATCTGAAGGCCATGGCGACCTTAGTCGAAGAAGAGTTGTCCATTGAATATTTCTTTAACAGTTCAGAGGTGTATTTCTATTGATGAATGAATATCCCTTGAGGGACTTGTTTCACTTGAAGATCTAGAAAGAAATTAATCTCTTTATTCATTCTCATTTGGAACTTGTTGGTCATGAGCTTAGCGAATTCATTCTCCATTTTTTAATCAGTTGGACTGAAGGTGATATAATCCACATATATTTGTACAAGCATAAGGTGATCACCATTTTCTTTTCTAAATAAAGTGGGATCAATCACTCCTGTTTTGTATCCGGACGAGACAAGAAATTCAGAGAGAGTCTCGTACCATGCTCTTGGGGCTTGTTTTAGACCATAGACTACTTTTTCAAGCTTGTAGTAGTGGTCTGGGAATTCAAGACTTTCTAAGCCCAGAGGTTACTGAAGATAAACTTCCTCTTTTAATTCACCATTAAGAAAATCACTTTTCACATCCATTTGATGCACCTGGATGTCCTTGTGCGCTGCGTATGCGAAGAAGATCCGGATGGATTCCATTCGTGCTACCGGAGAATACATTTCATCAAAGTCAATACCTTCAAGTTGACTATATCCCTTGGCAACTAGTCTTTCCTTGTTTCTAACGACCGCACCAGATTCATCAAACTTATTCTTGTACACCCATCTGGTATCAACAATGGTGTGGCCTTGCAGCTTTGGAACGAGCTGCCATACTTTGTTTCTTTTGAATTGTTCTAGATCTTCTTGCATTGCGGAAATCCAGTCTGGTTCTATTAATTCTTTTTTGATCGTTCGTGGTTTTACCGAGGACAGAAAGACTGCGTAGTGATAGTGATCAGATAAGTCCTTGAATGATCAAGTTTGGATTCCTATGGATGGGTTGCCGATGATTTAACATGGTGGGTGGTCATTCGTCCAAACATGTAGACGGGGTTGCAGATGATCAACAACTGTGATGGAGGGAATATCTTCAATATCAGAAGACTTTGTGGTTGGAGATGGCAGTTCCCCCTGGACTTGAGAACATCCTGCTGAATTGTCTTGAACTGGGAAGGAGGGATCAGAGTTTTCTTGGGCAGATGGTGAAGGTTCCCCCTGGAGTGCAGACGGGAGTTCCTCTTGAACCTGCAAAGGTTCCCCCTGGATTACGGATGGGAGTGTGATAATCCTTGAATCTGTTCTTGTGACAATGTTTTCTATGTTTTCATCATCCGAATCCAAAGAAATGTTTGATGTTTTAAACTCTCTGCGGATTGGAGTTGCATCTTCTAGTGCTGCAACCTCGATGGTTGTTGTATGGTCCAGAGTTGAGTTTTCTCCTTCAACCAGCAAGGTGGAAGTATTTAGTGACACTTCATCGGACATTGTAGGACCAGATACGATAGCATACTGCTGCTGAGCTTCTAGGGACACAACAACTTCAGATAACTTGGTTGTATCTACTGGATCGAAGAGATCGTCATAGTATACTTCAACTAGATTTAATGGACCCGAAAAGACAGGAATATCACATTCTAGAATTGTTGTGGTTTTGGTTGATGGAGCGGTGTTGTGGATGTGATAGTCATCAAATTTCACATCGAAGCTTTCAATTATCAACCTTGTGCGTCTAATGAGAACTCGATAAGCAACCTTGTTAGTGGAGTAGCCAAGGAAGATGCCTTCATCAAATTTTGGTGCGAATTTGTTGAGGTGGTCTCTGTTGTCAATTACGAAACATCTACACCCAAATACTATTGGATATGGTATCTAAGTCCATAATTATTTCTGGTATGTACTTGACCCGACCCGGCATGGTTCATTTGGGTTGCATGGCACCATGCATTTGGATAGACTAAATGAGAGAAATAACACTTGTGTTTTAATAATATATTATAAGTTCTAATATATTAATAGTATTATTTAATTAGTATTGATCAAGAATTAATTTGGAATTAATTAAGTGATCAAAAGATAACTAATTAAATATACGGGTTGATTATGTAAATCATCCATAACTTGTATAGTGGGCTAAGAGGATCCATGTCAAGTTGGGTTAAACCCATAAAATGCTCCATGGTAGTTACAAACCCATGGTTCATGGAAATGAAGAGCCATGACACATTAGGGTTTACATGGTGTAACCCTAGATGTGTCACAATATATAAGGATCATCTCCTCCACCAAAATCGGCTACACAAAAGAGAAGTGACGGTTAGGCCAATTTTTCAAGTGTGAGTATTCTCTCAAAAGCCATTCCAAAAGAATTTGGTGTTGTGTGAAGCATTTGAGGCATCACACTTGCGGTGCTAGGCTTACAAGGTTTCAAGAGATCAAAATCAACAAGGTATGTAATTATAGCCATCCTTTTAGGATTAAAGTTCCCCATGTATGCTAGATAGGATTATGAACCTTGGAAACCAAATTTTTCACGTCTTTAGACAAACATAGATCCAAGGTTATTAGGGTTGCATGTACACTTAGGAAGTGTTAGAATGCTCAAAACCCATTAGTGGTGTAATATACACGTTCTGAAATCGTGTTTTAAGTAAATAATATTATCAAAATATTACGTGAATTTGAATGTTGAGTTCTAACAGATAGTTTTTACTAGAAATGAAGTAAAACTATGTTTAGAATCACTCATAAAATATTGGAAGCCTTATGAGATCCCAATTAAAAGCCAACTACTGAAATATAGTGAAAATATAAAATTTGGAATAAGTAAAATTTTATTATTGAAACTTGTAGATAATCTCATTAGAAACATTTAGGCGAAAACCTCATCGAAATCCGAGTTATAACGAAGAAGTTATGACCAATCGAAGATCCGCGATAAAACCGGCACGACGCCGAATGATGTAAAAAGTGAGTTTGTGATAAACTACTTTTTAGCCTTATTAATCTATATGAAAGTCATAGTATTCGTTAAACCGAGAAGTTTGATAAAAAGAACGCCAAAATCTGACTTCGTATGAGGAAGTTATGATTTTTCGAAGCTTCAGCTTAGCAGTAGACAGCTAAAAACTCGAATTTTAGATCAAGTGATTTTTAGCCGACACAACCTAAACGAGAATTGAAGGTCTCGTCATTAGTAATACAACGGTAAAAAGTCTGATGAAAACGGACATCGGATGAAGAAGTTATGAATTTTTAATGGATTTTCCAGTCCCGGTCTGTTAAAAATAATAATATTAAAATTAAAATCAAAATTATCCAATGAAGTCTAAATGAAAGTTGTAGAACATAATTTTAGCTACGCGTTCATATAAAGAATGTCAAAAACGGAGCTCGTATGCGAAAGTTATGGATTTTACAAGATTTGGCACATTTTTCGAGAAATTTCGCATGAATAGTACTGCCACATCATCCCTCGCATATAGCCTCCACGTGGTGTCTTCTGATTGGAATGAAGCCTCGGGTGGCAGCCGCTGATTGGTCCAAAGTCGTCACCTCTTTCCCCATTTGACCGAAGCTCGGTCCACTTAGGAGCTGGCATCTATTCGAAATCACGTGGCCTCGCATGCGCCCTCGTGCGCGACCCAAGTGTAGGCTCCTGATTCGACCGAAGCAGCCGGCCCGATTCGAAGCTAGAAGCCACGTCATCAAACGAATGCGAAGTGAACACCTCTCCTTCCGAGCCTCACCCTGCTGCCACTTTGTCCGAACCTCGCAGCCACCTGCCCGCTTCCCCTCGCTTCGGATCTGAGGCTCGCACCTATATAAGGGGTGTGAGACCTCCTAGGTAAATGTTAGAAATTTTACCGTTTTTACCCCTAAACTTATATTTCTTCTACTTCCACATCCCCCGAAGCACCTGTAATTATTCCAATGTCCGAAACAAGCCCCAAGACTCCCGAGAAGTGTGAAGCGTCCCTCGTTCAAAGATCTCAAGAGTAGTGGTGCTACAAAGTTTTCTGGTGTTCTCAATCCCATTATTGTTCTTACTTGGATCCAGAACACAGAGAAAGTGTTTCGTATTTCTCGTGTGGATAATGAAGACAAGGCTAATTATGCTTCCGCAATGCTCATCGGAGATGCTTTGGTCTGGTGGGAAGCAACATATGAAGCTCTCAACGGGTTTGACCAGGAGAATTTAGCCTGGGAAATGTTTAAAACTCGTTTGTCAGAGATGTATTGTCCTCTAGACATGAGGAGGAATTTGGAGAAGGAATTCCTTGAGCTTAAACAAGGAGGAATGACTATGAATGAATATGAAACTCAGTTTAATCAAAGAGCAAGGTTTGCTACGAGGTATATTCCAACTGAAGACGAGAAAATTCAATTATTCATGGAGGGACTACGACATGAAATCCACGATTTCGTTGCCAATCGAGAAGTTCTTTCATTTGATAATGTCGTTGAATATGCTCGAAGACATGAGCAAGACTTAGAAATACGTGGTGCCACTGTTACTGCTCCGAAGCATCCACATACTGAAAGAACTGATATTGTTCCTTTTTTTCTACCAGCTCAATCCATTCGGACTGAACCTGGTAATCAATTTCAAACTTAAAATGTCTCTCGTGGACGCGGTAGATCACAATCTTTTTCTATGCAATCGCCTTCATGTCGTATTTGTGGAAGGAATCATCTGGGCCAATGCAAAATAGATAAGGAATCCATTGTCTGTTATGGATGTGGAGAAAAGGGTCATATAAAGCCCGCTTGCACAAGAAAGGATGTTACTTGCTATGCATGTGGTATTACTGGCCACAAGAAACGTTTTTGCCCTACTCTTACTAGTCAGATGACGGGAAGTCAAGCTTCTGTTCAACAACCTACGAGAAGTTGAGTCCCTGTTCAACAATCAAAGGGTACTCCAACTAAAAAGGATGAGGTGCAAAAAGCTAAGGGTTGTGTATTCTAGATTACCTCAGAGGAGGCACGCGAGGACCCGAATGTTGTGACGGGTACATTTCTTGTCAACTCTATACCTGCTCACATCTTATTTGATTCTGGTGCCTCAGATTCTTTTGTGTCTTATGAATTTACGCATTCCTTTCAAATTGCTTGCTTTGTACTTGCGCAACCATTTCACGTAGATACTGCGGGAAGTATATCATTACTTGCTGATAAAGTTTACACGGATTGTGTTATAGAAATTGAAGGCTATACTTTCCTCGCTAACCTGATCCCTATCTCCTTGCCAAACTTTGATATTATTCTCGGCATGGATTGGTTATCAAAGAACCACGTAGAACTCTTGTGCAATGAAAAGATAGTACACATTCCTATTGAAGGGGAGAATCCTATCTATGTCTACGGTGAACAAAGACTATTAAAAATAATATCTTTCCTTAAAGCTCATAAATTCATATCGAAAGGGTGTTCTATCTATCCGGCCTACACAGTTGATGTGTCAAAAGAGGAGAACAAAATTGTAAATGATGTTCTAGTTGTTAACGAATATCCTGATGTTTTCCCGATGACTTTCCTGGCCTTCCTCCGGATAGGCAAGTAGAATTCCGAATTGACCTTGTGCCTGGTGCTGCTCCGATTGAAAAGACTCCTTATCATCTTGCGCTAGCTGAGATGAAAGAAATGATGATACGACTGCAGGAACTACTTTACAAGGGTTTCATTTGACCGAGTACCTCTCCTTGGGGTGCTCTGGTACTGTTTGTCAAGAAGAAAGCTGGATCGATGCGGATGTGCATTGATTATCGTGAACTAAATAAGATGACTATCAAGAACAAGTACCCACTACCTCGCATCGACGATTTATTCAATCAACTTCAGGGTGTTAGCTATTTCTCAAAGATTGATTTAAGATCTAGCTATCATCAGTTAAAAGTTCACGAGCAGGATGTACCGAAGACTGCTTTTCGTACTCGATATGGGCATTATGAATTCCTTGTTATGCCATTTGGTTTAACAAACACTCCTGCTGTATTCATGGATATGATAAATCGGGTATGCTGCCCAATGCTTGATAAGTCAGTCATCGTATTCATTGATGATATTCTAATATATTCCAAGTCTGAAGCTGATCATGCTATTCATATTCGTACGGTATTGGAACTTCTTCGAAAGGAGAAACTATATGCTAAATTCTCAAAATGTGAATTTTGGCTTCGCCAAGTTCAATTTCTCGGCCATGTTATTTCTAGTGATGGTGTATCCGTAGATCCTATCAAAATCGAAGCCATTCAGAATTGGGAAGTGTCCCGTAATGCTTCCGAAATTCGCAGTTTCTTAGGTCTCGCAGGATATTACTGGAGATTCATTAAAGACTTTTCTCGTATAGCCGTACCTCTCACGAGTCTTACACGGAAGGAAGTGAAGTTAGAATGGGGTGAAACCCAAGAAAGAGATTTCTCAACACTAAAAGATCTTTTGACTCATGCCCCAAACTTATCACTCCCAGAAGGGGATGGTGATTTCTCCGTATATAGCGATGCTTCAAGATTGGGACTCGGTTGTGTGTTGATGCAACGTGGCAAAGTGATAGCCTATGCCTCAAGACAACTAAAAGATTATGAAAAGAATTATCCCACTCATGATCTCGAACTTGCTGTAGTGGTATTTGCCCTAAAACTTTGGAGGCATTATCTTTTTGGAACAAAGTGACAATTATTTACCAACCACAAAAGTCGCAAGTACATATTCAGTCAACAAACTTAGAATATGAGACAACAACGAGCCATGGAGCTGATCAAAGATTATGATTGTGAAATCCTATATCATCCTGGAAAAGCTAACGTGGTTGCTGATGCACTTAGCAAAAAGTTTTATCGCAATATTATGTGTTATGCTATTACTCATACTACAGTAAAATTCACTATTTTAGATGAATTCGAAAAATGGCAAGAAGAGCCCCTAAAGCCAGAAATTGTGACGAAAGAAGGGATGATACATTATAATGATGCTTTACTTGATGATCCGCGATGATTAAAAGTATTCAAGAATCAGCTGTGGATTCCTAAGATTGGTGGATTGAGACAGAAGATTTTAGATCAAGCCCATAAATCTAAACTGTCAATCCATCCTGGTACAAGTAAAATGTACTATGATGTAAGAGCTGATTATTGGTGGCCTGGATTAAAGAAAGACATTGGAAGATATGTACAGGAATGCTTAGTATGCTTACAAGTCAAAACAGAGCACCAAAAGCCTTATGGAACCCCAGAAAGTCTTAGTGTTCCTATATGGAAATGGGAAGACCTGTCCATGGATTTCATTACCAATTTGCCAAAGACTGCTAGACAGCATGATAGCATTTGGGTAATTGTTGACCGCCTAACTAAAAGCGCTCATTTTCTTGCCATGCGTGAAACGGCCCCAATGGAGAATTACGCACAAGTATACATGGATGAAATTGTGGCAACACATGGTGTGCCACTAAAGATCATTTCCGATCGTGATACTCGCTTCACTTCTCACTTTTAGGTGAGTATGCAACGTGAAGTAGGATCTCGAGTTGCTCTCAGCACAGCTTATCATCCCCAGACAGATGGTCAAACAGGGAGAACAATCCAAACAGTAGAAGATATGCTTCGTGCATGTGTCTTGGAGTTCGATGGTAATTGAGATAAATACTTACCTCTTGTCGAATTCTCGTATAATAATAGTTACCACACTTCAATCAAAATGTCACCATATGAAGCATTATATGGTCGCAAGTGTCGTACTCCATTATGTTGGTGAGACATAGGACAGAAGATCCTTGGAAGTCCTGAAATGATTGAAGACACCACCGAAAAAATTCAAATCGTACGAGAAAGAATGAAAGCGGCCCAGGATCGACATAAGTCCTATACAGAAAAGAGAAGACGAACCATAGAATTCCAAGTGGGTGATTTCGTGATGCTGAAGGTATCCCCATGGAAAGGCCTTATGAGATTTGGGAAGAAAGGAAAGTTAAGTCCTAGATTTGTTGGTCCTTTCAAAATCATACAAAGAATTGGAAAGCAAGCATACCGCTTAGAATTTCCTAAGGATATGGCAGGTATTCATGATGTGTTTCATGTGAGCTATCTACGCAAATGCTTAAGCATCAATGATGAGACGGTTCCATTATCCGAGGTGAAATTGGATAATAAGTTAAGATATGTTGAAGAGCCGGAAGAGATCGTGAATGAAAGAACAACTAATCTATGTAATAAAGAAGTGGAGTTGGTGCTTGTCAAGTGGAAACACCATCGAGGCCCGAATTATACTTGGGAAAAAAAGAATGAGATAAGAGCAAAGTATCCCCATTTATTTTAATAGATGTAATTTCGGGGATGAAATCCTCAAAAGGAGGAGGTATTTGTAACCTACACGTTTTGAATTCGTGTTTTAAGTAAATAATATTGTGAAATATTATGTGAATTTGAATTTTGAGTTCTAACTGATAGTTTTTCCTAGAAATGAAGTAAAACTATGTTTAGAATCACTCATAAAATATTTGAAGTCTTATGAGATCCCAATTAAAACGCCAAATAGTGAAATATAGCGAAAATATAAAATTTGGAATAAGTAAAATTTTATTATTGAAAGTTGTAGATAATCTCTTTAGAAACATTTAGGCGAAAACCTCATCGAAATCCGAGTTATAACGAAGAAGTTATGACCAATCGAAGATCCGCGATAAAACCGGCACGACGCCGAATGACGTCAAAAGTGAGTTTTTGATAAACTACTTTTTAGCCTTAGTAATCTAAATGAAAGTCGTAGTATTTGTTAAACTGAGAAGTTCGATAAAAAGAACGCCAAAATCTGACTTCGTATGAGGAAGTTATGATTTTTCGAATTTTCAACTTAGTAGTAGACAGCTAAAAACTCGAATTTTAGATCGAGTGATTTTTAGCTGACACAACCTTAACGAGAATTGAAGGTCTCGTCATTAATAGTATAACGGTAAAAAGTCTGATGAAAACGGACGTCGGATGAAGAAGTTATGAATTTTTAACGGATTTTCTTATCCCGGTTTGTTAAAAATAATAATATTAAAATTAAATTCAAAATTAGCCGACGAGGTCTAAATGAAAGTTGTAGAACATAATTTTAGCTACGTGTGCATATAAAGAACGTAAAAAACGGAGCTCGTATGCGAAAGTTATGGATTTTACAAGATTTGGCACATTTTCCGAGAAATTTCGCATGAGTAGTACTGCCACATCATCCCTCGCATACAACCTCCACGTGGTGTCTTCTGATTGGACTGCAGCCTCGGGTGGCACCTGCTGATTGGTCCGAAGTCGTCACCTCTTTCCCCATTTGACCGAAGGTCGGTCCACTTAGGAGCTGGCATCTGTCCGAAATCACATGGCTTCGCATGCGCCCTCGTGGGCGACCCAAGTGTAGGCTCCTGATTCGACCGAAGCAGCCGACCCGATCCGAAGCCAGAAGCCGCGTATTTTGACCAATGCAAAGTGAACACTTGTCCGTCCGAGCCTCGCCCTGCTGCCACTTGGTCCGAATAGCTACCTGCCCTCTTCCCCTCGCTTCGGATCCGAGGCTCGCACCTATATATGGGGTGTGAGACCTCCTGGGTAAATGTTATAAATTTGCCCCTTTTTACCCCTAAACTTATGTTTCTTCTAGTTCCACTTCCCCCGAAGCTCCGGTACTGATTCCAAAGCCCGAAACACGCCCCGAGACTCCCGAGAAGCCCGAAAAATTTATCTTTTTGGTTTCGAAGCTCTACCTTCGCAGAGCCCGGTTTTCAAGAAAACTCCCAGTTTTCAACGACGAATGTCATATTTAGAGCCGAAGTGCTTCCTAAATTAATATTTTAGCCCCCGGTTATTTCACGGTGAGTTTAATATATAAGAACAATTGTATGTTATGTGTTATATGTGCTACGTGCTTTTCAGGGTTATTATTCCGGGTTATTTTCCCGGGTTATTTTTATTCACTATTTTTAATAGCAAAGAAGTATCTTTGACCATGTGATTAGTGAAAGGACTTAGATTCATGTTGGTACTGGTATGTAGCTTCTGGCCATGTAGAACATGTCTCCGTAAGAGAATGAATTCTGTTCTATGGTATTGGTATAAGGTTAGACAGGGCTATAAGCATGAAATCTACCAAAATGTTAATCTGAAGTTGTATATCTTCTGTCCCGTTTGAGCTAAAGCTTTATTGATGTATATCAAACATGGAAATTATTATGTCTCATTGATTGTATATCTTTAAATCAAATCAATTATTGATATGGAATGTTTGTCACATGATTCACATATGCCCTTGTTCTTCCTTGTTCCTCTTTGCTTCTGCGATATTAAAGTATATATATGACATAACGTTATATTGTATCTATTATTGAACTCACTAGGCGTCACCGCTTATGTCACACCCCAAAACGTTTCCGCCGTTCCGGTTTTGGGGTGTGACAGATTGATATCAGAGCATTGTTTATAGTGATCTAAGTATATCAATTTATAAAAGATATACAACCTATAAATACAAAGGGATAAAACACTCTGACCAAGAATTATACTTTAAAATATAACCATATTTTACCAAAGTATAATAACATCAAGAATCTAAACACTTGAACACAAGTATCACAAGAACAACAACAATAAAAGTCTTCGGATGTTGAGCATTACCGTCAAACCTGGGCAGTTATGTAATCGTACGCTGGAATAAATGTAATCTGATCAACTACATTTATTTAAGATGCAATGAACGTGTGCTTGGGAGTGATAGTGGTGTTACTGTTGGATAAGGTGTCTAAGTCCATAACTATTTCTGGTATGTAGTTGACCCGACCCGGCATGGTCCATTTGGGTTGCATGGCACCATCCAATTGGATAGACTAAATGAGAGAAATAACACTTGGAGATTATTAATATATTATAAGTTCTAATATATTAATAATATTATTTGATTAGTTTGATCAAGAATTAATTTAGAATTAATTAAGTGATCAAAAGATAAGTAATTAAATATATGGGTTGATTATGTAAATCATCCACATCTTGTATAGTGGGCTAAGAGGCTCCATGGACTATCAAGTTGGGTTCTACCAATAGGATACTCCATGGATGCTCCATGGGAGTTATAAACCCATGGGTCATGAAAATGAAGAGTCATGACACATTAGGGTTTACATGGTGTAACCCTAGATGTCTCAACACTATATAAGAATCATATTCTCCACCAAAATCGGCGACACTAAGGAAACAAGAGGGCTTGGCCGATTTCAAGAAGTGTGTATTCTCTCATAAGTTTTTCCAAGAGCATTTGGTGTTGTGTGAAGCATTTGAGGCATCACACTTGGGGTGCTAGGCTTATAAGGTTTCAAGGAACACAAGCAACAACAAGGTAAGTTATTCTATCTATCATTCAAGTTAAAATTGTTCCCCATGTATGCTAGATAGGAATATAGCCTTGGAATTCAACTTTGCATGATAATTAGACAAACATAGATCCAAGGTTATTAGGGTTGCATGTACACTTAGGAAGTGTTAGAATGCTCAAAACCCATAAGTGGTATCAGAGCTTAGGCTTGTTTGCTTTTTATTTGTGCTTAAAAGTTGAAAAAAGTCGAAAATCTTGCTGTCTACGAATTGAATCGTCGAGTCCATAGGGGGGACTCATCGAGTTCACGTGTATCTTCAACCAACTCGGCGAGTAAGTTCATGCACTCGGCGAGTAGGGTCAACAGGTTGCAGAATTTCGACTTGAGTTGCTGGAAATGAATTAAAAACATTACCCTAAACTGTTTTGGTACTTGAAAACTTGTTTTAGCTGGTGTAATGTCTTTGCTAATTCATTTACAACAACTAGTTATCAAAATTACAAAGTTTTAAGTGTAATTTTGATTTATGAATGTGTTCATATTCATGTTCTTGTTCTTATGATGTTTTAGATGATCATACGAATTATTTGTAACCTATGTGGTAGATTAATTCTTGATCATAATGTGTTTTAATGGAGTCCATAACTTGTCCTCAAGTTATGGAAAACTAAGAGTCACAATTGAATTAAAACCATTAAAAGAACACAAGGGTTACAAAATGAAGAGTCTTCATTTTATTACTCTATTAAACTCATAAGTTACAAGAAATGAAAAGTTTTGAAAGTTACAAAACTTGCCCTAAGTTTTGGAACAAGTAAAGTTAAGTTAAAAACTTTAGTTCCAACCCCTAGAATTTTAAAAGTTAAAATTCAACCCTTATACTTATATTATGATGATTTAATAATTATATATATATATATATATATATGTATAAGAGCAAAGTCGTCTTACCGCTAGTACGCCTCATTCACGAAGCCGATCTATAAGGTGGGTATAAGGTTGTTGCCTATAAAATGGCAACTTAATAGGTGTCCATTCTCACCCACTGCTCGCTAGACTGGTGGAGGGTCGTTAGCCGAACGGGTAGGACAAGGACTTATAAATTCTCATTAAAGGTATGATGAATATTATAAAGTAACTAAATGTTTTGTTAAATTCCCAATCTTAGTTACTTTAGGAAAATGTGAATAAGGTGCTAATCCATGAAATTACACTTTACACTTTGTCTAAGTCGTTGGTGGAGCGTGTGTGGTTAACCGGCAAACTAACTTGGACTTAACAAGGTAGGTAAAGGGTGACTTAAGGTTTATTATAGTATCGGTGGAGCGTGTGTGGTTTACTGGCACATCGATTGAGTGATAAATTTTAAGGGTACCAAGTGATTTGTATGGTTACTTCACACCTCGTTTTGTGATCCTCGGTATCCCAGTCACAAAACTTGGAGGGCACACTCGAGATTGATTCATGCCTTTGAAAAGTTCATTGAATCTCAAAGAATCTAGGAATTTCTAAGAACCAATCATAAAACCTAATATCTAATATTTCGGTTTTCGTGGTGGAAATTGGTGAATCGTCATTCACCTACCTTTCAAATATGTTATAGCTTGGATTATGGCATACCTCTTCTAAGTTATAATATATTGTGATTGGATCCTAGCCTTAATATTACATTTGGGTGTTTTATTAAGGACTCTCTTAATATTTAAACTAATCTTGTCCTCTTCCTTCAGATGTCTTTAAACAATGCTGCTTCTGGCTCGAATCCTAATGGCTCCTTTACTCTAATGAGCTTGTGTGGGAAAGTCACTTTTGATGGATCCAACTTCAATGAGTGGATCAGAAACATCTGGATGATTACCCGCTACGAGGACAAAGAATATATCCTCAACAAGGAGCTTAAGGAGATTGATGAGACCACTGCAACTCCTGAGGAGATCGCTGACTTTCAGGCACATGAAAGGGATGCTACGAAAGTAGCATGCATCATGATGGCCACAATGACAGCAGAACTCCAAAAGTCCTATGAGGATTTCTACCCTTATGAAATGCACCAAGATTTGATGGAAAGATACCATTAAAGTGCACGACAAGAGAGGTACGAAATCATCTGCTCCATGATAACAACCATGATGAAGGACAGGGATTCCGTCACGAGCCACATGCAGAAAATGCAAAGGTATGTGGATCGATTGCTGAAGCTTAATGTGAACTTTCCTGAGGAGGTTGCAATAGATATAATTTTGCGCTCCTTACCATCGTGCTATGATCAATTCCGCATGACATATCACATGAACAAGGAAGAGGTCACACACAGCAAACTTCAGGGACTTCTCAAGACCGCAGAATCAGGTCTTAAGGGGAAGTCGGTTGTTAACCCTACTACTCCAAACTCCACTCCGGTTTTGGCAATCAGGAAAAGTCGAGGGAAGAAGAGAAAGAGTTCTTCGAAGGGTACCAAGGTTAGGACCCTTGATGGCTCTTCTTCAAGTGGATCCAAGAAAGATTTTGTTACTCCTTCTTCTGACCCAAAAGAGGCTGAATGCTTCTATTGCCATGAAAAATCACATTGGAAGCGGAACTGCCCAAAATACCAGCAAGATGTGAAGGATGGGAAAGTTTAACCCAACCATGCAGGTATTTAGACTATCATTTCTAATAACTCACTCCATTCGAAATCTTGGGTCCTTGATACCGGTTGTGGTATTCACATTTGTTGTGACTTGCAGGGACTAGGAAGAAGTGATAATGTGGAGCAAGGAAGAATAAACTTAATCATAGGGATTACGAAAGTTACACCTGTCACCAAGATTGGAGTTTATACTTTATCGCTAAGTAGTGGGTTAAAATTAGATTTGAATAAGTGTTTTTATTCGCTAGAAATGGCAAGAAATATTATTTCCTTTCATGCATTGTACAAACAAGGTTTCACCTTTTCATTTGATAATGAATTTGGTTCGATTAATGCTTTCTTTAATAATGTTCTTTATTTTAAAGCATTACCTTGTGATGGTGTGTATGAAGCTGTATCTATTGTAGATAACTTAGGAAATAATGTTTTGTGTATTGATTCTCCTAATAATAATAACTTGGATAAAGCATCATTATGGCATTGTCGTCTTGGACATATAAGCAATAAACGCATAGGCCAACTCCAAAAGGATGGAGTCTTGGAGTCGTTTGACCTAAAGTCAGATGATAGTTGCGAATCATGCTTGCTTGGAAAAATGACAAAGTCACCCTTCACAGGCTCGTGTGAAAGGGGTGAAGGTTTGTTGGACCTTATACACACGGATGTGTGTGGACCATTCAAACATGCCACAAGGGATGCTAATCGTTATTATTTGACTTTTACTGATGATTACAGTAGATATGGATATGTCTACTTAATCAAGCATAAGTCAGAGACTTTCCAGAAGTTTAAGGAATTTAAATAGGAAGTCGAGAATCAATTGGGCAGGAACATTAAGATGCTTCGATCCGATCGGGGTGGTGAGTATCTTAGTTCAGAGTTCCTCGACTATCTAAGGGAATATGGGATTGTCTCACAATTGACACCTCCCAGGACACCGCAGTTGAATGGTGTGGCTGAGAGGCGTAATCGAACCTTGTTGGACATGGTTCGTTCCATGATGAGTCGAGCTTCGCTACCAATCTCATTCTGGGGGTATGCCTTAGAGACTGCCGCCCATATCCTTAATCTAGTCCCTACAAAGAAAGTTGCCAAAACTCCTCACGAGATGTGGACTGGTAAAGTACCTAAACTAGACCACATCAAGATTTGGGGTTGCGAGGCTTTCGTGAGACGCGAGACTCATGATAAGCGAGAGGTATATTTTCATTGGCTACCCACAACAATCCTTTGGTTACCTCTTCTACAGATCTAGTGACAATGTGGTCTTTGTAGCAAGAAGAGGAGTCTTTCGAGAAAGAGAGTTTATAAGCCAAGGAGACAGTGGGAGGCAAATTGATCTTGAAGAAATTCAAGATTCAAGTGGTGAAGGAACTTCAAACTCTAGCCCTCAACTTGAGGAGGAAACTCCTGTTGAGCCAATTGACGGATATGTACCTCTGAGGCGTTCCACGAGAGTTAGGAGTGCACCTGAGCATTACTATGGATTCCATATTACTGCAGAAGGTGAGACACTTATTAGTGATGGGAGTCAAGATGACCCTAACAGCTACGAGGAAGCCATGGCAGGCCCCGAGTCTGCTATATGGAAAGAGGCTATGGATAGCGAGATACAATCCATGTATGACAATCAAGTTTGGAACTTTGTTGAGAATGTACCAGGTCGTAAGACTGTAGGGTGCAAATGGGTCTTCAAGAAGAAGACCGACATGGATGGTAAAGTACACACTTATAAGGCTAGACTGGTTGCAAAGGGCTTCTCTCATATTCCTGGAGTGGATTATGATGAGACCTTTTCTCCGGTAGCCAAGATTAAGTCTATTCATGTTCTATTAGCCATAGCTGCATTTCATGACTATGAAATTTGGCAAATGGATGTCAAAACCGCTTTCCATAATGGAAAGTTGGTTGAAGATGTTTACATGACTTAGCCAGAAGGTTTTGTCAGCAACGAGTACCCTAATAGAGTGTGTCAGCTTGAGAAATCCATCTATGGATTAAAGCAAGCACCTCGCAGATGGAATCTTTGCTTCGATGAAAAGGTCAAGGAATTTGGCTTTTCTAGGAGTGAAAATGAATCTTGTGTGTATGTCAAGGTTACTGGGAGTATAGTTAGCTTTTTGGTATTGTATGTGGATGACATACTACTCATAGGAAACGACATTCCAACCCTGTAGGAAGTAAAGTCCTGGCTTGGAAAGTGTTTCACTATGAAGGACCTTGGTGAAGCTGTCTATATTTTAGGGATAAGGATCTTGAGAGATTGGAGTAAAAGACTAATTGGACTTAGTCAGAGTACCTACTTGGATAAGGTGCTGAAAAGATTCAGCATGCAGGACTCCAAGAAAGGAGAGTTACCCATCCAGAGTAACGCCAAGTTGAGTAAGACACAAAGCCCTAGCACTGAGGCTGAGATATCAGAAATGAGTCGAGTACCTTATGCTTCGGCTGTAGGTTCGATCATGTATGCTATGACGTGTACTCGACCTGATGTAGCCTTTGCCTTGAGCATGGTTAGCAGGTTTCAGGGGAACCCTGGCAAGGCACACTGGATTGCGGTAAAGAATATTCTCAAGTACCTACGAAGGACTAAGGATTGGGTTCTTATCCTAGGTGGGAGTGATGACTTGAGAGTTGTAGGGTATAGTGATGCTAGCTTCCAGACTGATAGGGATAATTTTCGCTCTCAGTCAGGCTGGGTCTTTACCCTAAATGGAGGAGCAAATTCTTGGAAGAGTTCCAAGCAAGAGACAGTGGCAGATTCTACTTGTGAATCAGAGTATATTGCAGCGAGCGAGGCGGCAAAGGAGGCTATATGGCTAAAGAACTTCATTGGAGACCTTAGAGTTGTACCAGCTATTAAAGAGCCAATGGAAATTTTCTGTGATAGTGAAAGCGTTGTTGCCTTAGCCAAGGAACCAAGGGATCACGGGAGATCCAGGCACATCGATAGAAAATACCATTTTATTAGACATCGAATAGAAGAAGGACTCCTTGTGGCAAAGAGGGTATCATCTCCAGGCACCCAACAGATCCCCTCACGAAGGGACTGACTCAGGTTAAGCATCTCCAACATGCTCGGAGCATAGGGCTGAAGGATGATATTAGATTTAGTAGTTAGATAACCTCGAAATTTGTAAAGTGTAATTGACATTAGATGATGAATAAAAGGTGTTTTATTTATGAGTAAAGTGTTGCTATCTCTTGTCAATCGTTTACTATATTTCTTTTGCATGTTTTGACTTTCAGAATAATTTTGTTTGGTATAACATATTATTCAAACCTCCACAGTCGGTCATATGTCGGAAGTAGGTATGAATAAAGACTGTCATGATTGGTTGCAGAGGTCTAAGGTGTTAGACAAGGGCTACAACAATCATGAGTGCTCATAAGTTCTGAGCATTGGACTCAACCCACGCTCACTGGAATCACTTCATGGAATTCTATATCGAGTGATCGTGAGACGGTAATATCATATAAGTCTTCAAACCTAGAGATATGATTTGTTACTTACAAGTTGGTTATGCATTGACTGTACGAAAACGCATTGGTAACTCGATGTTATAAATCGTGCTCTTGTGTGTAATTCAATGAGTGGTAGAACAAACATATGAGTCGAAGTTAATCTGTTCCTTCTTGGATTAGAAGCTGATATCTGGGCCCCTCGATGATTTTGTTTTGACCTGTGTACCGGGCCCGGTCAGAACTAAGTTGATGTGGTCAATTAAGTTCTTTGTCAAACAAATCGGAAATCGGGAAACAAACTGTTGGACAATAAGTAAGACATTGTTCCATGTATTTGTCCGACTGATATCTAGAACAGAGGATTATATGATCACTTATCTTAAATGGCGTACCATCATCTTCTCAGTTCCGAGAAACCTTGAAAAAAGCTAAGATTGCCGATCGGTTCCTGAAGTCATACTTGCAGTAATAGTTATTAGACTTATCCAAGTGGGAGACTGTTGGATAAGGTGTCTAAGTCCATAACTATTTCTGGTATGTACTTGACTCGACCCGGCATGGTCCATTTGGGTTGCATGGCACCATGCAATTGGATAGACTAATTGAGAGAAATAACACTTGGAGATTATTAATATATTATAAGTTCTAATATATTAATAATATTATTTGATTAGTTTGATCAAGAATTAATTTAGAATTAATTAAGTGATCAAAAGATAACTAATTAAATATTTGGGTTGATTATGTAAATCATCCATATCTTGTATAGTGGGCTAAGAGGCTCCATGGACTATCAAGTTGGGTTCTACCCATAGGATACTCCATGGATGCTCCATGGGAGTTACAAACCCATGGGTCATGGAAATGAAGAGTCATGACACATTAGGGTTTACATGGTGTAACCCTAGATGTGTCAACACTATATAAGAATCATATTCTCCACCAAAATCGGCGACACTAAGGAAACAAGAGGGCTTGGCCGATTTCAAGAAGTGTGTGTTCTCTCATAAGTTTTTCCAAGAGAATTTGGTGTTGTGTGAAGCATTTGAGGCATCACACTTGGGGTGCTAGGCTCATAAGGCTTCAAGGAACACAAGCAACAACAAGGTAAGTTATTCTATCTATCATTCAAGTTACAATTGTTCCCCATGTATGCTAGATAGGAATATAGCCTTGGAATTCAACTTTGCATGATAATTAGACAAACATAGATCCAAGGTTATTAGGGTTGCATGTACACTTAGGAAGTGTTAGAATGCTCAAAACCCATCAGTTACAACAGGTCTGAAACTTACCAACTAGGAATGCTAGAGCCAAGCATAAAGTTAAAATACTATAGGAGTATTTTAGAACACTAAAAGATTCACACTAATCCGAGAATCATATTAAGAAGATAAGAAAACAAGCAAGAAATTAAAATACCATAGGGGTATTTTAGGATACATAGATAACCTTGCGTGAATAACTAAAAAGATCCTTATTGATATACCCACAACTACAGAGAGTATACTCCCAGCTAAGAATGTGTGGTTGCGCTCTATTTCCTTTTCCTCGTTGGGATGTGGTTCTAGAGTATTATCACATATTCGAAGGCCTATCGGATTTAAGCTAATATGATTTGTATACCCTGTGTAATCATAGCAGTACTCGATATGTATCATCCAGTGAAATGTTAATAATCTCTTAGGATTCTTTAGACATTTCCATTCTCGCACGAACCCTGTAGAAAACCCTACCCACTTTGGTGCGTAACAGAAGAGTTGAATTCGACCCCGAAGAGGTTCATTGAGAAGATTTCCTGTTCGAAAATAAATGAACTGGGTCGAGATTATTGAATACACCAAGTGCCCATGTTCTTTTAGGGACAATGGTAAGAAATTCGCCTAAACTTTGGAGATTACCATTCATCCATCATGAAGTGGTGACACCCAGTGTTGGAATCAGAAGGAAGACGGAGTAGAAATTCAATTTGTCCATACAAGGAGAGAACCCTAGGTAACTACCCGAAGGAAACCAACGACGACTCCAGTCAAAGATACGAGGCAGACCGAGGGAGCCAGTATATGGAACCCGGGAATTGTCTTTTCCTCGTGTGCGTCACGCTAATACACCCATAAAATAATACAATTTAGTGAGTTAGTGGCTACACTACTCACGTTATGTGATAGGTAAATCGTCGTTTCCCGTTTCTAGTTACACGATTAGGGCAAATCCTCGCATCTCTATTGAGAGAATTGTAGCCATCTGCCCTTGTGAACCTCTCTTTCCGCAGTTTCGTTCCGAACTATTCACAAATCTCTCCAGGCCGGAGAGTGAAACCTTCTCTAGTATAAAGGTAACTTAGTAGGAACGACTCGCATCTTATGACCTTTTTCCGATACTCATACACTCACTTCGATTACCAGGACTACATCATAGGGATGTAGGTCTACACTCAGACAACCAGTACACGAGGCACGGGAAAATTTATGCCTAATACATTCAGGACAGATATGTCCAGGGTTAACCATTGTCTCTCATTATCTTATAATCCTTTCCGTGTAGGAAAAACTATGCCTCCAAGGAAACGCAACCAATCCACAAGCAAGAAACCCACTCTCTTATTCGATGAAGCTATGTTCCAAGTTGCAGTCTCAGCAGCCGTAGCAGCTGTCATGGCTCACTTGAATGCTAACAACGCCACTGTTAGCTAGGGCCCGATCGGGATATCCAATCCTGGCAATGGACAGCAGCAACCACCACTTCCATACTCAGCCACCCAAGAACCTCACTCAAACCCACTAAAGAGAAAACTTAAGATAGAGGTGGGAAGTACCTCGGCTCAAGGACCTTCCGATGGGCAACGAGCTGAGGCAGTCTATACCCCTATCAATCCTTCCCTCCCGACTCCAAGACGACGGTATCTAGGAGACCTTCCCCACTATAGCAAGTGCAGATACCATCATCATGGTGCCTGTCGGGAACTCTATTGTGCTAGGTGCTACATGTTGGGGCATACTGCTCGCGTCTGCATAACCCCGGTTGAGTTCATTACATCAATCACCAATGTGGCGACCCGTACAGTTTGCCACCTATGTGGTGAAACGGGACACTTCAAGAAGGACTGCCCAACCAAAGAGAAAGACAAAGACACAGAAGGAGCCTAGCACTACTGCTTAGGGAGAAGCGGCAAGGGACTCATTAGATTTTGGTACGTCTCTCGATCTCGGATAACTAAACTAAGAACAATAAAAGACTAATTCAAATGTAAATTCTTTCCTGTAAGGCGAAAGTCGTAGCACTATTATAAAGTTTAAAAATTCATTATGTAAAACTATAATGGCTAAACATATACGTTACGGCCATGTATATTTAAGATGGACAGACCTAGAGTGAGCGAATGCCGCCTCATTTCCTGTTCCTCGTTTGGTTGTGGATTTAGGGCAGGGTCGCTCAGTCAACAGTCCTCCCCACCTTAAATATACATGACTAGTATATGTGAGGAAATCATAGAAATGACTTGTGAGAAATCATTCATGAAAAGATACTCTATTCGGAAACACTTAGAACTCTCTATAGTTCCGCATCGACTCTATCGGTCCGAGTATCCGCAGTAGTGATACATAGGACGAAACCCAAGGCACCTAGAACTTGTGTGCCTGTTCGGCACATGACTCTATGGATCTTCATTATATATTATGTCGAAGTGTGCCAACTTCGACGACCCTATTGATCGTAGCTCGACTTTGTGCAACCATGTGTACATTCTTGGTGCTGTGTAGAAAGAACTTTCCCCATAGCCATGTCGGCAAATAAAGGTTCTCCCGAACCTAAACCTAACACAAATAATCAAATCTAATGCGATTCGTCAATCGTCTCTCTTATCTTAACCCTTCCGAAGCACCCAAGAGAGGGTACCTCGCACCGTTGACCGACCCCTCGTAGTCAGATGGAAACCGAAGCGAAAGGCACTGCATGCATTCCAGAAGACGATAACCACCCGAAGCATACCTAGTAGATTCCCTAGAAATACCCTTCATCCTATCCCATGGAACGGGAGCTAGAGTCAAGAGAACCCTACGGATTGAGCCACTATAATAATCACAAATCCGAAGTTGTTGTCATTCCGCTTGAGCCAACCTAGTAGCTATCACCCTCGGTTGATAAAGAAACCTGAGTCGTAAGAGTCAATGACATTGACTACGACCATCCATTCACGCTTGATTCCCCGAATTAAGCATCGCGGCGAATATCCCGGAAATCCAAGAGCTGTGATAAAGTAAACTCTATGAGGAGTGGATGAAAAGATTAAAGTTCCGAGTGATGGGAACCTATACTCACTAGATTTGACTTAGACCGAGAAAACTCAGAACCTTCAGAAGAGTAGTTGCAGTAGATACTCTTACTACTCAGGCACCTGTGCACCCTGTTATAGATAGGTAGTGCCTATCATCCTCCACCCTCTTGCATGAAGGAAATCGTCATCGCCCTGTAGATGCTGAAATACACTCTCCGAAGTGAACACTAAGATACCAAGAACCACAGGATAACCTTCGCAGTCATGAATACTTGATCAAAGTGCAATAGTAGTTGTGTTGAAATTCGTGACACAGATCCTGAAGAGATCATATACTTGACACCAGCCCTAGTGTTAGTCGAAGGGTTATGCAGGAACATACACTTTCCACGCTAGAATAAACCACAGTCTTATAGATTCCTTGGACTATTAGGTGTTCCATGAATACTATCTCACGCATAGATAGTAGAACCACCTCCCGACCCTCAGGGTTTCCGTATCTTAAGCATCGTTAGTGTAGGTCCATTTTGCACGAGTTTTGGGATAGACACTCTACAGCAAACTGATACCCATAGTCACGCAATCCACTCAACGATCTAGAAAGTCTCTATCAGCCAGTGGACAGGAAACGCGAATCGAAAGACCACTCGAGCTCTCTAAAAACCAACCTGAAGGACTACACTACCAGTACAAGAGAGAACGTTAAGAACTTCGGCATGGCGATCACGCCAGTGATGATCTTGACATAGAAGTACACTATGTTCTTAGTACTAAGAAACTCTACCCATTCCGAGAGCCTAGGACCACAAGAGAATCCTCATGGAGACTCGGTCCAACCTTATTCAGGCCGCTACTACCTTCTGATATACCACAAGATTCACACCCGGACGACCCACTTCTT
Source organism: Lactuca saligna (assembly GCF_052625555.1). Taxonomy (NCBI): domain Eukaryota; kingdom Viridiplantae; phylum Streptophyta; class Magnoliopsida; order Asterales; family Asteraceae; genus Lactuca; species Lactuca saligna. Next base: position 113,038,258 of record NC_136423.1, read on the forward strand.
AGACTTGAATTGATACTTGATTTCCCAACATCACTCTTCGTACCTCACCAATCTGGATAGAATCCATTGAGAAGTCTAACCTCGCAGATACACCAGTTGGAACCCACTAACTACACTAGACGGAATCCGCATTCCGTACGTGAAGGTCTGTCGGAATGAGAAACACAAACTAGAGTTCACTTGGGAATGCGAGGACAACCGTATAGGAAGTACTCTCTTAGCTCTATTTGGCCGTTCATACCTACTTCCTTGTCGAGACCTGAATTTCGGGACGAAATTCCCTCTAACGGGGGGATGATGTGACTACCCAAGTTGTCTCGTTACATTTCCCCGTTACCGTTAACGGAATATTCCGCTGTATAAAAGTTCCATTAATTTGAGGGCGTCAATCTAATAAACATTCCATTGGCTTACATCAACATGCCGTTAAGTTGTGATAAAAGGAAATAAAAACACAGGACACACATTTCCATTTATTTGGAAAATGTTAAGTTTTACTATTACGACCACTAAATCGGGTGCGACCAAAAGCCCCGTTTAACGGCAGTATCGGGTAAAATTTCTACTGAGCCCCGACTATGAACCCTATATAAGGGTGAGTGGAGTCCATTGGAGACTTTTTACACTCTCTCTCTCTCTATACTCTCTCTCTAGACCCGTTTTCGACCCGAATCTGCAACCAAACGCTTCCAAATTGTAGGTCCGCTTACCCTAGCTTGTTCTAAACATTACTAGCTGTAGTTATAGCTCAAAAACCATCCAACAAGGCATGGGATAAGGAGTTTACGGCCCAGGAACACTCCAGGGCCGTAAACCCCTAAAATGGTGCCAAACATACCTTTAAACTTGCCCTTAAGCTTGGAAACTAATTAGGGATCTAGCCTAGGAGTGTTTAAACATCAAAACATAATGATTGAGGGCATAAAAGAGAGTTTACAGCCCAAGCACATGCTTAGGCCGTAAACCCCTCTAAACCATGTCAAAATGCCCCAAAAACACTCCCAAACCACCCTTAGGCTTCATACATAATTTAGGGACTTAGTATTTGGGGTTTGGATCAATTAAACACATCAAAATGAAGGATAAAAAGGAGTTTACGGCCCAGGTCTATACCAAGGCCGTAAACACCCCAAATCATGCCCATAGTGTGGTTTTGCTTCCCCAAATGGCCTTAGACTATTTCTATAACATGCTAGGAATGATATAAGGACTTAAACACGAGAAATGGTGGGATAAAAAGGAGTTTACAGCCCAAGCAAGTGTCTAGGCCGTAAACTCCCCAAAACACATCCAAATGATAGTTTTAATCCCCCAAAATAGCATCACACTCCATTAGAAATTGCTAGAAAGGTAATAGTTGCTTGAAACTTCACAAAACTCTAAGGATGAGAGTTTACGGCCGTAAACTCCAATAAAATGCCCTTAGAAGCCTCAAACCCACTCATGCCTTTTAGGAAAAGTGCTTAGAATAATTCCATGATGCAAATAGAAGCCTTAAAACACCCTAGAACCCATCACCATGAGTTTACAACCGTAAACTCATGGTGAGATGTCCCTGGTCCGTAAACACAAAATTGGGAGTGTACTCTTGGATGGTAAGATCCATTCCTTAGCCATTGACACCCTTAAATGCTACCCGGGACACCCAAACACTTAGCCAAATTATTTTCTGCTCCTTTGAGCACGTATAGTTGTTTAATTAGTATATAATATGCTAATTGTATGTGAACATATGTTATCATATGTTAAAATAGGTCACTGTGTGTATTCAAGTCCTTGCGTGACACCGAACGCCCAAACGACACCTTCGTCGGACCTACTTACACCAGGTGAGTTCATACCCCTGAATGAACCTTTTAAATGTTTTTACATGTTTTATAGGGGGGGAATACAAGTTAAACATGCTAGTTATCATGTCAATCACATGTGATTGATAACCCGCATGCACAAGATTTTACCACACTGTATACTGTTTTACCGAGTAGGACTCTATAATGACTTTCAAAAAGGTTTTCAAACTGTTTCAAACTCTTACTTGTACTGTTTTATTCAAAATCATCTCAAACCGATTTATAAAGTTTCCAAAGATTTCTAAAGGTTTTCACACTTATTTTATAAAAGAATACAAAATGCGATTTTCATAAATATAAAGGTTTTCCAAGGTTTTCACCAAATTCTCTTTCACGTAGAATACATTTACTTGCTAGTTACTGCTGCTTTGCTTATACTTATTTTATATTCCCACTTATTAACGCTTTCATTTCTCGAAATGCTTATACCTGTTATCGTCTCTATTTCACTTACACTTGTAGTCGCTTATACCTGATAGACGCTCTTACCTCACTTAATGTCATCACTACTTCGTGATACACTTATACTTGATACGCTTATACTTCACGATTCGGTTGTCTCACACTGTATGAATGCACACTACGATGATACGTTTCCACTTATTACACACTCAGTCGTAGTTAGATGTATGTTTGTGCTTATATAGATACATATAAGTAACGATTGAAAGACATAGGAAGGCTCGTCCGCCTATTTCCTTTTCTTCGTTGAGATGTGGTCTGGTGGGATCGGATGGCTGTCCGAAGGTCGTTTTGTTCATTAGTTATATACTATGTATATGTGTATGGACATACAGGAATTCTCTAGTCAGTTCAGTTAAGAGTCTCTACCTCTAGTCTACACTTACATTAGAAACACACTACCCACAGTTTGGAAGCCTTTACCTCTAGTACAACACTTACATTAGAAACCCACTCCCCTCTAGAAACCCACTATCCTCTATTTGGGATGCATCCTCAGGACGTGGCCTCCTCCGTCGTCTAGTTGGTAACCAGAGTCTCCTATATGGAGAGCGGACATTGTGTGTATAGATCTATACGGGATTGACACCCCCACACCCTGATTGCTAGCTACAGTGCACGGCTTACCAAGCCAAGTGGTGACAAATGTCACATTATATAGACGTTTGTAGGGCGTCTGGTACTCTAGTGTTGGTTAGTATGGTTACGAGTATCCCGGGTTACCTTATAATTCATGGCCTTAAGGTAACGGTATTTCACCGGCAATTTACATTGTATGCTGATATCTCACTTTTTCAGAGTCACACTGTTTAGACCTGGAAAGATGTATCTTTCATTTGATACTGGATGCGGTCCGTATCCTCCATTTTAGACCTTACGAGACACATCATTCATTTGATATTGTCTAGGGTTTGTATCCACTGTATTCACTGTATCCAATGTTATCACTGTATTCACAGTTTTGACCTTACAAGACGTATCTTTCATTTGATACTGTCTGGGGTCTGTATTCACTGTTTTGACCATACAAGACGTATCTTTCATTTGATATTGCCTGCGATCGGTATTCACTACTTTGGCCCTTACCAGCTGTACCTTTCATTTCGTACCTTCTGGGGTCTGTGTCTCTACTGGCTAGACTGAGCCAGGCGTGTCGTTCGTTCGATACTCTCCTGGAGTCTATGATTCCTTTGCCTTAGTCAGCAGTCCTCACCGCTGAGGCATATGTCATTTCCCTGTCATCTCATGCTTTCTTTAATAATCAAATTCAACATTTTGATAATGATAGTGATTAAGGGAAAACCACTTTTTACCACATAACACTGACTAGTCTTGGTAGAAGGCTGCTTTGATTAAAGAAAATATAGGATTTTCTGGAAAGAACTCTAATACACTATAAACACTTAAACTATTACCTTATGAAGTTACTTGAATGAAATGTCACTAAATACTTATGAACTCACCAGCATTTGTAAAAATGCTGATACTCGCCTTTCAAATAACTTGTATTCTTAGGTTAGCATTAGACAGGTACATCCCTAGAGCTGTTGATGAAGATAGCTTAGTACCACGCTGTATTTATTCTATACTTCTATTACTTTGATGTATTAATGTAACCATGTAAAACTATTACTATTAATGAAATGTTTTGTTGTACTTTGATTACTATAATGCATGTGTTGTGATACTTGACATGACGTCATCCACCCCAGAACGTTTCCGTCGTTCCGGTTTTGGGGTGTGACAGCTTACCCTCTCAATGTTTAACAAATTGTAGGAGATAAGCATCCAGTATAGTTATATACTGGTAGAAGATTTTTGAATAGTTTGAAACTATTCTATCGATAGAAGCATATGAATAGTTTGAAACTATTGTATTTTGCACTCCCATATGTATAAAACTATAGAATCCTAGGAAGTTATGTAATATATAACACTTTAAAATAGTCGGTTTGTATCCAGTAGTTTGCAACCTCTTTATCAATGTAAAATATTGTTTTTATGAATATGCAAGTAGCATGTTTTGGCATAACTATATTGTTGGGTATGAAAGTTTGGGTCTTTCATAAATACGAAAGTTAGGGTCTTTCAAGTGTTACCCTAAACTGTTTTGGTATTATAAAACTTGTTTTAGATGGTGTAATTGTTGTTCTAATCCATTTACAATGGCTAATATCAATTTTTCATGATTATATGTGTTCATATGTTCTTGAAATATTGATATGACTATTCATGTTCTAATGAGTTCTTGAAAGATCATAGGAGTTACTTGTTTATATGGTTAATTCATGATCTTTATGTGTTTTAATGGAGTCCATAACTTGTCCTCAAGTTATGGATAACTAAAAGTCTCTTTGTGTTAAAAGCAATTAAAAGAACACATAATTTATAAAATGAAGAGTCTTCATTTTTAATAACTCATAAGTTATGAATATGAAAGGTTTTGTAAAGTTACAAAACTTGCCCTCAAGTTTTTGAACATGTAAAGTAACTTAACAAACTTTAGTTCCAACCCTTATATTTTTAAAAGTTAAAAATCAACTCTTATACTTTATAATATTATAAGTTAATAATATATATATATATATATATATATATATATATATATATATATATATATATATATAAGATCAAGTCGTTGTACCGCTAGTACGCCTCATTCACGAAGCCGGACTATAAGGGGGGGGGGGGGGGGGGTATAAGGTTGTTGCCTATAAAATGGCAACTTAATGGGTGTCCACTCTCACCTACCGCTTCCTTGATCGGTGCAGGGTCGTTAGCCGAACGGGTAGGAGAAGGACTTATGAATTCTCATGAAAGGTCTGATGAATATTATAAAGTAACTAAATGTTTTTTATTAAATTATGAATCTTAGTTACTTTAGGAAAAATGTGAATAAGGTGATAATCCATGAAATTACACTTTACACTTTGTTTAAGTCGTTGGTGTAGCGTGTGTGGTTAACCGGCACACTAACTTGGACTTAACAAGGTAGGTAAAGGGTGACTTAAGGTTTATCATAGTATCGGTGGAGCGTGTGTGGTTTACCGGCACATCGGTTGAGTGATAAACTTTAGGGGTACCAAGTGATTTGCATGGTTACTTCACACCTCGTTCTGTGATCCTCGGTATCCCAGTCACAAAACTTGGAGGGTACACTCGAGATTGAAACATGCCTTGGAAAAGTTCATTGAATCTCAAAAGAATCTAGGAATTTCTAAGAACCAATTAAAAACCCAATATTTATATTTTGTTTTTCATGGTGGAAATTGGTGAATCGTCATTCACCTACCTTTCAAATATGTTATAACTTGGATTAAGGCATACCTTTTCTAAGTTATAATATATTGTGATTGGTGCCTAGCCTTAATATTACATTTGGGTGTTTTATTAATGACTCTCTTAATATCTAAACTAATCTTGTTCTCTTCTTTCAGATGTCTTCAAACAATGCTGCTTCTGGCTCTAATCCTAATGGCTCCATTACCCGCTACGAGGATAAAAAATATGTCCTCGACAAGGAGCTTAAGGATATTGATGAGACCACTACAACTCCCCAGGAGATCACTGACTTTCGGGCACATGAAAGGGATGCTACCAAAGTGGCATGCATCATGTTGGCTACGATGACAGCAGAACTCCAAAAGTCCTATGAGGACTTCTACCCTTTTGAAATGCACCAAGATCTGATGGAAAGATAGCATCAAAGTGCACGACAAGAGAGGTATGAAATCATCTGCTCCATGTAAACCACTATGATGAAGGGCGGAGAGTCCATCACGAGCTACATGCAGAAAATGCAAAGGTATGTGGATCGGTTGTTGAAGCTTAATGTGAACTTCCCTGAGGAGCTTGCAATAGATATCATTTTTCACTCCTTCCCATCATGCTATGATCAATTCCGCATGACATATCACATTAATAAGGAAGAGTTCACAATCAGCAAACTTCAGGGACTTCTCAAGACCGCAGAAACAAGTCTTAAGGGGAAGTCGGTTGTTATCACTCCTACTCGAAACTCAACCCCAGTTTTGGAAATCGGGAAAAGTTGAGGGAAGAAGAGGAAGAGCTCTTCGAAGGGTACCAAGGCTAGGACCCTTGATGGCTCTTCTTCAAGTGGAACCAAGAAAGGTTTTGTCACTCCTTCTTCTGACCCAAAAGAGGCTGGATGCTTCTATTGCCATGAAAAGTCACATTGGAAGTGGAATTGCCCAAAGTATCAGCAAGATGTGAAGGATGGGAAAGTTAAACCCAACCATGGAGGTATTTAAACTATCTTATCTAATAACTCACCCCATTCTAACTCTTGGGTCCGTGATACATGTTGTGGTATTCATATCTGTTTTGATTTGCAGGGACTAAGAAGATGTGAGAATGTGGAGCAAGGAAGAATAAACTTAATCATTGGGAATAGGAAAGCTCTACCTGTCACCAAGATTGGAGTTTATACTTTATCGCTAAGTAGTGGGTTTAGTTTAGATTTGAATAAATGTTGTTATTCTCCAGAAATGGCAAGAAACATTATTTCCTTTCATGCATTGTATAAACAAGGATTTACCTTTTCATTTGATAATTAAGTTGGTTCGATTAATGATTTCTTTAATAATGTTCTTTATTTTTAAGCATTACCTTGTGATGGTGTGTATGAAACTGTATCTATGGTTCATAACTTAGGAAACAATGTATTGTGTATTGATTCTGTTAATGATAATAACTTGGATAAAGCATCATTATGGCACTATCATCTTGGACATATAAGCAAGAAACGCATAGGCCAACTCCAAAAGGATGGATTCTTAGAGTCATTTGACCTAAACTTAGATGATAGTTGCAAATCATGCTTACTTGGAAAAATGAAAAAGTCACCCTTCACAGGTTCTTATGAGAGTGGTGAAGGGTTTTTGGATCTTGTACACGCGGATGTGTGTGGGCCCTTCAAACATGCCACAAGGGATACTAATCGTTATTATTTGACTTTTACTGATGATTATAGTAGATATGGATATGTCTACTTAATCAAGCATAAGTCAGAGACTTTCGAAATGTTTAAAGAGTTTAAACAGCAAGTGGAGAATCAATTGGGCAGGAACATTAAGATGGTTCGATCCTATCGAGGTGGTGAGTATCTTAGTTCAGAGTTCCTCAACTATCTTAGTGAATGTGGGATTGTCTCACAATTGACACCTCCCAGGACAGCACAATTGAATGGTGTGGCTGAGAGGCGTAATCGAACCTTGTTGGACATGGTTCGTTCCATGATGTGTCGAGCTTCCCTACCAATCTCATTTTGGGGGTATGCCTTAGAGACCGCCCATATCCTTAATCTAGTCCCTACAAAGAAAGTTGCCAAAACTCCTCATGAGACGTGGACTGGTAAAGTACCCAAACTAGACCACATCAAGATTTGGGGTTTCGAGGTCTTCGTGAGATGCGAGACTCATGATAAGCTCGAACCTCGAAGTGAGAGGTGTATTTTCATTGGCTACCCTCAGAAATCCTTTGGTTACCTCTTCTACATACCTAGTGAAAATGTGGTCTTTGTAGTTAGGAGGTCTGCATTTAGAGAGAAAGAGAGAGAGAGAGAGAGAGAGAGAGAGAGAGAGAGAGAGATCATAAGCCAAGGAAACTGTGGGAGGCAAGTTGACCTTGAAGAAATTCAAGATTCAAGTGGTGAAGGAACTTTAAACCCTAGCACTCAACTTGAGGAGGAAGCTCCTGTTGAGCCAATTGAGATGTCTATACCTCTGAGGTGTTCGACAAGAGTTAGGAATACACCTGAGCATTACTATGGATTCCATATTACTGCGGAAGGTGATACACTTATCAGTGATGACACACTGATAGGTCTGTATGAACCTAACAGTTATGCGGAAGCCATGGCAAGCCCTGACTCAGCCAAGTGGAAAGAGGCAATGGACAACAAGATACAATCCATGTATAACAATCAAGTTTGGAACTTGGTTAAGAATGTACCAGGTCGTAAGACAGTATGGTGCAAATGGATCTTCAAGAAGAAGATCGACATGGATGGTAATGTACACACTTATAAGGCACGACTGGTTGCAAAGGGTTTCTTACAAACTATGCGAGTTGATTATGATGAGACCTTTTCTCCAGTGGCCAAGATTAAGTCTATTATGGTTCTGTTAGCCATAGCTGCATTTCATGACTATGAAATTTGGCAAATGGATGTCAAAACCGCTTTCCTTAATGGAAAATTGGCTGAGGATGTTTACATGAGTCAGTTAGAGGGTTTTGTCAATACAGAGTACCCTAATAGAGTGTGTAAGCTTGAGAAATCCATTTATGGATTAAAGCAAGCACCTTGTAGATGGAATCTTTGCTTTGATGAGAAAGTTAAAGAATTTGGCTTTTTCTAGGAGTGAAGATGAATCTTGTGTATATGTCAAGGCTAGTGGGAGTATAGTTAGCTTTTTGGTATTTTATGTAGATGACATACTACTCATAGGAAATGACATATGAACCCTGCATGAATTAAAGTCCTGGCTTGGGAAGTGTTTATCTATGAAGGACCTAGGAGAAGTTTCCTATATTCTAGGGATAAGGATCTTGACAGACCGGAGTAAAAGACTAATTGGACATAGTCAGAGTACCTACTTGGATAAGGCACTGAAGAGGTTCGGCATGCAGGACTCCAAGAAAGGAGAGTTACCCATCCAGAGTAACGCCATATTGAGTAAGACACAAAGCCCTAGTAATGAGGCTAAGATAGAAGAAATGAGTCGAATACCTTATGCTTCAGCTGTAGGATCGATCATGTATGCTATGACGTGTACTCGACCTGATGTAGCCTTTGCTTTAAGCATGGTTAGCAGATATCAGGGGAACCCTGACAAGGCACATTGGACTGCTGTAAAGAATATTCTCAAGTACTTACGGAGGACTAAGGACTGGGTCCTTACCCTCGGTGGGAGTGATGAATTGAGATTTGTAGGGTATAGTGATGCTAGCTTTCAGACTGATAAGGATAATTTCCGTTCTCAGTCAGGATGGGTCTTTACCATAAACGAAGGAGCAATTTCTTGGAAGAGTTCCAAGCAAGAGAAAGTGGCTGATTCAACTTGCGAATAAGAGTATATAGCAGCTAGCGAGGCAGCAAAGGAGGCGATATGGCTGAAGAACTTCATTGGAGACCTTGGAGTTGTACCAGCTACTAAGGAGCCAATGGAAATTTTCTGTGATAGTGAAAGTGCAGTTGCCTTAGCCAAGGAACCAAGGGATCACGGGAGATCCAGACACATCGACAGAAAATACCATTTCATCAGACATCGAAGAGAAGAAGGACTCCTCGTGGCAAAGAGGTTATCATCAGATGAGAATCCAGCAGTTCCCCTCACAAAGGGATTGACTCGAGTTAAGCATCTCCAGCATGTGTCACACCCCAAAACCGGAACGGCAGAAACGTTCTGGGGTGGATGACTTCATGTAAAGTATCACAACACATGCATTATAGTAATCAAAGTACAACAAAACATTGCAATAATAGTAATAGTTTTACAAGGTTACATTACAACAATTTAAAGGAATACAAGTAATAGAATAAATACAGCATGGTACTAAGCTATCTTCATCAACAGCTCCGGGGATGTACCTGTCTAATGCTAACCGGATAATACAAGTTATTTGAAAAGCGAGTATCAACATTTTTACAAATGCTGGTGAGTTCATAAGCATTTAGTGACATTTCATTCAAATAACTTAATAAAGTGATAGTTTAAGAGATTTCAGTGTATTAGAGTTCTTTCCAGAAAATCCTATATTTTCTTTAACAAAAGCAGCCTTCTACCAAGACTGGTCAGTGTAATGTGGTAAAAGATGTTTCCCTTAATTGCTATTATTATCAAAATACTGAATTTGATTATTAGAGAAAGCAAGAGACATCAGGGAATAACATATGCCTTAGCAGTGAGGACTGCTGACTAAGGCAAAAGAGTCATAGACTCCAGGAAAGTATCAAACTAACGACATGCCTGGTTCAGTCTAACAAATGGAGAAACAAACCCCAGAAGGTACCAAATGAAAGGTACAACTGGTAAGGTCTACAACAGTGAACGCAGACCGAAGATGATACCAAATGAAAGGTACATCTTGCAAGGTCATAACGGTGAAGTAAGACCGCAGGCGATACCAAATGAAAGGTACATCTCGCAAGGTCAAAACAGTGAAGACAGACCGCAGGCGATACCAAATGAAGGGTACATCCCGCAAGGTCAAAACAGTGAAGACAGACCCCAGACGATACCAAATGAAAGGTACATCTCGCAAGGTCAAAACAATGACTACAGACCGCAGACAGTATCACATGAAAGACACATCTAGCAAGGTCAAACAGTGTGACTCTGAAAAAGGTGACATCAGCATACAGTGTAAATTGCTGACGAAATACCGTTACCTTAAAGCCATGAATTATAAGGCAACCCAGGATACTCGTAACCATACTGACTAGATTTCTAGACGCCCTACAAGAATCTATATAATGTGACATTTGTCATCCCTTGGCTTGGTAGACCGTGGACTGTAGCTAGCAGTCAGGGTGCGGGGTTGTCAATCCCGTATAGGCCTATACACACAATGTCCGCTCTCCCTACAGGAGACTCTAGTTACCAACTAGACGACGGAGAAGGCCGCATCCCGAAGATGCATCCAAAATAGAGGATAGTGTGTTACTAGGAGGGAGTGGGTTTCTAATGTAAGTGTAGACTAGAGGTAGAGACTCTTAACAAAACTGACTGGAGAATTTCCTGTATGTCCATACTCATATACATAGTATATAAGTAATGAACCAAACGACTTTCGGACGGCCACCCGATCCCACCAGACCACATCTCAACGAAGAAAAGGAAATAGGGCGGATGAGCTTTCCTAAGTCTTTCAATCGTTACTTATATGTCTCTATATAAGCACAGACGTACATCTAACTACGACTGAGTGTGTAATAATGGAAGACATATCGTCACGGTGTGAATTCATACAGTGTGGAATAACAGAATCGTAAAGTATAAGTGTATCAAGTATAAGTGATTCTTGTGAAGTAGGAGTGACTAACGAGTGAAGTAGGAGCGGTCGCAAGTGAAGTATAAGTTTCGAACAAGTATAAACGTATCACAAAGTAGAGGCGACGATAAGCGAAGTGAGAGCGTATTAAGTATAAGTGAAGTAGAGTCGTTATCAAGTATAAGTGAAGAAGAAATTGTATCACTAAGTAAGAGCGTGAATAAGTATAAGCGTCATCAAGTATAAGTGACTAGAGGTATAAGTGAAAGTGTTACCGAGTCAGAGTGTAAAATAAGTATAAGTGAAGCAGCAGTATTTAATAAGTAAAAGGATACGTCGAAAAGGGAAATCTTTAATGAAAAACCTTTATGTACAGAGAAAATCACAAATTGTATTCCTTTGTAAAATATGTTTAAAACCTTAGAGGATCTTTCATAAACCAATTTAGAATGAATTTGAATAAATCATTATAAGTAAAAGTTATGAAACAGGTAAAAGTCATTTTAGTGTCCCACTCGGTAAAACAGTGTAAAGTGGTAAAATCTTGTGCATGTGGGTTATCAATCATATGCGATTGACATGATAACTGGCATGTTTAACTTGTATTCCCCCCCTATAAAACATTTAAAAGCATTTAAAAGGTTCATTCAGGGGTATGAACTCACCTGGTGTAAGTAGGTCCGACGAGAGTGTTGTTTGGGCGTTCGGTGCTACGTAAGGACTCGAACAAACACAATGACGTATTTAACATATGATAACATATGTTTACTTGTGACTAGCACATTTAATACTAATTAAACAAATATACGCGCTCACAGGAGCGGAAAACACTTTGGCTAAGTGTTTGGGTGTCCCGGGTAGCGTTTAAGGGTGTGAATGGCTAAGGAATGGAGTTTGCTATCCAAGAATACCCCCTTAATACATAGTTTACGGCCCAGGGACTACTCACCATGAGTTTACGGCTGTATTTCATGGTGATGGGTTCTAGGGTGTTTTAAGGCTTCCAGCTTGTTCATGGGATTTTTCTAAGGACTTTTCATAAAAGGCATGAGTGGATTTGAGGCTTCTAAGGGCATTATATTGGAGTTTACGGCCTATGAACACTCCCATGGGAGTTTTCGGCCGTAAACTCTCATACCTTGGATTTTGTGAAGTTTAAAGTCCCTAATGCCTTTCTAGTGATTTCTAATGAAGTATGATGCTATTTTGGAGGATTAAAACCATCATTTGAGTGGGTTTTGGGGAGTTTACGGCCTAGATAAATGCTTGGGCCGTAAACTCCAAATCAAGCCTCATTTCATTGTGTTTAAGTCCTTAAATCCTTCCTAGCGTTTTATAGAAATAGTCTAAGGCCATTTGGGGGGTAAAAACCACACTTTTGGGCACATTTAGGGGTGTTTACGGCCAAGGTATAGACATGGCCATAAACTCCTTTTTATAATTCATCTTGGAGTGTTTCAAGGGTCTAAACTCAAGAGGATAAGTTCCTAAATTATGTATGAAGCCCTAGGATGAGTTTGGAGTGCATTTGGGGCCATGACTTGGGGAGTTTACGGCCTAAGCATGTGCTTGGGCCGTAAACTCTTCTTTGAGTCCTAAATCCATGCATTTTAGTGTTTAAGCACCCCTAGGGTATGTCCCCTAATAGTTTCTAAGCTTGTGGTCAAGTTTAAAGGCATGATTCGCACCATTTTAGGGGTTTACGGACCTAGAATGTTCCTGGGCCGTAAACTCCTTATCATGCCTTCTTGGATGATTTTTGGACTATAAACATAAATCACTATGTTTAGAATAAGCTAGGGTAGGCGGACTTACAATGCGATTGGTTGTGGTTTCGGGGCGAAAACGGGTCTAGAGAGAGAGTATAGAGAGAGAGAGTGTAAAAAGTCTCCAGTGGACTCCACTCACCCTTACATAGGGTTTTGAGTCGGGGCACAGTGGAATTCTACCCGATACTGCCGTCAAACGGGGCTTTTGGTCGCACCCGATTTAGTGGTCGTAATAATAAAACTTGACATTTTCCAAATAAATGGAAATATGTGTCCTGTGTTTTTATTTCCTTTTATCACGAATTAACGATATATAAACATACACAATTGAAATGTTTATTAAATTTGATGGCTTCTTATTAAGGGAACTTTTGAACAGTGGATTATTCCGTTAACGGTAACGGAGAAATGTAACGGGGCAACTTGGGTTGTCACATCATCCCCCCGTTAGAGGGAATTTCGTCCCGAAATTCAAATCTAGGCGAGGAAGTGGGTATGAATGGCCAAGTAGAGGTAAGAGAGTACTTCATATGTGGTTGTCCTCACATTCCCAAGTGATCTCTGGTCTGTGTTTGTCATTTCAACAGACTCTCGCGTACTGGATGTGGATTTCGTCTTGTGTAGCTAGTGGGTTCCAACTGGTGTATCTACAAGATTAGGGTTCACGATGGATTCTATCAAGATGAGTGAGGCACGAAGAGTGGTGTCGGGAAATCACATATCAAGTCCGAAAGTGGATAGACCGGTGTGAATCTTGTGGTATATCCGAAGGTAGTAGCGGCCTGAAAAGGGTTGGACCATGTCTCCATGAGGATTCTCAGATGGTCCTAAGCTCTCGGAAAGGAGTAGAGCTTTTTAGTACTAAGAACATAGTGTACTTCTATGGCAAGATCAACACTGGCGTGATCACCATTACAAAGTTCCTAACGTTCTCACGTGTACTGGATGTGTAGTCCTTCAGGTTAGTCCTTAGGAAGCTCAGGTGGTCTTCGGTTTTGTGTTTTCTTTCAACTGGCTGATAGAGACTTTCTAGATCGTCGAGTGGGTTGCGTGACTATGGTTATTCATTTGCTATAGAGTGTCCATCCCAAACTTGTGCAAAATGGACCTGCACTAACAATGCTTGAGATACGGGAACCCTGAGGGTCGAGGAGATAGGGTTTCACTAAACGAGTGTTGGACTATCTCAGGCGGTAGTTCTACTATCTGTGCGCCAGATTGTACTCGTGGAACACCTAACAGCCCAATGAATCTCTAAGGTTGTGGTTTATTCTGGCATGGAAAGTGTATGTTCCTGCATAGCCCTTCGACTAACACCAGGGATGGTGTCAAGTCTATAATCTCTTCGGGATTTGGGTCACGAGGTTCAATGCAACTACTATTGCACTTTGATCAAGTATTCTTGGCTACGAAGGTTATCATGTGGGTTCTCGGCATTCTAGTGTCCTCTTCGGAGAATGTATTTCATCGTCTACAGGGCGACAACGATTTCCTCCATGCAATAGGGTGGAGGATGATAGGCACCACTTGTCTATAACGAGGTGGACGAAGTGCCTGGGCAGTGCGAGCATATACTGCAACTACTCATCCGGAGATTCTGGGTTTTCTCGGTCTAGGTTAAATTTAGTGAGTATAGAGTCTTCTCACTCGGAACTTTTAAGAGTTCAACCCGTAGTGATTTTCTTGACTTTGGCTCCTATGTTATGGAATATGGTGAAGGTGTTTTGCTAAGAGGTCCGTGGTAGAGCTCATACCAAGCCTAACCGCAAATATCGCGTGTATGCAAGCAGTATACAGTTGAGGTCGGCAGGACGTTCAGCTATGCGACTCCACCCCAAACTCACAACCCAACGAGGAACAGGGAATAGGGAGGAAACACACACCTTAAATGTTTTTTACCTCAATTATATGCCGCCCTTATGCATATTCCTGATTATAGCGGTCAGTCTCATGAGTTCTATCTTCTGGGTTCACGAACCTGATGTGCGAGGTGCGAAGGGTTTTCCGAGGGAATCTACGGAGTATGCTTCGGTTGGTTGTTGTCTTCTGGAGTATCTTGTAGTGTGTTTCGCTTCAGTTTTCATCTGACTACGAGGGGTCGGTCAACAGTGTATGGTATCTTCGGAAGGTTTGAGATAAGAGGGCGATTGACGGATCGTATTAAGTTAGTTTATTTGTGTTAGGTTCAGGTTCAGAAGAACCTTTATTTGCCGATATGGCTATGGAGAAAGTTCTTTTTACACAGCACTTAAGGATTTACACACGGTTGCACGAAATCAAACCATGATCAATAGAGTCGTCGAAGTTGGCACACTCTGACATGATATAAAGTGAAGATCGATAGAGTCATGTGCCGAATAGGCACATCAGTTCGACGCGTCTCGGGTTTCATCCTACGTATCACTACCGCGGATACTTGGACCGATAGAGTCGACGCGGAACTATAGAGAGTTCTACGTGTTTCCGAATAGAGTATCTTTTCATGAACGGGTTCTCACAAGGCATTTCTATAATTGCCTCCCATATACTAGTCATGTACATTTAAGGTGGGGAGGACTGTCGACTGAGCGACCCCGCCCTAAATCCACAACCAAACGAGGAACAGGAGGTGAGGCGGCATTCGCTCACTCTAGGTCTGTCCATCTTAAATATACATGGCTGTAACGTATATGTTTAGCCACTATAGTTTTACCTAATGAATTTTAAATTTTTATAACAGTGCTGCGACTCTCGCCTTACTGGAAAGAATTTGCATTTGAATTAGTCTTTTATTGTTCTTAGCTGTGTTATCTGAGATCGAGAGTCGTACCAAAAATCTACCGAGTTCCTTGACGTTTCTCCGTAAGCAGTAGTGTTAGGCTCCTTTTGTGTCTTTATCTTTTCCTTCGGTTGGGCAGTCCCTCTTGAAGTGTCAAAACTCGCCACATAGGTAGCAAACCTGTGTGGCCGCCGCATTGGCGATTGCTGTTATACGTTCCACCGGAGTTCTGCATACACGAGCAGTATACCCCTTCATGTGGCACCTAGCACAATAGAGTTCCCGGCAGGCACCATGATGATGGTAGTTGCACTTGCTGCAGTGGGGAAGGTCTCCTAGATACGGTCTTCTTGGAGTCGGGAGGGAAGGGTTGACAGGGGTACAAACTGCCTCAGCTCGTTGCCCTTCGGAAGGTCCTTGAGCCGAGGTACTTCCGTCCTCTATCTTGAGTTTTCTCTTTAGTGGGTTCAGTTGAGGTTCTTGGGTGGCTGAGTATGGAAGTGTGGGATGATGTTGTCCATTGTCAGGATTGGAATTTCCGACAGGCACCTTGCTAACATTGGCATTGTTAGCATTCAGGTGAGCCATGACAGCTACTACGGCTGCTGAAACTGCAGCTTGGAACGTAGCCTCATCGAATAGGAGAGTAGGTTTCTTGCTTGTGGATTGGTTATGCTTCTTCGGTGGCATGGTTTTTTCTACACAGAAAGGAATACAAGGTAATGAGAGACGATGGTTAATCCTGGACATTTCTGTCCCAATCGCATTAGGCATAAATTTTTCCCGTGCCTCGGGTATTGGTTGTCTGAGTGTCGACCTACATCCCTATGATGTAGTCCTGGTAATCGAAGTGGGTGTATGAATATCAGAAAAAGGGCCATAAGATGCGAGTCGTTCCTACTAAGTTACCTTTATACTGAGAAAGGTTTCACTCTCCGGCCTGGAGAGATTTGAGAACAGTTCGGAACGAAGCTGCGGAAAGAGAGGCTCATGAGGGCTTATGGCTAAATAACCTCATAGAGGTGTGGGGATCCACTCTAAGCGCATTACTGGCAACGGGAACAAGGCGATTTACCTAACACATAGCGTGAGTAGGGTAACCACTAACTCACTAAATTGTATTATTTTATGGGTGTATTAGCGTGACGAACACGAGGAAAAGACACTTTTCGGGTTCCACGTACTGGCTCCCTCGGTCTACCTCGTATCTTTGACTGGAATCGACGTTGGTTTCCTTCGGGTAGTTTCCTAGGGTTCTCTTCTAGTATGGACATATTAAATTTCTACTCCGCCTTTCTTCTAATTCCAACTATGGGTGTCATCAATTCATGATGGATGACTGGGAATCTCAGAAGTTTAGGCAAATTCCCCACCGATGTCCCTAAAAGAATATGGGCACTTGGTGCATTCAATAGTCTCGATCCAGTTCATTTATTTCCGAACAGGAAGTCTTCTAAATGAACTTCTTCGGGTCAGAATCAACTCTTCTGTTATGCACTGAAGTGGGTAGGCTTTTATACAGGCTTCGTGCGAGAATGGAAATGTCTAAAGAATTCTAACAGATTATTAACATTTCGCTGGATGATCCATATCGAGTCCTGCTACGATTACACAGGGTATACAAATCATATATAGCTTAGATCCGATAGGCCTTCGAATATGTGATACTACTCTAGGACCACATCCCAACGAGGAAAAGGAAATAGAGCAAAACCACACATTCTTAGACTATGGGTTCCTTATTATGTATAACCTTGGAAGTATACCCTCTGTAGTTGTAGGTATGTCAATAAGGATCTTTTAGTTCTCACACCAGGTTATCTATGTATTCTAAATACCCCTATGGTATTTTTAATTCTTGTTTGGTTCTCGTCTTTGAATTATAATTCAGGGTTTAGTGTGAATCTTTTAGCGTTCTAAAATACTCCTCTAGTATTTTAACTTTATGTTTGGCTCTAGCAAATCCTAGTTGGTAAGTTTCAGACCTGTTGCACACCACAATCACTCCCGAGCACACGTTCATCGCATCTCGAATAAAGGTAGTTGATCAGGTTACATATATTCCAGCGTACAATTACATAACTGCCCATATTTGTCTGTAGTGCTCAACATCCTAAGACTTTTATTCTTGTTCTTCTTATGATACTTTTGTTCGAGTATTTAGATTCTGGATGTTATTATACTTTGGTAAAAATATGGTTATATTTTAAAGTATAATTTCTTGGTCAGAATGTTTTATCCCTTTTGTATTTATAGGTTGTATATCTTTTATGAATTGATATACTTAGCTCAGTATAAACAATGCTCTGATACCAATCTGTCACACCCCAAAACCGGAACGGCGGAAACGTTCTAGGGTGGATGACTTCATGTCAAGTATCACAACACATGCATTATAGTAATCAAAGTACAACAAAACATTGCATTAATAGTAATAGTTTTACAAGGTTACATTACAACAATTTAAAGTAATACAAGTAATAGAATAAATACAGCATGGTACTAAGCTATCTTCATCAACAGCTCTGGGGATGTACCTGTCTAATGCTAACCTGAGAATACAAGTTATTTCAAAAGCGAGTATCAACATTTTTACAAATGCTGGTGAGTTCATAAGCATTTAGTGACATTTCATTCAAATAACTTAATAAAGTGATAGTTTAAGAGATTTCAGTGTATTAGAGTTCTTTCCTGAGAATCCTATATTTTCTTTAACAAAAGCAGCCTTCTACCAAGACTGGTCAGTGTAATGTGGTAAAAGAAGTTTCCCTTCATTGCTATTATTATCAAAATACTGAATTTGATTATTAGAGAAAGCAAGAGACATCAGGGAATAACATATGCCTCAGTAGTGAGGACTGCTGACTAGGGAAAAAGAGTCATAGACTCCAGGAAAGTATCGAACTAACGACACGCCTGGTTCAGTCTAACAAATGGAGAAACAGACCCCAGAAGGTACCAAATGAAAGGTACAACTGGTTAGGTCTACAACAGTGAACGCAGACCGAAGACGATACCAAATGAAAGGTACATCTTGCAAGGTCATAACAGTGAAGACAGACCGCAGACGATACCAAATGAAAGGTACATCTCGCAAGGTCAAAACAGTGAAGACAGACCGCAGGCGATACCAAATGAAGGGTACATCCCGCAAGGTCAAAACAGTGAAGACAGACCGCAGACGATACCAAATGAATGGTACATCTCGCAAGGTCAAAACAGTGACTACAGACCGCAGACAGTATCACATGAAAGACACATCTAGCAAGGTCAAACAGTGTGACTCTGAAAAAGGTGACATCAGCATACAGTTTAAATTGCTGACGAAATACCGTTACCTTAAAGCCATGAATTATAAGGCAACCCAGGATACTCGTAACCATACTAACTAGAGTTCTAGATGCCCTACAAGAATCTATATAATGTGACATTTGTCACCCCTTGGCTTGGTAGACCGTGGACTGTAGCTAGCAGTCAGGGTGCGGGGTTGTCAATCCTGTATAGGCCTATACACACAATGTCCGTTCTCCCTACAGGAAACTCTGGTTACCAACTAGACGACGGAGAAGGCCGCGTCCCGAAGATGCATCCCAAATAGAGGATAGTGTGTTACTAGGAGGGAGTGGGTTTCTAATGTAAGTGTAGACTAGAGGTAGAGACTCTTAACAGAACTGACTGGAGAATTTCCTGTATGTCCATACTCATATACATAGTATATAAGTAATGAACCAAACGACTTTCGGACGGCCACCCGATCCCACCAGACCACATCTCAATGAAGAAAAGGAAATAGAGAGGATGAGCTTTCCTAAGTCTTTCAATCGTTACTTATATGTATCTATATAAGCACAGACGTACATCTAACTACGACTGAGTGTGTAATAATGGAAGGCATATCGTCGTGGTGTGAATTCATACAGTGTGGAATAATAGAATCGTAAAGTATAAGTGTATCAAGTATAAGTGATTCTTGTGAAGTAGGAGTGTCTAACGAGTGAAGTAGGAGCAGTCGCAAGTGAAGTATAAGTGTCGAACAAGTATAAACGTATCACGAAGTAGAGGCGACGATAAGCGAAGTGAGAGCGTATTAAGTATAAGTGAAGTAAAGTCGTTATCAAGTATAAGTGAAGAAGAAATTGTATCACTAAGTAAGAGCGTGAATAAGTATAAGCGTCATCAAGTATAAGCGACTAGAGGTATAAGTCAAAGTGTTACCGAGTCAGAGTATAAAATAAGTATAAGTGAAGCAGCAGTATTTAATAAGTAAAAGTATACGTCGAAAAGGGAAATCCTTAATGAAAAACCTTTATGTACAGAGAAAATCGCAAATTGTATTCCTTTGTAAAATACGTTTAAAACCTTAGAGGATCTTTAATAAACCAATTTAGAATGAATTTGAATAAATTAGTATAAGTAAAAGTTATGAAACAGGAAAAGTCATTTTAGTGTCCCACTCGGTAAAACAGTGTAAAGTGGTAAAATCTTGTGCACGCAGGTTATCAATCATATGCGATTGACATGATAACTGGCATGTTTAACTTGTATTCCCCCCCCCCCCTATAAAACATTTAAAATCATTTAAAAGGTTCATTCAGGGGTATGAACTCACCTGGTGTAAGTAGGTCCGACGAGAGTGTTGTTTGGGTGTTCGGTGCTACGTAAGGACTCGAACAAACACAATGACCTATTTAACATATGATAACATATGTTTACTTGTGATTAGCACATTTCATACTAATTAAACAAATATACGTTCTCACGGGAGCGGAAAACACTTTGGCTAAGTGTTTGGGTGTCCCGGATAGCGTTTAAGGGTGCGAATGGCTAAGGAATGGAGTTTGGTATCCAAGAATACCCCCTTAATACATAGTTTACGGCCCAGGGACTACTCACCATGATTTTACGGCCATAAACTCATGGTGATGGGTTCTAGGGTGTTTTAAGGCTTCTAGCTTGTTCATGGGATTTTTCTAAGGACTTTTCATAAAAGGCATGAGTGGATTTGAGGCTTCTAAGGGCATTATATTGGAGTTTACGGCCTATGAACACTCCCATGGGAGTTTACGGCCGTAAACTCTCATACCTTGGATTTTGTGAAGTTTAAAGTCCCTAATGCCTTTCTAGTGATTTCTAATGAAGTATGATGCTATTTTGGAGGATTAAAACCATCATTTGAATGGGTTTTGGGGAGTTTACAGCCTAGATAAATGCTTGGGCTGTAAACTCCAAATCAAGCCTCATTTCATTGTGTTTAAGTCCTTAAATCCTTCCTAGCATTTTATAGAAATAGTCTAAGGCCATTTGGGGGGGTAAAAACCACACTTTTGGGCACATTTAGGGGTGTTTACGGCCAAGGGTCTAAACTCAAAAGGATAAGTTCCTAAATTATGTATGAAGCCCTAGGATGAGTTTGGAGTGCATTTGGGACCATGACTTGGGGAGTTTACGGCCTAAGCATGTGCTTGGGCTGTAAACTCTTCTTTGAGTCCTAAATCCATGCATTTTAGTGTTTAAGCACCCCTAGGGTATATCCCCTAATAGTTTCTAAGCTTGTGGTCAAGTTTAAAGGCATGATTGGCACCATTTTAGGGGTTTACGGCCCTAGAATGTTCCTGGGCCGTAAACTCCTTATTCCATGCCTTCTTGGATGATTTTTGGACTATAAACATAAATCACTATGTTTAGAATAAGCTAGGGTAAGCGGACTTACAATTTGGAAGCGTTTGGTTGCGGTTTCGGGGCGAAAACGGGTCTAGAGAGAGAGTATAGAGAGAGAGTGTAAAAAGTCTCCAGTGGACTCCACTCACCCTTACATAGGGTTTTGAGTCGGGGCACAGTGGAATTCTACCCGATACTGCCGTTAAACGGGGCTTTTGGTCGCACCCAATTTAGTGGTCGTAATAATAAAACTTGACATTTTCCAAATAAATGGAAATATGTGTCCTGTTTTTTTATTTCCTTTTATCACGAATTAACGACATATAAACATACACAATTGAAATGTTTATTAAATTTGATGGTTTATTATTAATGGAACTTTTGAACAGTGGATTATTCCGTTAACGGTAACGGAGAAATGTAACGGGGAAACTTGGGTTGTCACAGCATGCTCAGAGCATAGGGCTGAAGGATGATATTAGTTTTGGTAGTTAGATAATTCCGAAATTTGTAAAGTGTAATTGACATTAGATGATGAATAAAAGGTGTTTTATTTATGAGTAAAGTGTTGTTATCTCTTGTCAATCATTTACTATATTTCTTTTGCATGTTTTGACTTCCAGAATAATTATGTTCGGTATATCATATTATTCGAACCTCCACAGTCGGTCATACGTCGGAAGTAGGTATGAATCAAGACTATCATGATAGGTTGCAGAGGTCTATGTTGTTGGACATGGCTACAACACTCATGAGTTCTCATAAGTTCTGAGCATTGGACTCAACCCACGCTCACTGGAATCACTTCATGGAATTTATCTCGAGTGATCATGAGACGATAATATCATATAAGTCTTCAAACCTAGAGATAGGATTTGTGCCTATGTGTTGGTTATGCATTGATTGTACAAAAATGCATTGGTAACTCGATGTTATAAAGCATGCTCTTGTGTAAAATTCAATAAGTAGTAGAGCAAACATATGAGTCGAAGTTTATCTGTTCCTTCTTGGATTAGAAGCTAATATCTGGGCCCCTTGGTGATTTTTTTGACCTATGTATCGGGCCAGGTCAGAACTAAGTTGATGTGTTCAATTAAGTTCTTTGTCAAACAAATCGAAAATCGGGAAACAAACTGCTGGACAATAAGTAAGACATTGTTCGATGTATTTTTCCGGCTGATATCTAGAACACAGGATTATATTATCACTTATCTTAAATGACGTACCATCATCTTCTCAATTCCAAGAGACCTTGAAAGAGCTACGATTGCTGATCAGTTCCTGAAGTCATACTTGCAGTTATAGTTATTAGACTTATCCAAGTGGGAGACTGTTAGTTAAGGTGTCTAAGTCCATAACTATTTCTGGTATGTACTTGACCCGACCCGGCATGGTCCATTTGGGTTGCATGGCACCATGCATTTCGATAGACTAAATGAGAGAAATAACACTTGTGGTTTATTAATATATTATAAGTTCTAATATATTAATAGTATTATTTAATTAGTATTGATCAAGAATTAATTTGGAATTAATTAAGTGATCAAAAGATAACTAATTAAATATATGGGTTGATTATGTAAATCATGCATAACTTGTATAGTGGGCTAAGAGGCTCCATGGATTATCAAGTTAGGTTAAACCCATAAGATGCTCCATGGGAGTTACAACCCCATGGGTCATGGAAATGAAGAGCCATGACACATTAGGGTTTACATGGTGTAACCCTAGATGCGTCACCGTATATAAGGATCATCTCCTCCACCAAAATCGGATACACAAAAGAGAAGTGAGGGCTAGTCCGATTTTTCAAGTGTGAGTATTCTCTCAAAAGTCATTCCAAAATCATTTAGTGTTGTGTGAAGCATTTGAGGCATCACACTTGGGGTGCTAGGCTCACAATGTTTCAAGGAATCAAAATCAACTACAAGGTATGTAATTCTAGCCATCCTTTTAGAATTATAATTCCCCATGTATGCTAGATAGGATTATGAACCTTGGAAACTAAAATTTGCATATATTTAGACAAACATAGATCCAAGGTTATTAGGTTTGCATGTACACTTAGGAAGTGTTAGAATAAAACCCATCAAATACATGAAAGAATCGGACATTTGGCTTGCGGTTGTTAAGGCCCTCATACGGTGTTTTGTTGAGACGTTTGCACACAATGCTTCGGTTTTGAACCAAATAGGTCGTGGCCACTACTTCGGCCCATAAGTAGAGAGGAAGGTGTGCAAAGTTGATCATAGCTCTAGCAGCTTCTACTAGAGTGCGATTCCTTCTCTCAACTACCCCATTTTGTTGCGGTGCGTAGGGAGTTGAGAAGCTGTGAGTAATGCCTTTGGCAACCAAGAAACGATTTAGGAGATGGTTAGTAAACTCGGTTCCATAATCATTGCGTATACGTCTAATTGGTAGCTTGATCTGAAGTTCAATTTCCTTGATGAAGTTTGTCAACACCTGCGGTGTTTCTAACTTGAGTCGAAGAAAGAAGACCCATGTGAAACGTGTGAAATCATCCACTATGACCACTATGTATTTCTTGTGATGAAGACTGGCTACGGTGGATGGACCAGAAAGATCAATGTGTAAGAGTTCTAATAGTTCAGAAATTGAGGAGTCAATCACCATGGGGTGACTTGCCTTGAATTGCTTTCCACATTCACATGCAAGATAGAAAGTATCATTGCTAAACTTGAGGATTGGAAGACGTCTGACTAGTTCTCCGGTGACCAAATTGTTGATGTATCTAAAGTTGAGATGAGCGAGCCTGCGGTGACATAGCCAGCTAACTTCGGATACTCTTCGAATAGGAAGCATAACTACGGTTTGCCTATGATCAGAGATACATCCAGAGGGTACATAGTACCTTTAGATCTGGACTTGATCAAACAGGTGCTCCTATTGCTTGTCATTACATAGAAAAATTGGTCTTATAATCCAACACGATGGCTTGCATTACATAGTTGACCAACACTGATGAGATTTTTTAAGGCCTTCTACATAATCAACCTTTTGAATAGAGAAGTTTCCTGTAGTAAGAACACCATAACCTCAGATTATCCCATTCGCATTGTTCCCGAATGTGACGTTTCCACCATTGCAAAT
This sequence comes from Lactuca saligna, assembly GCF_052625555.1. Lineage (NCBI taxonomy): Eukaryota > Viridiplantae > Streptophyta > Magnoliopsida > Asterales > Asteraceae > Lactuca > Lactuca saligna. The sequence continues at coordinate 113,062,881 of NC_136423.1, forward strand.
TGGATAAATCTCGAAGGTATTCTAACCTTCCGGCCATGTACAAGGAGCAGGCACTGTCGATTAACCATTCTTCTTCTTGTTCCTCCTTGCACAAATCCTGAAAACTACAGGGTTAGTTTAGGCATCCAAACTAGTTTGGAGCCTAGGACAAAAGATGAGTTTCTGATTGATGCATGAATCGAGGTTGCAGGGACTAGTTTCATGTCAACTTTTAATCCTGGTCCTGGGTATTTGTGAGTTTTTTGGAGTGTTGTGTTTTTTTGAAAAGTTACGAGGTTGTTGAAAATGATTAGTTTTGACATGAGATAACCTTTTCTGACAACTACATTGACATTGACAAACAAAAATTTTGTCTATCGTTTTGAGACTTTGTTTGGTCATCAGTCGGAAAGATGAGGTAGACTTGTGACTGGTCCGAGGTTGGTAAGATCTGACATTTGTCCTGTTGGAATTTGAAAAAGTTCTTTTCGAAAAAGATTTAGCACATGTAAAGTATTTTGACCTTTTTATGGGTTATGGTAAAATTCCCTTCCTTTGTTGACATTTTGATGTGATTTTAAAAGTGTTGGAGTGGGTAAGATACCCTTCCATTTTGGATCATCTGAGGAACAGATTTGAAAACCATTGCTTCGAAAAGACCTTTCTTTCTTTTGGGTTGTGTCAGATGAGTTAGGAATAGATGTTGAAACTATACATTCCTTTTTGCATGTTTTCTTGATGGGAGAGTTTTTTGAAAAATAGTGAGCAAAAACAAATTTTTTGGGACTCTTAGATTTTGGAAATCTGATGTCTTTTATTTTAGAAAAGGTTTGTCGATTTGTTTCTCGGGATCGAATATCCTCTTTGAAAGCCTTTTTTGCTAATGTTTTTTGAGAACTGCAGTCATTAGTGTTCAACTGCGGTTTCCTGGAAACCTTTGAAAATTTTTGACAACAAGGGCTTGATTCATCAAAGTTTTCTATGGGTAGTTCATGGTGAATTGGTTGAAGAGTCATAGAGTTTTTTATTGTGGACTGTGGTAAGGAAGACTTAGCTATCGTAGCGTAAGTTTGAGTCGTGACTTCAGTGGGACTTTTCTGAGGATCCAGACTGCAGTGCGAGGCATTGCGGTCTGAGGTCAAAGGTGGAAAGTCTTGTGAGACTTCGAGACATTCTATGACAATTTCTTCACCAACAATAGATGAGGGCTAAGAATTTGAGTTGATCGTGCCACAGATAGGATTTTGATCACTTGAGTGACCTGAAACCTCAGGCACAATTTCCTCAATGACACAATTATTACTTAGGTTATGAAGTCTACCGAAGTGGGTTATGATATCTTCAGGAAAAGTCTTGTCATTGACTGGGAAATGAAATTCTCATTCCGGAGGGACATACAGTCGATCTTTGTTAAACCGTGGTGAGGAATCCTTTGCGATAGGATATCCGTTGGACCAACCCCAACTATATGTATTGTCCACAGTTCCATTATTAACCAAATTTTCAATAGATTCACTTTCATTGAAAAAATTTTCAGTTAATAGATTTAAGCATACAATCTTACTCTGAGCTAAATCTCTTTGGTTCAAAGCTATCTCTAGTTATGTTTCACTCAATATTCTTGCATCTTTTTCTAACTCTACATCCTTTTCTAACATGTCCATTTTGAGTCTTTTGTTTTCCAGTCGTCCTCTCACATGAAACATCTCTTGGGAAGCTATGTTCTTCTCATCTAAGGCTTTGTTGTAGTCTGTAAGGATGGCATCACATGTGTCATTAAGATTATCTATGAAGGGTTGACAGTCATGCATGTTATAGTTTAGATTTTGAATCATGATTTTTACCTGTTCGACGATGCTTAGAGTTCCATCTTTTCCCATGTAGCAGTAGTTCCTTTATAGCTTTGTAGACCCATCATCATCAGCAGTTGCTACCATGCAAATTTTGCATTTTCCTTTGATATTGTTGATGGTTTCTTCTTCATCTCTGAATGACCAAACTTGATGGTCTCTTTTGACATGGGCCATGTATGCCCTAGCCTTTCCTTTTCCTTCAGTTCTTGAGCCATTCCAAGGTAGAATGCTCTGTCTTACACCACATTTTCTTTGCAATCCTTTGCAAAATGATTCTCTTTGTTGCACTTGTGACATATTACAATATCACTTTTTTCTTCTGAGGGGGTATCGGAGTCAGAGGTTTGAATGGACTGCGGTGGCTCTTTTGGTTGAGTATTTTTAGATTGTGGTGGTGGGTGAGAACTTTTAGGATAATGAGAATAATTGTTTTGTGGGTTGAAGTTACGGTTGAAAGGAGGTTTGTTGAATTGTTGATTCTTGTGAAAAAGAGGGAGGTGGTAGCCAGTTGTACTGTTTACTAACAAGAGCAATAGCCTTTTGAAATTCTTCTTCATCATCATACTCTGAGTCGGCTTCATATGACTGCAGTGTAGTGTTATATGAGGGAGTGTAAGATTGATTATGTGGAGCTTGTGCTACAAGGGCAAGTGGTCTTCTGAAGCCAGCATAATCTTTGAGTACGGTGGATTCTTGTGCTTGGAGTTCCCCTAGAGCTTGTAAAGAGACAATGAATGAATCTTTCTATCCCCTTGGACTATCATCTTAGCAGTAGTCCAATGTCTTCCCAAACCGTTGAGAAATTGATGGTTTGTCTCATGGTTACCGCAAATGGTGACAGCAATTGATAACTTGGTGACTATCAGATTGAACCTTTTGAAAAATTCTTCTAAACTTTCGTCAGTATGAGCTTTGAAGTTGTTGAATTCATTGAGTGCAGTAGTGATCTTCTTATCTTGAGCTTGTTCTGAGCCTTCTTACAAATTCTTGAGAACATCCCAAATCTCTTTTGCTGATTTACAGTTTATGATTATGTGGAAGTTGTCAGGAGCAATTCCACAAGAGATTTCATAAAAAGCAACAACATCACTTTCCATTTTATCAAGATCATGTTTGGTGGGACAGTTCATGACTGGTTGACCTCCTCCTAGTCTGGCTGTGGCGCCATCAGTTTGAACTGGTGTAAGAACAGGGACATGTGGTCCTTCTTCAACAGATCGGCATACATCTCTACCAAGTCTCCTTATGTACCTTTCCATTCTCTGAGACCAGTGATGGTATTCATTTACGACCAATATTGGGGCTCGATTAGAACCACTAACACTCTTGGAAAAATTTAGAGATAGTGTTTGTGCCATTTATCCTTGTTTTTTTGTTTTTGTTTTTTTTTTAAGAAATAAGCTTCAGTGGTATAGAAGACCCTTTGAAAATCAGAGTTTTGTTTTTCAAAAAGAAACCATTGTGGCTCTAATACCAATTGTTGAAAGAAAAATATGAGACACACTTGAACAAACGTTTGAACAAGTATAGTTGCAGAATAGTTAATCTCACAGGAACTAAAAGCTCAACAATAATAAGTTAACGAGTTAGATAGTCAGATAGTTAGTTGCGGAAATATAAGGAAATATAAATGACACCAAGTTATATATCAAGTAAACACATAAGTTGATTCATAACATGGAATGCATTCAAACCAAGTTAGTGAGTGAGATCAAGGTTAGTGATAAAGTCACAAATCACTTGCTCCGAAGAGGAATAATATTTAGTTATGTTCTAGAGGATTTTGAGAGTAAGAAGAGATATGAGATACATAATAGATAGATTTGAAGATTGTTTAGATACATATATTAACTGTAAAAGAATGAGCTCTATACATAGAGACTCAAGAATTACATTTGATCAACTCTCTAAGAGTAGCCATGCAAGGCATACTGGACAAAAGAGAGTATTACAAAAAAGATAGATAAAATTAAACTAAGTAAAGTAGGTAGGACTGCAGTTGGATAGATGACTTCGGATGAGGCTGCTGATGAGAGCTTGACTGCGGATCCTTGAAGGTTGCGGTAGACTAAGTTAAGAGGGTCACTTCATGATTCATCAAAACAACTACTAGTGGGCCAACATTGGTGCCTTTAACCTACTCGTACATGGAAGCTAACTCACCTCGCAAAGTTGAATCTCATGGATAATCCTCTGGTTGCTAGTTGGCGAATCGCTGAACTACTAATCTCTCAACTCCCCGAGCTACTAATCATCATATAAGCTACTTAAGTTTGGGATTCTCATGACTTAACCATAAGTCGTCACTGGGGTAAAAGACCATTCTACCCCTCACATACTCTTGTCACAAAATGAACTCTACTAAACCCTTGGCCCAAAAAGAAATAAAACGGAAATAACAGTATTTTTGGATTTTTAATTTTCTGATTTTTGTTTGATTTTTAAATTTTCTGATTTTTGCTTGGTTGTTTTTAAAGTTTTTTAATTCTCCCCCAAAATTTGTGCATAGAGGAAAAGTATGAAGAAATTTAATAAAAACAAAAATAATCGGGATCAAAGTTGTGAGACAGTCTTAACTTTGTTTATCAGTAACTTCGCCTTCATGAATAGATATAGTCAATTGTGGGTATTGTGGTCCACTTAAAGACGAAGAATATTGACAAACTTTTCCAAATATACCACTCAACTGATGATGACCACGAATATTGTTTTCCACTTAAATTAAGCAGCGAGATCTACAGACAACCTCTAAATGGTTCAATTTTAGTTGCACTAGAACGTGTTGCCCACTTCCTGACATACCCTGATTATCAAGAACTTCCAAAGAACTCCTTACTTTAGGTGAATAGACAATTATTAAGGAGAAAGTCAGATTTAGAAATATGTGTACATGTTGTGTCCTATCACACACCGCTAAAGCGAAAACACGAGGCATGGCAGTGTAAAGGGTTTCATAAGAAAAGTTAAAAGACAACACCAACCATAGTATTAAAAATCATTAGAAATTTACAATGGGTTTGAACAAATTTTAAAATAAATTACAATGTAAATTGAAATACAACACATTCGAATGCTCCTAATAGTGATGTGTCCCTAAGTGCCACTTAGTCGTTGATTCCTAAAAAAGCATGTAAAACGAGCATCAACTATAAAAATAGTTAGTGAGTACTCGTAGATAAAGAAAATAATATTGGTTCCATGAATTGAAATCAAAGTTTTGATAAAATTTTCCAATAATAAAAGTATATTGTTAAAATGAGTAAATAAGTTTGTAAAAAATACAAAGTTCTTTGTCATCATGAGAGATAAAGTATGTTTACTAAATAAGATGCCATGTTCATATTCTCATGGAAGATGAACTTCGGTACTCAAACAAGTAAACAAGTTTCATTGCTAAGATGAGCAATCCATTTCGTTGCTAAAGCATGTATATAAGTTTCCAGTAATAAAATTCATTGTTATAATGAGAATACAAGTTTGGTATATGCATAAATATTCCATTCATCAGTTCACAAGAGTACAAGTTTCATTGCACAAAGTTTATTGCTATAATAAGTATATAAGTTTCATTGCTAAAATAAGTATACAAGTGTCGTTGCTAACATGAGAATACAAGTTTGGTATATGCATAAAGATTCCATTCCTGAGTTCACAACCTACGCCTAATGACCGAATCGTGCCCTATTGACTACTATGTGTATCGCAAACATAGTGTATAAAATGGTAAAATGCACTCAAGCGAATCGTGCGAGTGAGGAGTTGTCAACCTCCTGATAGCGCTATCCATAATAACCATAGGCTCAAAAGAGTTAATGAATTGTGTCTAGAGATTCCAAGGACTCAACCACGATACAATCATTATGAATTAAAGTCACATACACATACATACGAAATATAGCAACCAAGTTTCATACGAGTCAAAATAGATACAACGAATCATAAATAGTTTTCAAATGGTGCCTTAAACTACGTTTCACTCGTACCACTATCGTTTTGCTACAACGATGTTACTACAACAATAGGATTATGCCAATAATGTGTCAAAATTTAATATTGTTAAGTTACAAACATTTTTCTGAAATGATGAAATTTTATAACTCATGTGATTAAGATAATTTTTGGATATTATTTTCCAGATTTTTGTAATATTAATTGAGGGTATTTCAATAGATTTAATGGTGTTTTAAACTCCTAAAATCCAAAAATATTATCGAACATATTCAAAATTCATTAAATTTTACATTTTCGTTTCAAATACAGTATATGTCTTCCAAAAAAATTTCCCTTGAATTTTTGAAGTGGTTAACTATTTTTCCTAATTTTAAGTCTTCATAACAATATAAATTCATGAAAAATAGTATCCAGATGATCAAAATTCCCAAACTTTTTATAATACTTCCAATAAACATACATAAGATGGGAAAAATATAAAAATGGATTTCTAAACTGTTTAACCCGTTTGTATGATTTTTATGTATTTATTCTAATAAAAAATTAAATAAATAGAAAACAGTTTCCAAAATTGCCCAAACTTTTTGTATTACTGTTATTAAACATTCTTAAGCTGGGAAAAACATAAAAATGGATTTCTAAACAGTTTAACCGAATTTTTTGATTTTTATGCATCTATTCTAATAAAAATTGAAATCATTAGAAAACAGTTTCCAAATTGTCCAAACTTTTTGTAACAATGTTATTATACATATAGAAGCTGTGAATAATATAAAAGATATTTTCCAATTAGTCTTGATACTTTTCTTTGTTTTATCCTCTTAAATAATAATTAATTAGAGAATAATTATTAAACAGTTAAAGTAAATTACCAAAAATTTTATAAACTTCATTTATAGTGTAAATAATCAGGGAAAAATACCAAAGGTGGTTTTTATTTACTAGAATTCGATTTTCTAGATTTAAGTGTATTTAATCTTAAAAAATAGAATAAAAATAGCATACCGAATAGAAAAACCTTCCAAATTTTTATTTAAAGGTCTAACATATTATAAGGTCTTCTGGTAATATTTCATGAATTTTGGATGAGTAAAAATATTTTTCCCATTATTAGTCCATTGTAAATACAAAAATCGGGGAAAAATAGGAATGCATTATTAAAACTTTTGAAAATAATTTTCTGGGTACTCCACAATATGTAGGATCTGTGAAAATCATATATAGCATTTTAACATTCCTTTAAGTGGTTTTATGATTTATTGGAACTAAATAAAAAGAAAATTAAAAATCATACTAAATAGTAACAAAAATCAATGAAACTCAACAAGATTTATTCACTCAATTTATGGGTCACCCACGAGTTTACCTAGGATATATAGATCTCAAAAATATTTGATATGAACAATTACCTATTTTCTTGCAATAATTATAATAATTCGAGAAAAATAAACTATTTTCTGAAAATTTGTAAAACATCTCATTTTGTTGGTGGAATGCTGGGAAAAATCGGATTTGATCAGAAAAGAAGTTTTAGATATTTATTTGGGAATAAATCCTTTATGACCTATTTGAATGCTTTTTAACAACAAACTTTGATGATCAAGCCTCTAAGCTTGAAGATCATCACATGCACGTTGGTTTTTGGGTGAAATAATATCACCATAATAAAAAAAATCGTGGTTATGAACATATGATTCATAATCCATCCATAGAATGGTGTAGAAGAAAAAGATATGTATGAAAACTTGACATTTTGAAGGAAGATTGAAGGATTTTCGTGATTACCTTGAAGAACAACCATAGATGATGAAGATTTATAGTTTAAGGTGTGCTTTTGGCTTCATTTTATGGAAATATTTCGTGGTTATAGAGAGAGGAAGAGAGAAAATGGTGTTGGGGATTTGAAGAGTGAAAGAGAGAAAAGTGAAGAAGATGGTTGAGTGTAAGAATTGATTTAAATGATCTTTAATTTGGAAAAAGAGATAGTGGGAGAGATAGAACGAAATTTAGGGGATGAGAGAGGGTTTCCCTTTCATCCATTTTTATTAGTTTCATATCTTTTATAAGATTATGAAATTTTTATAAAATATGCACCTTAACATATATATTATTCACAAAACCTTGATTTTTGACTTATAAATTAAGGGTAAATGTTAATGTATTAAATTTAATTTTCCTTGAATGAATTTTCATAATCTTAACTATTTATAAGAGAATATTATAAACTTCATAATTATTTTTAAAGAATTTTTAAGGTTAAAGTTTATAAATTTGAGATTTTATGGCTGTTATGGTTTTGGAGTTTAATACATCTTTTGATATCAAAATTAATCGAATATTTGAGAATTTAAATTACTTTTGTGTTGCCTAACTCTTATTCATGTTAGAAATAATGTTTGTAATATATTTTTATCGGTTTATTGGCATTCTATGTAGTGGTTTCAAGATTCAAGTGAAATTAAAGAATCAAGTATAATAGCCATAGTTTTCAACTTTAACTTAAGTTCCTACGAGACTAGGACCTAACTTATACCACTAGGTCAAGTGCATGATGTGCCTACATGATTCATGAAAAGATGCTCAAGTCAAAGAATGACCTGAATATGGATAGTCATTACAGTTAAGTAGTTGTAGAATTTACATACCAATGTGAAATCTAAGTACACTATCCTTTGATTCTATTTGTCTCCAAGTTTCTAGTTACTAAGTGTAGTATGTATCGTGCCTGTACGTGCAACTAAGTTTAGTAAAATCTAGAACCGACTCAAATTTTGACGGTTATCACACGTCCCAGGTCGGATCCCTTTCAATCACACATAGGGGACAACATATGACTACTAGGATAGAGGGATTGAGAGGTAGAGTATTACATATGTTGTGTTCTAGGTCGGATCATTTCAATCACGCAAAGGAGAGACAACATATGGATCACAGATAGGAAGAAGTGCACAGATAAAGAAGATGGATAGAAATAGAGTTTCATATGTTACATTCCAGGTCAGATCTCTTCTAATCACGCAGAGGAAGCAACATATGACTAACAGATATAAAGCAAGAAAATAATTTGCTACAGGCCTACTTTATCAGAACCCCCGAGTCACCATATCAGAACCAGAATTAAGAAAATAAGTCCGTAGATCAAGGAAAAGTTAAGCTACAGTTCTAGATGCGTAATAATTTAGTGTATCCCATGGGTTCCCATCTTTATCTCACTACTTAATCTACCCGAGCGTCGTATGGTCAGTCCAAACTATCCTATCTAAATCCACACTGTCAAATCCTTTGTGCTTACCAGCATCTTGAACACAAACCCTGGAGAATTCAAATTTAGTCCCTTACACATGTAACAACGTAAATTTTCAAAACTATTTTTCATTTTCGCAAACATCAAAACCATCATTTAATATTCTGAAATCACATATGTAACAAATGTCATTGTAACAAAATACATCCCATGATCATAAAACAGTTCCTTTGTTAGTGTGTACAAATCACGCCGGCGCCTTCCCACGGTCCTCGCTAGTACCTGAAACACATAACACAACAACTGTAAGCATAAATGCTTAGTGAGTTCCCCAAAATACTACTTACGCACATACGCCTTTCTAGGCCCTAACCTTCTGGTCTATGTGTCTCAGAGGACTTCCGTCCCGACTCGGTAAAGATTCCGGTCCTACCTGCGTCAACCTTATGGTCCACATCACAACGCCTTCCGGCCCATAACATAATGCCTTCTGGCCCATAACATAATGCCTTCCGGCCCATATCAAGCATATCATACATAGCACATACAAACGATTAACTTATCATATACCGCGCTTACAACTTATAACATATCCGACCTTCTGGTCACACAATAAAAGCCCCCTCCGGGTGCAGTATAGTGAGAAAACTCACCTCGTGGAAAGTCTAAAATCTCGCGTACTCGCTATCTCTGAATCCCAACGAAGATTCAACCTCGCCTAATCATAACGAATATTATTTTAACTAATATATACTTCCACAACTAGACTTTACCCCTTATCATCATTCCTCAGAGGGTAAAAGACCATTTTACCCTTCCTTGACTCAAAGTCCACATGTTGACCAAAACCCTAAAACTCAACAAAAGTCAACATTCCAGTACGCGGGGTGTACAGCTTGATGTACGCGGGGTGTACATCGCCAACCCAGAAGTCGGGGTCTCCACCCAGTACGTTGCGCGTACTGGGAGTTACACCGAGCGTAACCTTCAGTTCTAAACACTCTTCATTTATGGTCTTAATGGGTTAAGCCATTACTTCAACTTCTAGATCTGGATTTATTTAAGCATCCTTACTCATAAAGTCGAAACGTTTAAGCCTTGGCATGGCTGTAAAGGTTCTTACACTCCTTAACACCTTTCCATTACAACTCAAGTATATAGATCTCATGCATGGCCAAACATTCACGACCCCTTCAGCTCGGACCCCTTCCGAAGTCTCACACTGAAAACAATTCCGGATACTGATCCTGCATCTCAGACTCGAACTCCCACGTCAGCTCGGACCCCTTCCGATGTTGCCACTGCACTTGTACCAAGGGTACTTCCTTGTTCCTCAGTACCTTAACCTGTCGATCCTTGATCGCCACTGGTCTCTCAACATAGTTCAGGCCTGCATCCACCTGAATATCATCTAATGGCACCACTGCCGACTCGTCGGCAATACATTTCCTCAACTGCGAGACATGAAAGGTGTCGTGGATCTGACCCAACTCAGCAGGTAGATCCAACCGGTAGGCTACCCTGCCCACCCTAGTGATTACCATGAAAGGTCCAATATATCAAGGTCCTAACTTGCCCCTCTTCCTGAATCATATCACTCCTTTCCAAGGAGAGACTTTTAGGAGCACAAGGTCACCATCCTGAGACTCGTGCTCGGACTGACGCCTGTCAGCATAACTCTTCTGGCGACTCTGAGCGGTCAACAATCTCTGCCTAACCTGTTGTATCTGCTCGATCGTATATAGTACAATCTCCGTGCTACCCATTACCTGTTGCCCCACCTCTCCCCAGCAGATGGGGGTGCGACACCTCCTCCCATACAACAGCTCAAAGGGTGGCATACCAATGCTCGAATGATGGCTGTTTTTGTACGAAAACTCTGCTAAGGGTAAATAGGTGTCCCAACTCCCTCCAAAATCCAAAACACATGCTCGTAGCATATCCTCAAGCCTCTGAATCGTCCGCTCGCTCTGTCCGTTTGTCTGCGGGTGGTATGCGGTACTGAAATGCAGCCTCGTACCCAAATCCTCATGAAACTTCTTCCAAAACCTGGAAGTAAATCATACGTCCCGATCTATAACGATCGACATCGGAACCCCATGCCGCGATACCACCTCCCTCACATATAACTCTGCCAACTTTTCTGCAGAAGAGCTCTCACTGATAGCTAGAAAATATGCGCTCTTCGTCAATCTGTCCACAATCACCCAAATTGCATCGACCCCTCTCGTAGTCCTTGGCAATTTGGTGATAAAATCCATGGTAATCTGTTCCCACTTTCATTCGGGAATCTCCAGCATCTGCAATTTACTGTGCGGACGCTGGTTCTTGGACTTAACATGTCGACAAGTCAGGCACCTCTCGACGAACCATGCAACATCCCTCTTCATACAAGGCCACCAATACTCCTTCTTTAGGTCCAAATACATCTTAGTAGCCCCGGGATGGATCGAGAATTTCGATCGATGCGCTTCTTCCATCAAAATAGTATGCGTACCGCCCACAAACGGTACCCAAATCCGACCCTAAAATGTCATAAGTCCTTGACCATCCCTAACGAATTCCGATACCTAACCGACAACTCGCTCCCTCTTCTGGTTTTCTGGTCTCGCAGCCTCAGCCTGGGCCCCTCGGATGGTGACCAAAATCGGATTCATCACCGTCAACCTCAACGACTCGGATCAGGGTGCTCTCCGCCCTACGGCTCAACGCATCGGCTACGACATTAGCCTTTCCCAGGTGATATAGGATCTCGCAATCATAATCCTTCACCACATCCAACCATCTCCTCTGATGCATATTCAGATTTGGCTGATCCATCAAGTACTTCAGACTCTTGTGGTCCATGTATATGGTACACCGAACCCCATAAAGATAGTGTCGCCAGATCTTGAGGGCAAACACCACAGCCCCCAATTCCAGGTCGTGGGTGGGATATCTCGACTCATGAGGCTTCAACTGCCTCGAAGCATATGCTATAATGTGTCCCCTCTACATAAGCACTGCCCCTAATCTAGATATAGATGCATCACAATATACCACGAAATCCTCCATTCCTTCCAGGAGTGCGAGCACCGGGGCATCGCACAATTTCTGACGAAGGGTCTCGAATGAGGACTGCTGCTCCGGACCCCATGAAAATGCAACACCCTTCCGGGTCATCTTGGTAAGTGGCACGACGATCTTGGAGAAATCCCTGATAAACCATCGATAATAGCCAGCCAAACCCAGAAAGCTCCTGATCTCACTGGGCGATCTCGGTACTTCCCATCTCATCACCGCCTCAATCTTGTCCGGATCGACCAATATCCCTTTCTGGTTAACAAGGTGCCCTAGGAATTGGACCTCTCGTAACCAGAAATCACACTTGGAGAATTTGGCATACAGCCTCTCCAATCTCAATACTCCAAGAATCTCCCTCAAATGATCCTCATGCTGCTCCTTAGACCTCGAGTATACCAAAATATCATCAATGAATACGATCACCGACCGATCCAGCATTGGCCTGCACACCCTGTTCATAAGATCCATGACGCAGCTGGGGAATTGGTGAGCCCAAAAGGCATCACCACAAACTCGTAATGTCAATAACGAGTTCTGAATGCAATCTTCTGAATATCATCATCCCGAACCCTCATCTGATGATAACCCGACCTCAAGTCCATCTTCAAGAACCAAGATGTCCCCTCTAATTGATCGAACAAATCATCGATCCTAGGTAATGGATACCAGTTTTTAACCGTCAACTTGTTCAACTCCCGGTAATCGATACACATCCGGTGTGAACCATCCTTTTTCTTGACAAAAAGAATCGGCGATCCCCAAGGTGAGCTACTCGGTCGAATAAACCCCTTTCCCTACAGCTCCTGAAGGTGTAAGGATAACTCCTACATTTCTGGTGGAGCGAGGTGATAAGGCGCCTTGGTGATGGGCGTCGCTCCCGGAACCAGATCGATACGGAACTCCACTTGCCTTTACGGAGGCACACCTGGTAGTTCATCGGGGAACACATCCAAAAACTCGCACACTACTAGAACCTCGTCAACCGAATTTGGCCTCCCCACGAGCACTTGTGTGTCCATCACATTGGCTATGAAGCCACTACAGCCGTGCTGCAAACTCTGTCTCGCCCTGGCAGCCGACCAAAACGCTGACCCACACCGGGTCCCCTCACCATACACAGTAAGCACTCCCCCACTAGGGTCTTCTATAGTCACCAGCTATCGCTCGCAGTCAATGACTGCCCTAAACTTACTCAACCAGTCCATGCCCACGATGACGCAGACATCTCTCGTCGTTATAGGAACCAAATCTATAGGGAATTTAACACCAAAAATCTCGAGCACACATCCTCGAATCACATCAGTGGCGTATACCGCTTTCTCATCAGCTATGGAAACCCTCAGGGGTCGACTCATCACCTCCCGATCAATACCGATGTGCTGGCTAAAAGCCAAAGATACAAAAGACCGACTCGCACCCAAGTCAAATAATACCAAGGCAGGTACATAATTCATAGAAAAAGTAACTACGCATATCATAATATAAACACAATATCTCAGCATAAAAGTGAATACACGAAAGAATACATACTAGCCACGACATCGAGCGCCACGCGGACCTCCTCTGCAGTCAACTGAAAAGCTCTCCCACGAGCCTCCGGAGCCTCGACTTTCACCGGCCGAGTCTCGACAATCCTAGCAGTAGGCGCAGATCCCTGGCAAAGCTGAGGGCACTCGGCCTTACGATGGCCAGTCTGGTTGCAATGAAAGTAAACCATGAATCCCTTGGGGCCATCCCTAGCGATGTGCCCCTCCTTGCCACACTTGTAGCAAGCACCTGATGAACAGGCCCCCTCATGACCTTTGCCGTACTTTCTGCAAGTGCGGCCCTATTGACCTCCCGTCCTCGAATCGGCGGACTTGGTCCGCTTGGCTGCCGGCTGGGACTGAGCTGGCCGCCGATCCACCTGCTGAGACTTGGCGTCCTCCCTGGCCTGAGTCTCCAACTCGATCTCTCTCTTCCTGGCATTTTCCTGGAGCTAAGCAAAGGTCTGGTATGACGAGTTCGATACGAACTCCCGAATATCCCTCCTCAGTACACCCAAATATCGACTAATCAGAGCCTGCTCAGTGGACACCTAATCGGTGCATAACATTTCCCTGTAATGAAACTTCCCAGTGATCATAGTAACCGAATCATTACCCTGCTTGAGGGTCAAGAACTCCTGAACCAACCATTCCCTCTCCACCGGGGGAACATACTCGTCTCTGAACACAGAAATAAATCTCTCCCAAGTCACGGATGAAATCTCTGCCAGAGTGAAGTTCGCCGTCACGAACTTCCACCAATCCTTTGCTCCCAGGTAGAGCTGGTTCAAAGCGAACCATACCCTCAGATGCTCCAGACATGAACATGTGGAGAAAGCATCCCTCAATGTCAGCAATTCATCTCATCGCAGCGATCGGATCCTGCGTCCCGTCAAACTCGGGTGGCTTCGTGTTGCTAAACTCCCGGAATAGCAACGTGTCACCTCCCTGTGGTCTGGCAGCAGCCACAGCTGCGGTAGCTGCAGCGGCTGCAGCCTCAGTCACCGCGGCGTACCGCTCATCGAAAGTCTCCATCAGTGTGGTCTTGATAGACCTAAACATCTCCGGAATCTCGGCCGGATCACCACAGCCTCCTCCTCTTGAATCATCTAACAAAACTCCTCGTCACTCACACCGCTCGTACTAGGTCTGTGGCATGGCCCAACCATAATGCCTCTGAAATACAACATAAAAATATCAGACACTCCATCGAGCATAATCGCACTCGATAACGCAACCCTACTCGGCCTCCGATACCCAACGGATTCTTACTTGGGTTGCCCACTGACCCGATGTCTTCAGTAGTACGGGTCAAATAGTACCGACTACACCGCATCAGCATTCACCACAAGTCCTCCTCCCTGGACCCCGAATCATGAGTACTCTAGTCTTGCTATGCACTGGCTACCTACTCGCTCTCAAAGTATCTCATAACAGCAGGTTCCCTAAGACTAAGGCATCACAAATCAGGCTGCTCTAGTCCTAATATGAATACCTAGTCTACTAGCATGCATATCATATCATAACATATCTCATAACACATATTGTAAGAGTCTTCTGGGGATTTTACCATTCGGGAGCTGGTTGACCGTACACACTGCTTCTCTTTTGGTTATTACGAAATCTCTTATAAAATTTTTATACTTTTATTAATTGAAAATTTTCCTCAAATCCCCGGTTTGAGTTTAGTTACGCCCGAAGGTGCATCCGAATCCCTCAAACCAAGGATCTGATACCAACTTGTAACAACGTAACTTTTCAAAACAATTTTTCATTTTTGCAAACATCAAAACCATCATTTTATATTCTGAAATCACATATGTAACAAATGTCATTGTAACAAAATACATCCCATGATCATAAAACAGTTCCTTCGTCAGTGTGTACAAATCACGCTGGTGGCTTCCCACGGTCCTCGCTAGTACCTGAAACTCATAACACAACAACTGTAAGCATAAATGCTTAGTGAGTTCCCCAAAATACTACTTACACACATACGCCTTTCCATGCCCTGACCTTCCAGTCCATGTGTCTCAGAGGACTTCCGTCGCGACTCGGTAAACCTTTCAGTCCTACCTGCGTCAACCTTACGGTCCACATCACAACGCCTTCCGGCCCATAACATATATGCCTTCCGGCCCATAACATAATGCTTTCCGGCACATATCAAGCATATCATACATAGCACATACAAACGATTAACTTATCATATACTGCGCATACAACTCATAACATATCCGACCTTCTGGTCACACAATAAAAGCCCCTTCCGGGTGCAGTATAGTGACAAAACTCACCTCGTGGAAAGTCTAGAATCTCGCGTACTCGCTATTTCCGAATCCCAACGAAGACTCAACCTCGCCTAATCATAACGAATATTATTTTAACTAATATTAACTTCCACAACTAGACTTTACCCCTTATCATCATTCCTCAGAGGGTAAAACACCATTTTACCCTTTCTTGACTCAAACTCTACATGTTGACCAAAACCCTAAAAGTCAACATTCCGGTACGCGGCGCGTACAACTTGATGTGCGCGAGGCATACATCGCCAACTAGAAGTCAGGGTCTCCACCAAGTACGTTGCATGTACTCGGAGTTACGCCGAGCGTAACCTTCAGTTCTAAACACTCTTCATTTTTGGTCATAATCGATTAAGCCATTACTTCAACTTATAGATCTGGCTTTATATAAGCATCCTTACTCATAAATTCGAAACCTTTAATCCTTGGCATGCTTGTAAAGGCTCCTACACTCCTTGACACCTTTCCATTACACCTCAAGGATATAGATCTCATGCATAGCCAAACATTCACGACCAAGATTACATTTTTATGAGTCTACAACTCAAATAGACCAGAAATATGATGGATCTAAGGTAATGGAGACCATTTGCTCATAAAGTCTACACCTTTGGGACCAAAACCCTAGAAAATGTTCAATAAAGTATACCACAAGAACTACAAGTCAAGATCCGAACTTTTTACCTTAGAATGAAGCTCCAACCTTTGGAAAGCCCAGATCTACACTTGAACACCAACTTCTAGCCTTCCCAATGGATTCTTCTTCTCCTTTGCTACCTTGAAATCACACCACCAAGCTTAGAACACACACAAATGGGCTAGGAACGAAGGAACACTCTCTTAGGGTTTCTTTCTGATGGATGGTAGCTGGGGAATCAAGCCATCACATTCCTTTTATAGCCAACCACAACAATTAGGGTTTTTGTGTCTGAACCGGTTACGCCCAACGTACCCGAGAGTGAATGCGTTCAAATGCAGTGCGCGAGTACACGCAGCGTACTCGCGCAACATGCAACCCTAAAATGACACAATTTAAAGATGAAGGTTGAATAAAAGGGTACCTGGATTTTGGGCTGTTACAACACATGTTTTAGACTTCCCGTTATCTTTTTCTTGATATCACTTCCCAAACAATACCTACTAATGAAAAAGTATAAGAAAATAAAATATTGTATTAAAAAAGAATAAGTGTAAGATAAACTCAGTTGTATAGAGAAGAAAAGTGAAACTGTAAGTCACCGACTGAATTTGCATCCAGAAGGTCTGCGCACAACCCACATAAGCTCATAACAAATCCTAAATTTTTTCACATAGTTAAGAACAAAAGCCCATGAGTGATACCTTCCTTTCTTCCTTTCCCGCAAAGGATACATACTCTCAAACAAAGTTCTGAATGTTTTACAGTTGAGAGATGCCTCCTATCATGTGCCTGGAAGAGCCATTATCAAAAAACCGAAGTCTGATGATATGCCTCCATAGCTGCTCCACCACAGAGCAGGATTAGTTGGTCTTGGGAACCCACTCCATTTTGAAACTGGGTTGACCTTTGTCATCTGTTCAAGGAACTATCTCCCATGACATATCTTTTCTATCACAAACAGAAGACGAAGAAATATTAGAAGCATTAGTAGATTTGGTAGATTGAACCTTTGGTACCCATTTGTAATTGGGTTTAACCCATTTGTTGTTCGATACGATGGGTGCCTCAGTACTTGCTTTTGAATTGGAAGTCGATTGTCGAGATGACTTGGATCTGACTAATCTTGATTTCACCGGAGCATCACTTGGATTGGAATTCTTGGCTGATATACCCTTCTTGTTGTTGGAAGATGAATCCTTGGCCTTTTTCACATTCCAATCATCATTTTGTAGTTGTGACTTTGAAGGGATTCTTTTTAGGGTATTTCCCTCTTGGCGCGTTCTGCCACCCTTGTGCATAGTAAGGAACGTATGCGCGATTTGGATAGTTTCGGGCAATGTGTACACGTGTTCCACAATGAAAACATGTATTTTTCTTCACTGGGAAGTTGTTTCTTCTTGGTCCTTGGTGTCATGTCCTTGCCTCGTTTCTTATTGTTCCCACAAGCACATTTGTAGCAGGCACTCTTACTTGCTTGTTTTGGTGGCCTGCATTTACCAACATCAGGTTTAGAAGTAACTGAGTTAGGAGTGACAGATTCGGATTTCAAAGAGTCATTGGATTGTTCAATAGTTTTCTCCTTGTTCTCATGTTTCACTACTTTACCTGCACATGAAGTAGAGGCATCATAAACATTCACCTCAACATTCTCAGTTGGCTTAGATTGTTCAGTCTTAACTGAATCTGGTTCAGGGAGTGGGTCTGAGTAGGAATTTCTTCCTCATTGGTCTCAAGGGGTGGGTTATAATTGTCATTGAAGGGAGGTGGTACACTGTGATACCCTAGACCCTTGGTTTGATTATCTTTAAATTTTAAACAATTGTCAATCATGGACACAACTACCTCACATGACACATGAAACTTTTTGAAGTTGAATTCAGCATCTTTAAATTTGGTTTTTAATGCATCAAGTTTGGTAGTCAAAACATATAAATCTTTCTTAAGATATCTATAATGGACACACTTGTCACTATACTTTGCTTGTAATTTACTAAAGTCCTTAGTCTTGGCCTCTAGTTGTTCTTTTAATGGTTTCTGGCCTTTCCTAAGATGGTACCCCTCATATTTAAGTTCCTCATTTTCTCTTTTTAATAAATCGATTTGTTCAAGAAGAAACTTAATAGTAGTTTCACAAGATGGAGTACATGAAACGTCATTGATCAGGAGGGATGCTAAACTCATTTTTATCAAACATAACCTTTGACTAAAAACTCAAAAGTCAACCTTAAAATTCAAATTTAGAAAATCAAACTTGAAAAAGTCAAACTTAACCGAAAAGGCTAAATTTGAGAATTTAAATGTTAAACGAGAAAGTCAAAGTTTAAACTTTAAAGTCAAAGTCAAAATTTTAGGTCAAAAGTCAATTTAGAAAGTCAAAAATTAAAAGCTAAAAATTTGGGTTGAAAATGGAATTTTAAAATAAAAAGAAATTGATTTTTGGGTTGAAAGTGTAAAAAATGCGAAAATAAGATCGAAGATATGATATTTGAGATAAATCACGAAGGCTTGTAACGTTTGTTAAGCTAGATCAACTGGAAGGCGTGTTGGTTGAGTAGGCAGGAGACTCGGGTTCGATCCTTGCAACTCCCAAAGATCTTTTGAACGTTGAACGATGTTGTTGAATGGTAAACGCTGAACGTGGTTGCGGATTACGAAAGTGGGTCCAACGCTTGTGAGGACTGCAATCGAGAGCTAGACCGAACACGTGCACAACTTCGGACCGCAAACTCTATGGGCTGACTTCGGAAGCCCAAAACACCGAGGAACCCTAATCCAATATTACAACCGCCATCGAGAAACCCTAGTCGTAAACGCAATTTCGGCTGTAAACCCTTCAATGGTCGTGAACCCTGCTTTAGATCGTGAAAAAGAACGATGTTTTTCACCTTTTTTGCTCCAAAACTCGTTTTTAGGAAAAATGCAAAGAACAAACCCCCCTTATTTTTCAAAGATCTATCCAAATACCCAAAAATCTTTCAAAAATAAGATCAAATACGCTCCAGAACTGGTCAAAATGATTGATACAATGCAAGCTCTAATACCAATTGTAAGTCCCAAATCTGCTTGTGTATCAATCAGATCCATTTGGTGGTGCGGAATCCCAATCGAATGGATGATTCCAGATCTAAATATAGAAGAAGGAGAGGAAGAATAATAAGATTCTATGATGTATTCAAGATTGCAATGATGAACAATACACAAGATTCACACTTGCACCGTCTCTCCTTTCTCTCTCTAGAACACCTTAGAATACATACACTTAAGCTCCTCTATCCGTACACTCTCTCCTAGCCTTAGACACTCTGATGACTCTACTAGCACTATTTATATGAGACAAATAACCACAAATGGGTTCACGACTGTAAACACCCATACAACCGTAAACTAGATTGAAAAAATATAATTTCCTAGAAAAGTAAAGTATAAATCATATTTTTGACCCAACACTAGGAATCGGATTTGCACCATAAAGCTTCATCCTTGGGACCAAAAAGGTCAAAAAACCCAACAAAAAAGATCTAAGGAAATAACCATGAAGTTTAAGAGTTTATATCTAAAATGAGAGCCAAAAGCTAGTGTAGTTCTGGATCTAAAAGCTCTATCTTCTCCGGTAAGTCTTCAAGAATGAACACCTTCTTCAAAAGCACCAAAATACTCTTCTAATGGCATTCTAAGCTCCAATATAACTCAAGTATTGATTAGGGTTTCGTACTAGTTGCTTTAGGGTGAGAAGGAGGTTGGTCTTCCAGGCATAATGTTCCTTATATAGTGACATACCCTAAAATTTAGGGTTTTAGTCTGAATGGAATACACCTTGCATACCTCTTAGTATGCCCGACATACTCACAAACCATCCACGACCATGTAGCCTTCTATGCCCCGCGTTCTCAATAAGTAGGCCCCACGTACTCATGGAACCCCTAAAACCCTAAACTTAGTATGACTATAACTTCTTCATTCTAAGTCCATTTCCGACGAACTTTACTTCCATGGAATGGTGACGAGAAGCCCGACGCTTCTAACAACTCATCATTACCTAACAACTTTCCAAGCAAGAACCCCAAATCCCTAGAAGGTCGAGATGTCAAATTACGATCATACCTTAGGCCTCCGAAGACACAATCAAGCACTTGGATCATGTATACCCTAACACCCACATCCAAAATGTGTCAAATCCTTCTTTTCCCGAAGCCCTAAACTCTATGACAAATAATGATTGGGCCGTAGTCCCAAGTAACAAGGAAAATCTGAAACCAATTGTTATAACTCTTCCCCACTTAAATGAGATTTCGTCCTCAAAATCACTCCTTACTAACACTCATATCCTAGTAAAAGATCAGAGGAATGCAACCGATGATTCTGCGCATAAGACAACCTTCTCAAGACAACTGATACCCAAACTAAACTTCCATCCTGAAGAAACCAAGCTAGAGCCTTCGAAAGAATCCACTTCTACCTCTCTAAAATCGGAAATCCGCATTGGTTTGACTCCCTGACAAACCACCCACGCTGAACTTTACCATGCTTAACCCTTATCGAATGCCTGACCAAACGCACACTTCCAACCCTAATCATCTCGATGGTACCATTAGAAGCAAAACCACTGACCATAATCATTTGTATAGCCCTTATACTTGACGGAAACCTCAGATAATCCTTCGAGTAGAAAATTCATCCCTACAACACTTTACTAATCCGCATTGGTCTAACTCCCTAACAGACCACACACACAGAACTTTACCATGCTTAACCCTTATCGAATGGCTGACCAGATGCATACTTCCAACCCTAATCATCTCGATGGTACCATTAGAAACAAAGCCACTGACCATAATCATCTGTAGAGCACTTATACTTGACAGAAACCTCAGATAATCCTTCGAGTAGAAAATTCATCCCTACAATAGTTAGACTCATATGAGAGCTTTACAACAGGGTCAAATCAATTACTCTGAGATTATTTAATCCAAGTGCAAGTGAGTTAGAACTTTAGATCATCAAGCTACTCCACACACACGAATCCTCAAATCACTACTACTTTCTGAAGCATCACGCTACCTCCTATCTACTTTCCAAAGGCAAACGAGACCTCCCTGGTCCCCAACTTATTTGGAATACTGACTTCATGCCCGGTTGTTGAGCCAAGAGCAACCTCACAGTCACCCCACATGACTTCCGAAGAGAACTTCGGTTACCGTATTCTGCCCTAACCATATTTCCCCTTATGCTCCATTATTCCGTCTGATCTTCCTGATCATAAAAGTCCGACTACCTGTCACCACTGAACAAAATACGAAAAGTGGATGCTACCAGAACCACTGTAGTCTTACATCATGCCTATTCTTCAACGACCTACCATTTTCTGATTCCAATGACGTTGTGACCTATCCACAACCTTGCAAACAGGCCCACCATCTTCTAAGTCATCTGAATGAATATGTAAATGCCACGGCTACCCTGCTATCTTTCTGCAGTTTCCACACTATTTGGGTTCTTGTGAATGATACGGTTCCCCGCAATCTTACAACACTTTCCACACTATCTAACCGCTTGTGAATGCTACGGCTACCGCGCAGTCTTACAACACTGTCCATACTATATGGTTGCTTGTGAATGCTATGGCTACCCCTGCAGTCATATAGCACTCTAGCACTATCTGCCAACCGTTTGAATGTTACGGCAACACCCGCAGTCTTACAACACTCTAGCACTATCTGCTAACCTTGTAAATGTTACGGCTACAACCGCAGTCTTACAACACTCTAGCACTATCTGCCAAACTTGTGAATGCTATGGTTACACCCTCAGTCTTACAACACTTTCCACACTATCTGACCGCTTGTGAATGCTACAGCTACCCCCGCTGTCTTTCAATACTCTAGCACTATCTGCCAAACTTAGGAATGCTATGGCTACACCTGCAGTCTTACAACACTTTACTAACCACAATCGTAACCCAAAGCCTTACCCCTAATCTATTAACTCGAACACACAAAAATTCGAGCGCCCAATCGACCGAACACTAAAGTTGAACTTGAGTTCTGACTGGAACCTCAATCCTGCTCCCAAAGTCTTCTATCAAACACCACGAGAATGCGATCCCAATGTTGGTCAATTTCCCAAACTTTCAACCCACACAATCCTCAATCCAAATAACCACTTGTGCCGTCTTTCTTCCCGAGGAGGATGCAAGACTTTTCTCAGTTTCAAAATTGCTCCTACTTATGAATCCATGGATGCTTTTCCCCCACTTTGAACCAACTAAATCCTCAAAGCACACAAGAATTAAAGGATTCCCATTCCTTCGTTCCTTACAACAATTGGCACGCTGACTACCAACTTTTAACCTTGCTAGTGATCCATTACTAGCCCACTCCAAAGACCGCACAATTACTGATGACTAGGTGAATGCTTTCCGAATCCGAGCAATGTTCATAACTCCAAATGCCTTGAAATGATATCACGCTCAGATATCAAAATCCAAAGAACGGATACTCCAACCAAATCCTCCGTGACAACCCTTTTCCTCGGCAATTCCGAAATGCATCCCAAGCACAAATACTATGGATGCTGAATCCTTGTGATACTGGAAAAACTAACTTGCTAAATCGTAACCATAATTCCTACGTTTAAATCCCTTGAACCAATCTCATTCCTAACCCAAGATAACAACCAAACACTTGGAACTCCCTATACGAGATATAACCCCTTACTAACCCACTAACGATTCATGGCATACAAATGGATATAACACTTCATGAATATATAACCCAAACATAAGCAGAGAAATAACCCAACTATACCTGTACCCCGAGCAATGCAAGATTCCAGAATAACAAACATACTAATAAAACCATGAAGAAAGAGACATATAACATACTCGCAATGTCGCTTGTTGGAGTCCTGACCTCCTCTGTCTGACATTGCAAAACCCGAATCCTCTCTGATGGGCTCTTTCCCTACCCTCTCATCCATTGGTGATTCTCAGTGTAGCCGGAGCAGGCACACGCACTACTCCTTCCCTCAATATCAGACGGTCGACCTTCTTATGGCTCACATGTTCATAGAGGAGACATAACATGCTTGCCCCCTGAGGACAGTCCCTGCTAACATGATCAAATCTGCCACATTTATAGCAATCCAAACTTCTGGAATGACAAGTCCCATTGTGCAGTTTTGTTCATGTGGTGCATAGGTTCCGGCTTGCTAGCCTTTCATGCACTAGTTAGAAATCATGGGTCTCATCCTGGGATCCTCCAATCTCTGTACCTAATCTGACCTCCTCTTACCAATGTGCTCCAAATCTATGTCCCACTTACGGGCTCTAGAAGCCATATTATTCAGGGTCTCGCACCCCGAAATACTCACGAACTCCCTGATATTATCCGCAGATATCATGATTTCTCACTTTCTTCATCTACTCATCTGTTGCATACTATGGTACCAATAAACCCTCTCCTGATACTTGGCAGTGTCCTTTGCCACAATTTCAGTAGTTTGGCAGAGACCTAAAAACTCTCACATCAACTATTGCACCTTAATTGTCGGAGCAAATTCCGCTAGAACCCGGTCTAGAAATCATCCCCTGACACAACATCAACCGCATCATCACCCAAATCACTACCAATCTCTTCCAACCAATCACATGCCCGATCCTTCAACAGATAGGAAGCTTATCTGGCCTTCACTTCCTCGGGGCAGAAACTCATCCTGGACGTATTAGGGATATCCTCTAACAACCTCTTACTGAGAATGGGGTACCTAACCCCATGATACTCCGGAGCTTCACAAGCTGGGAACACCCGAACGTCATCGGGCGCATCCCTATTGTAGTAATCACCTCAGAGAAAAATTTGCTCATCCTCTCATCAAGGATCTCCAAAATGCTCTCCTTGACCGAACCAAAGATCACAGGAATTTGGTCAATGATACCACGTGTAATCTTACCTGGAATATCCTCCCTCATATGATCATCGAGTTGAGCAGCTCTAGAGTCCGATTTTGATCCCTTGTCGGCATTAAAACTGCCTTCTAGTTTACCATGTAGCATCATCATGATGGAAACATGCCATAGCTTATGGGTTTCATGTACTCTAGCATTCTTATGGTGCACATACAACCCTAATGATTTGGATCTAAATTTTCTCTAACTATACATGAAATAAACATTTTGCAAAGCATGAAGCCTAAACTAGCATGCAAGGTGATATTTGAATCATAAAAACTAGTTAGAACATTACCTTGTGTAGTAGCTTGAATAAGTTGGCCTCAAGAAAGCTTAGCACCCCAAGTGTGATGCCTCAAATGGAATCACAAAACACCAAGAAAAATTACGATGAATATAGAGAGCTTATGGAGACTCTAAAATCGGTTGTTACTCTTCAAATTACAAGTGGTAGCCGATTTTGGACTTAGAGATACATATATATATATATATATATATATATATATATATATATATATATATATATATATATATATATATGTGTGTGTGTGTGTGTGTGTGTGCATGCGTGTGTGTGTATTATGTGTGTGCAGAATATCAAGGGTCATGTGTAACCCTAATCCATACACATTAGCCCATGATCCATCCATTTGATTTGGATAAATACTTCATGGATTAACTCATAAGCCCATCACAAATCAAACCATGGATCTTTACTAATTAAATAATATGATTCTTAATTAATATATTATACTTATAATATATTAATAAATCATAATTAACCTCATAATCAAATACCCCTCCTAACATATTTCATTGATGAATGCAACCCAAATGGACCATCGTACTATCGGGTCAAGTGCATACAAATTATAGTTATGGGCTTAGATAGCTAATCCAAGAGTCTCCCACTTGGATAAGTCTAATAATTATAATTTCCAATGCAACTTAAAATCTGATTAGCAATCGTAGCTCTCTAAAAGTCATTTTCATACTCTGATGCATCTATTAGATAAGTGATCATATAATCCTCTGTTCTACAAGATATCGTGTGGACAAAGACATGGAATTAAAGTCATACTGATTGTCCACCATTTTGTTTCCCGATTTCTGATTTGTTCGATATAGAACTTAATTGAACACATCAATAGAGTTCTGACCAGGCCTCACACATAAGTCAAAACAAAATCATCGAGCGGCCCAAGATATTGCTTTTAATCCTCATAGGATAAAAGGAATAGAAAATGTTCAACTTAGATGCTTGTACTAACTATTCATTAAATCATAGATAATAGCACATTTTATAACATGCGTTTTTGCACTATTGATGTATAATCAACAAATAATTGCCAACTCATATATCTTGGTTTGAAGATTATATGATACTATCATCTCACAATCACCCGTGATAAATTCAATGAAGTGATATGTAAGCGTTGGTTTAGTCCAATACCCAAATCTTATTTCAAGAGCACTCATGAATGTTTGTAGCAATCTTTTGCTATGTCTATCACCTTAGACAATCATACAAAAACCCATTCATGACAATCTTCTTTCATAACCTACTTTAAAAGTATGATCGACTGTGGATAGTTTGAATAATCTTATTATCCTGGAAGTCAAAACATGCAAAATGAAACAATAGTAAATAATTGACAGAAGACAATAACACTACTTATAAATAAAAACACCTTTTATTTAATCATCATATGTCAATTACATATTGACTATTACAAGTTTCTAAAATTATATCTAATCACTAAAACTAATATCGTCCTTCAGCCCAACACTACTAGTGTGTCACAAGTTCTTAACCATACTTGGTCCCTTCGTAAGGGGATCTGCTGGATTTTCTTCTGATGATACCCTCTTAACCACGATGAGTCCCTCTTCTACTTGATGTCTTATGAAGTGATATTTTATGTTGATGTGTCTTGATCTGCTATGATCTCTCGGTTCCTAGGATAAAGCAACTGCACTATCGCTATCACAGAAAATCTCCATTGGCTCCTTTATACCTGGTACAACTCCAAGGTCTCCAATGAAGTTCTTCAGCCATATCTCCTCCTTCGATGTTTCACTCGTTGCTATATACTCTGATTCGCATGTTGATTCAACTACAGTCTCCTGTTTCGAACTTGTCCAAGTTATTGCTCCCCCATTTAGGGTAAATATCCAGACTGACTGAGAGCGGAAATTATCTCTACCCGTCTGAAAGATGGCGTCGTTGTACCTTGTCAGTTTTAAGTCATCACTCCCACCAAGACAAAGGATCAAGTCCTTATTCCTTCACAAGTACATAAGAATGTTCTTTACCCCAGTCCAGTGAGTTTTACCAGGTTTCCCTTGATATCTGCTAACCATGCTTAATGCAAAGGCTAAATCAGGACGAGTATAGGTCATAGCATACATCATTGAGCCAACGGCAGGAGCATATGGTATTCGACTCATTTCTACTGTTTTAGAATCAGTACTCGGACTTTGAGTCTCACTCAGTTTGGCATTGCTTTGGATAGGTAATTCTCCTCTCTTGGAATCTTGCATTTTGAAACGTTTCAACACCTTGTCCAAATAGGTACTTTGACTAAGTCCTATTAGAGTTTTACTCTTGTTTCTCAATATCTTTATGCCTAAAATGTAAGCAGCTTCTCCGAGGTCCTTCATAGTGAAACACTTCCGAAGCCAGGACTTAACCTCCTGCATGGTTGGAATGTCGTTTCCTATGAGCAGTATGTAATCCACACACAGCACGAGAAAGCTAACTCTACTCCCACTAGCTTTAATAAATACAAAGGACTCATCCCCACTTCTTGAAAATCCAAACTCTTTGACTTTCTGATCGAAACAAAGATTCCATCTGCAAGATGCTTGTTTTAATCCATAAAGGGATTTGTCAAGCTTACATAGTCTATTAGGGTACTTTGCATTGATAAAACCCTCTGCTGATTCATGTAAACATCCTCAACCAACTTTCAATTAAGGAAAGCGATTTTAACATTTTTTTGCCATATTTCATAATTATGAAATGCAGTTATGGCTAGCATAACCTTTATAGATTTAATCTTAGCCACTGGTGAGAAGGTCTTATCATAGTCAACTCCAGAAGTTTGAGTAAAGCACTTCCTAACCAATTTCGCCTTATAAGTGTATACTTTCCCATCCATGTCGGTCTTCTTCTTGAATATCAATTTGCACCCGATTGTCTTATGGCCTGGTACATTGTCAAGCAAGTTCCAAACTTGATTGTCATACATGGACGGAATCTCGCTGTCCATTTCCTCTTTCCATTTTGCAGACTCAGGGCCTGCAATGGCTTCCTTGTAGTTATTAAGTTCATCCAAATTTACAAGTGTACTGTCACTGATAAATATATCACCCTCAGAAGTAATATGGAAACCATAAAACTCAGGTGTCTATCTAACTCTATTGGAATGCCTCAGAGGTAAAGACTCATCAATCGGTTCGACTGGAGTTTCCTCCTCAGGTTGAGTGCTAGTGTCTAAGGTTCCTTCATCACTTAACTATTGAAGCTCTTCAAGGTTAATTTTCCTCCTACTGTCCTTCTGGCATATGAGCTCTCTCTCGTGAAAGACTCCTCTTCTCGCAATGAAGACAACATTGTCACTCGGTCTATAGAAGAGATATCCAAATGATTTTCATGGGTAGACGATGAAAATACATTGCTCACTTCGAGGTTCAAGCTTGTCGTGAGTTTTGTTTCTCACAAAAACCTCGCAAACCCAAACTTTGATGTGTGCAAATGAGGGAACCTTCCCTATCCACATCTCGTGAGGTGTTTTCGAAACCCTTTTAGTTGGGACTAGATTAAGGATATGAGTGGCAGTCTCTAAGGCATACCTCAAGAGTGAGATAAATAATGAAGCTCGACTCATCATACAACAAACCATGTCCAGCACGGTTCGATTGCGCCTCTCAACTACACCATTAAGTTGTGGTGTCCTAGGTGGCATCAACTGTGAAAAAATTCCACATTCCTTAAGATAGTCGTGGAACTCGATACTAAGATACTCTCATCCTCGATCAGATCGAAGCATCTTTATCTTGCTGTCCAATTGATTCTCCATTTCTTGCTCAAACTCTTAGAACATTTCAAAGGTTTCTGACTTATTTTTGATTACATAGATATAGCCATATCTACTGTAATCATCAGTAAAAGTCACATACAAGCGGTTAGCATCCCTTGTGGCGGTTATGAAGGTTCCACACACATCTGTGTGTACGAGATCGAACAGACCATCACCCCTTACACAAGTGCCAATGAAGGGTGACTTTGTCATCTTTCCAAGTAAACAAGATTCACAAGTGTCATTTGACTTTAAGTCAAATGACTCTAAGACTCCATCCTTTCGGAGTTGGGCTATACACTTCTTATAACCAAGACGACAATGCCATAAGCATGCTTTATCCAAATCATTAGATGAATCAATATGCAACACATTATTTCCTAAGTTATCTACAACCATCACAGTTTCATATATGCCATTGTAAAATTGTAAAGTATTTGAAGGTAGGTAAATGAGGATTTACCAATTTCCACCATGAAAAACGAAATTGAAGATTAGGTTTTAAATGAATTGAAATTCATAGATTCTTTTTGGATTCACTGAACTTTTCAATGACATGTTTAAATCTCGATTATGCCCTTCAAGTTTGTTACTAGGATACCGAGGATCACAAACAAGCTGTGAATAACCATGCAAATTAGTTTGGTATCTAGATTTTACAAATCACCTAATCAATATGTTGGCTAACCACACACTCTCCATTGATCTATGACTAAAACCAAACTACCCTTTGCCACACATTTCCCGTCCCAAATTAGTGTGTTGGTTGACCACACATGCTACACTAACGACTTAACAAGGTGCAAAGTGGAATTTCATGGAATAGCACCATTTTCACATTTTTCCTAAAGTAACTAAGATTGGGAATTTATAAAAGTTTAGTTACTTTAATAATTTACATTATACTTATTAATGAGAATTATTGTCGTATCCTACCCATTCGGCTAATGACCCTCCACCAATCAAGGAAGCGGTGGGGGAGAGTGGACACCCATTAGACCACCATTGTATTGGCAGTAACCTTATTGCCCCCCCCCCCCCTTATAGACCGGCTTCGTGAATGACGCCTACTAAAGGTAAGACTGACTTGCCTTTTATATATATATATATATATATATATATATATATATATATATATATATATAAACTTTAATATTATAATAGTATAAGGGACTTTTAAAACGCTAGGGTTTGGAATTAAAGTTTCATTAATGTAACTTTTCAAGTTCCAAAGCTTCAGGGCAAATTTTGTAACTTGTCAAGACTTTTGAAATTCATAACTTATGAACTTTTGTGTTGCACGAATGAGACCTTTCCAATTCTAAACTTGTGTACAAGTTAAATAACCTTCCAAGACTCTTAGAATTATATAACTTACATTAGTTAATGGCTTCGTAAATAAGGACATTTCATATTCCATAACTTGAGGACAAGTTATGGAACTTTTCAAGAACACATATGGATCAAATTAACTATTCCAATTATGATATCATGATCATTTACCAATTTGACCTAATTTGATTCATATTCAAGATAGTTTCAAATTTTACAAATAACTAGTATTTCAAAAAAAACAAGTAGTTATCTTAGAATTTGACAAACATTGTCACACCCCCAAACCAGAACGGCGGAAACGTTCGGGGGCGGAGGAAGTCATATGCAGTATCATAATAGTTCATAGAAAGGAAAGTACACACCACCATATATATTAAAGTTTCCAAGATGTTTACATAATTGTATTCATTACATGTTCAAAAGATAAATACATAAACATCTTTCAAAAGAAGTAATTAACGCCAACGCGTTAATCCCAAAAGTTGATTTCCAAACCTGCTTAGCAGTTCCCTGAGAATACAAGTTATTTCAAAGAGAAAGTGTCAACAATTAAGTTGGTGAGTTCGTAAGTGGTGTAGAAAAATTCAAATGCCATTCCCAAATGGGTGTATGTTTTCCAGAAAACTCAGTATTTCAAATGTAAAGAGTTATGACTTGTCGTGTTGAAAATGAATGTATTAGATCCAGAAAATCCCATATTTTCCCTAATGGTTGAGATATGAATTTGTTGTGTTTTCCAAGAAAAACCCTTATTTTCTTATAAAAGTATGAAATGCATATGAATGTTCGCGTTATAAGTTGTAAATAATTACACCAGGAAAATCCCTTATTTTCCTATTACTTGTTTGGTTTGTATACAGGAAAAACCCTTATTTTCCTAACATAACTGGCAGTCTCTAAGACCGAAAATCGCAAGAAACCGACGTTCTTAAAAGTTGTGTCATAGTTTTATATAATAAAGCTATACGAAGATCGCATTTGTTAGATGAAGAATAGTTTTAATAGCTACTCGTTCATAAAAGCATAATACCATAATAATTGTATATCCGATGAGTTTTATAACCATACTAAATATAATATGCCTGTAACGATGTTCTTCAGGCGTCGCAGCGTTATGACAACTGTCACCCCAAAAGACGGACTGTAGCTAACAGCCAGGGTGCGGGATCATGACTTCCCGTATAGACAAGACTTGCAGCATCACTTTCTAATAAAGAAAAGTAATGTTTGAAGATATACACGTCTCATGGATTCTCAACTAAGTTTGTATTAAGGTGATAGTTTTGTATGCAAAGTTTATCCTTGTTCACAATGTTTGACAAAGCAAAATCATAAGTTTTTAGAATGTATAAAACAATTTAACAATGAAAGGTACTTTGAAATCATTATATACTTTGTATAATGTCTAATGCACACAAAGTATGACAAGAGTTTTCCGTAATAGTAATGAGCTCCAAGAGATTTATTCGATAAAACAATTGAAGTAAAACTTTATAAAATACACGATAATAACCGTATGTTTACTTGTATTCCCCTAAAAGAGTATAAAAGCATTTAGAATGTATTTAAAGT
Organism: Lactuca saligna; assembly: GCF_052625555.1. NCBI lineage: Eukaryota > Viridiplantae > Streptophyta > Magnoliopsida > Asterales > Asteraceae > Lactuca > Lactuca saligna. The sequence continues at coordinate 113,094,380 of NC_136423.1, forward strand.
GTGTTTGGAAGGGGTATGAACTGACTTGAAAGTTTGAAGATAGCAAGATGGAAAACCGGGCAGAGTTTCATCTCAAGAAACGGATTTTCCTCGGGATTCTCGGGAATCTCGAGAGTAAAATCGACCTTCGGGACTCGCACAAACTGACCAGGGCATCGGGGTAGTGCGAGCACGGAAAATGAGGCAAAACACAAGAAAAGTGAGAGAGAATGAGCCCTTTTTCCGGGAACCCTCGCATCCCTGTTATAGGGGGCTAGAACCGCCTCGGTACGCGGGGCGTACGCGTACGTCACGCATGACCGAGTCCTCGACTGCCTCGCACTTCGGACGGGATGGGGGGGTAGGCTCGCATAGGGGCGACGTGGACGATCCAAGGCCGTGGCCTCGAGTACGCTGGGCGTACTCGTGTATGCGGGGCCTACTTGCGTGACTCAGACTTCGGATAATACCAAATTTTTGAATAAAAATATATATTAATTATTTATCAAACTTCAAAAAATCATATCTCCTTCATACGAACTCTGTTTTCGATGTTCTTTATATCCACGCGTAGGTGAGACTAAGATCTACAACTTTCGTTTAGATTCCGTCGGTAAAATCTGAAATTATGTTTATTATTTATTTATTAAAATGACATGATTAAGGAATTTCTTTAAAAATTCATATCTTTTTCATACGATGTCCGATTTGAGCGTTCTTTTTATGCACGTTTGTAGTTTAATGATATCTATGACTTTCATTTAGACACCTAAGGTTAGAAAGTGTTTTATTGAAACTTTGCGTTTTTACGTAACTTCGTATCACTGGTTTTTGTCGGAAAACTTAGAATGGTCGTAACTTCTTCGTTATAACTCAGATTTTTGTGTTCTTTATATGTTTGGAAAACATAAGACGATACCTACCACATAGCGTACTCCAAACAGAGCTTTTGAATACTTCATTTTTCGATGATATTCTAATCCCTTTTTCAAAGAGGTTACAAGACTCGATCTTTGATGACTTGAAATGACGGGTTGTTACATCATCCCCCCGTTAGAGGGAATTTCATCCCGAAATTTTAATACAAAGGAAAAGTCTTAGGGGCTGAGGAAGAGGTGTGGATACTTCTGTTGCATTTGATCTTCTCGTTCCCACGTGAACTCAGGTCCCCTCTTAGCATTCCATCGGACCTTTACTATTGGAATGCGGCTCTGTTTAGTTCGTTTAACTTCCCTATCCATGATCTCGATGGGTTCTTCCACAAAGTTAAGATTTTCATTTAGTTCGATTTCATCGAGTGGAATTACAAGTGTTTCGTCGGACAAACACTTCTTCAGGTTTGATACGTGGAATACTAGATGTACTTTGTTAAGCTCGGTTGGAAGTCGGAGTTTGTAGGCCACTGGACCAACTCTTGAAATGATTTTGAAGGGTCCAATGTACCTAGGATTTAGCTTCCCATGTTTTCCAAAGCGTATCATGCCTTTCCAGGGTGAGACCTTCAGTAGTACACGATCGCCAATCTGAAATTCCAAGGGTTTACGTCTTTTGTCGGCATAGCTCTTTTGCCTATCCCTTGAGGATTTCAGTCGTTCTCGTATTTGCATGATCTGTTCAGTAGTTTTTCTGATGATCTCCGGACCAGTGAGGGTGCTATCAGGGACTAGACCTTTTGCTAATTGTGTGTCACCAACTTCCATCCAGCACAGAGGTGATCTGCACTTACGACCATAAAGGGCTTCAAATGGAGTAGTCTTGATACTAGTATGATAACTATTGTTATAAGAGAACTCGACCAAAAGTAAGTGAACATCCCATGCCTTCCCAAAGTCAATTACACATGCTCGCAACATGTCTTCCAAGGTTTAGATCGTCCTCTCACTCTGTCCGTCAGTTTGGGGGTGATAGGCTGTACTCATGTCCAACCTTGTTCCCTTGGATTTTTGCAATGCTTGCCAGAATCTGGAAGTGAATCTGCTGTCTCTGTCCAAGATGATAGACATTGGCACTCCATGGAGTCGTACGATCTCTTGGATGTAGATTCTCGCTAGCTTTTCGATTTTATCAGTTTCCTTGATCGGTAAGAAATGAGCGGACTTGGTTAGTCTATCGACGACTACCCAAATAGTATCTTGGCCACCCTGAGTTTTGGGCAGTTTCGTTATGAAGTCCATGGAAATCTGCTCCCATTTCCACTCAGGAATTTCAGGGTGTTGGAGTAGCCCTGAGGGTTTCTGGTGTTCTATTTTTATCTTGGCGCAAGTCAAACACTTGCTCACATATGTAGCGATCTCCGCTTTCATGTTTGGCCACCAGTAGAGTTGCTTGAGATCTTGATACATCTTGTCTGACCCGGGGTGTACGGAGTATGGAGTCTTGTGTGCCTTGCTCATAACTACCTCTCTGAATCCACCAAACTTGGGTGTCCATATTCGGTTCATGAGGTAGTCTCACCTTGCGGGTTTCAAGGCCTCTATTTGAGCTTCCTTGACTTGTGCTGACAGATGCGAATGGATCGACATGGCTAATGACTTCACTCTTCGGCCAGAGTACTCCTTACGACTAAGGGAATCTGCCACGACGTTTGCCTTTCCTGGATGATAGTGAATCTCACATTCGTAGTCGTTGAGCAATTCGACCCAACGTCGCTGTCTCATGTTCAACTCCTTCTGGTCGAAGATATGTTGTAGGCTCTTGTGGTCTGTAAAGATAGTGCACTTGGTAGCATATAGGTAGTGTCTCCAGATTTTAAGAGCGAAGACCACCGCCCCAAGTTCTAAGTCATGAGTGGTGTAGTTGACCTCATGCGTTTTCAGTTGTCGTGAGGCATATGCAATAACCTTTTGCCCTCTGTATTAGTACACAGCCCAGCCCTTGCTTCGAAGCGTCGCAATACACCACAAAATCTTCGGTCCCTTCTGGAAGAGAAAGGATGGGCGCACTGCAAAGGGCCTGTTTCAAAGTCTGAAATGCAGCATCTTGCTTTTCTCCCCAATTGTAGGTCACACCTTTCTGGGTTAAGGTGGTAAGAGGCTTTGCGATGCTGGAGAAATTCTGAATGAACCTTCGATAATAACCAGCAAGACCTAGAAATTGGCGAATTTCTGTTGGTGTGGTTGGTGCAGACCAGTTTTTGATAGCCTTGATTTTTGATGGATCCACATGGATTCCTTCCTTGCTGACCACGTGACCGAGGAAGTCCACCTTTCTAATCCAAAACTCACATTTTGAGAATTTTGTATATAGTCTCTCAGTCCGTAACGTCTCTAAGACTTGCCTCAGATGTTGACTATGCTCTTCTTTATTCTTTGAATAAATGAGTGTGTCGTCTCTGAATACTATCACAAATTTATCCAAGAATGGACGACATACCCGATTCATTAGATCCATGAATACGGCCGGGGCATTGGTTAGTCCGAATGGCATCACTACAAACTCGTAATGTCCGTATCTCGTTCGGAAGGCCGTCTTGGGAACATCACTCTCCAGGACTCGCAGCTGATGATATCCCGACCTCAGATCGATCTTGGAGAAGTAGTTGGCTCCTTGGAGTTGGTCGAATAAGTCATCGATTCGGGGTAGGGGGTATCGGTTCTTGATGGTAAGTTTGTTGAGTTCTCGGTAGTCGATGTACATTCTGAATGATCCATCCTTCTTTTTCACGAACAACATGGGTGCTACCCATGGCGAGAAGCTCGGCCTGATGAATCCTTTTCCAAGTAGCTCATTCAGTTGGCTGGATTGCTCTTGCATCTCTACCGGGGCTAATCTATAGGGTGCTTTCGCTACTAGGGTAGCTCCGGGAACCAGATCGATTCTGAACTCGACTTGTCTCGCGGGAGGTATTCCCGGAAGGTCCTCGGGAAAAACGTCAGGATAATCGCATACGTCAGGCACATTCTTGACGTCCCGGACTTCGCGTTTCACATCTACAACGTGTGCCAAAAACGCGTGACACTCCTTGCGTAGGCATTTCTGAGCTTGGATACTTGAGATGATACGAAGAGTGGTACTGGGTTTGTCGCCCAAGACCATGAAAGTTTCGCCGGTTGGCAGATTAAGGCGAACGGCCTTATCGTAACATAAAATATCCGCATGATGAGAACTCAGCCAATCCATGCCAACTATGAAATCGAAACTCTTAATCGAGACTGGCATGAGGCTGATTGAGAAGGGATTATCATTTAAAGTTAGGGTGCAGTTTAAGTATATCTCCTTAGTGCCATCGGTTTTCCCGTTGGCCATTTCTACTGTGAACGGTTCACTTAATGATTGTGGTATTGATTTTAGCAGGCCTTTAAAGTCGTGACTCACAAAACTCCTTTCCGCTCCACTATCATACAAAATGCATGCATACGAGTTATCGAGAAGAAACATACCCGTAACAACAGTAGGGTCCGCAATGGCTTCATCTTGTCCCATTGCGAAAACTCGGTCCCTTCCGCCGGTATTCCGGTTGTTTGCCTTTGGGCAGTCCCTGCGGTAGTGCCCCGTGTCTTCGCACACAAAGCAGGTGCGGCTTACCCCGGTATTAGCAGTGGGGACGGATGGTTGGGTTGGCTCTTTACAATAGTGGGCTGTATGTCCCTTCTTATTGCACTTGGTTCATTGAAGATCATGACAAGGACCTGTTGGGTTTTGATCATTCTAACACTTCCTAAGTGTACATGCAACCCTAATAACCTTGGATCTATGTTTGTCTAATTATCATGCAAAGTTGAATTCCAAGGCTATATTCCTATCTAGCACACATGGGGAACAATTTTAACTTGAATGATAGATAGAATAACTTACCTTGTTGTTTCTTATGTTCCTTGAAACCTTATGAGCCTAGCACCCCAGGTGTGATGCCTCAAATGCTTCACACAACACCAAATGCTCTTGGTAAGACTTTTGAGAGAATACACACTTCTTGAAATCGGCCTAGCCCTCCTATTTCCTTAGTGTAACCGGTTTTGGTGGAGAATGAGATCCTTATATAGTGTTGACACATCTAGGGTTACACCATGTAAACCCTAATGTGTCATGACTCTTCATTTCCATCACCCATGGGTTTGTAACTCCCATGGAGCATCCATGGAGCATCCTATGGGTGGAACCCAACTTGATAATCCATGGAGCCTCTTAGCCCACTATACAAGATATGGATGATTTACATAATCAACCCATATATTTAATTGGTTATCTTTTGATCACTTAATTAATTCTAAATTAATTCTTGATCAAACTAATCAAATAATATTATTAATATATTAGAACTTATAATATATTAATAATCTCCAAGTGTTATTTCTCTCATTTAGTCTATCCAATTGCATGGTGCCATGCAACCCAAATGGACCATGCCGGGTCGGGTCAAGTACATACCAGAAATAGTTATGGACTTACACACCTTATCCAACAGTCTCCCACTTGGATAAGTCTAATAACTATTACTGCAAGTATGACTTTAGGAACCGATCGGCAATCGTAGCTCTTTTCAAGGTTTCATCGAGGGGCCCAGATATCAGCTTCTAATCCAAGAAGGAACAGATAAACTTCGACTCATATCTTTGTTCTACCACTCATTGAATTATACACAAGAGCACGATTTATAAGATCGAGTTACCAATGCGTTTTTGTACAATCAATGCATAACCAACTTGTAATTAACAAATCATATCTCTAGGTTTGAAGACTCATATGATATTGCCGTCTCACGATCACTCGAGATAGAATTCCATGAAGTGATTCCAGTGAGCGTGGGTTAAGTCCAATGCTCAGAGCTTATGAGCAGTCATGATTGTTGTAGCCTTGTCTAACACCTTAGACCTCTGCAACCAATCATGACAGTCTTGATTCATACCTACTTCCAACATATGACCGACTGTGGAGGTTCGAATAATATGTTATACCAAACAAAATTATTCTGGAAGTCAAAACATGCAAAAGAAATATAGTAAACAATTGACAAGAGATAGCAACACTTTACTCATAAATAAAACACCTTTTATTCATCATCTAATGTCAATTACACTTTACAAATTTCGAGGTTATCTAACTACTAAATCTAATATCATCCTTCAGCCATATGCTCCGAGCATGCTGGAGATGCTTAACCCGAGTCAGTCCCCTCGTGAGGGGATCTGCTGGGTTCTCATCCGATGATACCCTCTTTGCCACGAGGAGTCCTTCTTCTATTCGATGTCTAATAAAATGGTATTTTCTTTCGATGTGTCTGGATCTCCCGTGATCCCTTGGTTCCTTCGCTAAGGCAACAACGCTTTCACTATCACGGAAAATTTCCATTGGCTCTTTAATAGCTGGTACAACTCCAAGGTCTCCGATGAAGTTCTTTAGCCATATAGCCTCCTTTTCCGCCTCGCTCGCTGCAATATACTCTGATTCGCAAGTTGAATCAACCACTGTCTCTTGCATGGAACTCTTCCAAGAAATTGCTCCTCCATTTAGGGTAAAGACCCAGCCCGACTGAGAGCGGAAATTATCCCTATCAGTCTGGAAGCTAGCATCACTATACCTTGCAACTCTTAAGTCATCACTCCCACCGAAGGTAAGGACCCAGTCCTTAGTCCTTCGTAGGTACTTGAGAGTATTCTTTACCGCAGTCCAGTGTGCCTTGCCAGGGTTCCCCTGAAACGTGCTAACCATGCTTAGGGATAAGGCTACATCAGGTCGAGTACACATGATAGCATACATGATCGATCCTACAGCCGAAGCATAAGGTATTCGACTCATTTCTGCTATCTCAGCCTCAGTGCTAGGGCTTTGTGTCTTACTCAATTTGGCGTTACTCTGGATGGGTAACTCTCCTTTCTTGGAGTCCTGCATGTTGAATCTCTTCAGCACCTTATCCAAGTAGGTACTCTGACTAAGTCCAATTAGTCTTTTACTCCGATCTCTCAAGATCCTTATCCCTAAAATATAGGCAGCTTCACCAAGGTCCTTCATAGCAAAACACTTCCCAAGCCAGGACTTTACTGTTGGGTTTTGAGCATTCTAACACTCCTAAGTGTACATGCAACCCTAAATACCTTGGATGTATGTTTTCTCTATTATACATGCAAATAAGAATATCCAAGGTATTATCCTAATCTAGCATACAAAACAATGAGTGTATCAAGATAGAATACATACCTCTTTGATGTAGAAAGTCTTCATGAAGCTTGAGTGCCTAGCCCCAATAGTGTGGAAGCCTCAAATGGAATCACAATCATCAAAACACTTAGAATAACTTGAGAGAGTTCTACATTTCATGAAATCGGCTAGCCCTTTTGTTACTCTCACTAGTGGCCGATTTTGTCAAGAATAATATCTTTATATAGTGTTACAATTAGGGTAAATCCTTAATTTTCATGGCTTTCCATTTCCTTGGATCCATGGGTTCAAATACACCATGGAGCATCCATGGACCATCCTATGGGTTTTAGCCCAACTTGATTATCCATGGAGCATTAGCCCACTATATAAGTATGGATGATTTACACAATCAACCCATATATTTAATTAGTCTTCTTTTGATCACTTAATTAATCCTAGATTAATTCTTGATCAATACTAATTAAATAATCTGATTATTCTTATTATTAATATACTAGAACTTATAATATATTAATAACCATAAGTGTCTTATTTCTCTCATTATAGTGTATCCAAGTGCATGATGGTATGCAACCCAAATGGACCATGCCGGGTCGGGTCAAGTCTTACCAATTATAGTTATGGACTTAGACATTAATCCAACAGTCTCCCACTTGGATAAGTCTAAAACTATTATTGCGTATGACTTCAGGAACCAACTGGTAATTGTAGCTCTCAAAAGCTTCTGTCGAACTCTGAGCTTGTAGATGAACTCTGATCTTGTCAATGACTTGTCCATTAGATAAGGGATCATATAATCCTCTGTTCTCATGATATCAGCCAGACAAATACATGGAACAACGTCGTACTTATTGTCCAGCAGTTTGTTTCCCGATTTTCGATTTGTTTGACAAAGAACTTAATCGAACACATCAATTCAGTTCTGACCGGCCGATACATAGGTCACAACAAAATCATCGAGGGGCCCAGATATCGCTTCTATTTCTAGAAGGAACAGATAAACTTCGACTCATATACTTGTTCTACTACTTGTTGAATTGTACACAAAGGCACGTTTTATAACATCAAGTTACTGATGCGTTTACGTGCAATCAATGCACAACCAACTCATAGGTAACAACTCATATCTCTAGGTTTGAAGATTTATATGATATTACCGTCTCACGATCACTCGAGATAAATTCCATGAAGTGATACAAGTGAGCGTGGGTTTATTCCAATACTCATAACTTATGAGCACTCATGAATGTTGTAGCACCATTGCCATGACTAAACCCATTTAGCCATCTACAAACCCGATTCATGACAGTCTTGATTCATACCTACTTCCAACATATGAACGACTGTGGAGTGTTTAAATAACTTAGTCATTCGGAAAGAATAACCTAGCTATTTTGGAAGTCAAAACATGCAAAGTGAATCACAATAATAATCGAATCTAATATGGTCTCAGAACCCTTTTGAATATAAATAAAACCACTTTTTATTTATCACCATATTGATTACACATTATTCAATGTTTCAAATAATCAACTTAAGACTCGAATAAAACAACAGTCGTCCCATGCTCCTAGCATGTACACTTTGTTTTCTAAACAATAGTTATGCCATACCCCAAGTATGCACACTATGTTTGTCTATGATCCTTACATTGTGATGTAGATCAATTGAACATGATTCCAATGATACTCATTTCACAATCCCAAATCCTTATTGTAAATGCAAGAATTCCAAATTCATGTCATTTGCTGAAATCTGTTAGATTCTAAACTTATATGCATTGATCCTCTTGTAATGATTATGCACGAAGTCAGAAAGACTTGACAACAACCATTACAGAGCATTCCAAAGGAGATCAGCTCCTTGGGAACATCCTTCTTGCATTAAGTTTCCTAATCTTACATAGATTGAATAACTTCCACCTATGGAGACATTTCCATAGTCCCATTTGACTATCACTTCTGAACAAGAGTTACCTCTTTTCAGAAAATGTCAATATCGTCCTACCAAAATTAACACTAGACTTCCAAATGTCCCTGAGCAACCAATCTTTGGCGAACCTCAGATTGTCCTCGACAATTGCTTAATCACTTTAGTCATATCCAGTTCTAGACTTTTCCCTTCTAAATGCCTTAAGCATTTGGAAAATTTAGAAAGGATAAATATTATAGCACGTGAAATCGATCCTATATCCGAAGCATATGGGACACGATTCATGAAGTTTGACATAAAGACATGATACTAGACCAGTCTTTTGCTACAATATTTTTTATTTGCCATGTTTTCAAAATTTAACTATGAAGAGGGATGCCGTAATCATAATCGAATTTTGAAAACGCAATATATATAGAATTTCTTCAAGTTGAACCATTCCAACACAAAATTCATATATATTCTTGACTAAAGATGATTAAAATCTGAATCTAAGCTTTAGAATTGAAACGAAGTATAATTTCCTCTTCCTTAATTATAGAAAAACAACTTTTCAACCCCTGCAACTTCACGAATTGAAACTTTGTTTTCTATAATTAACATTGCTAACTTGCAACACTAAACGTAATAATCATGCTCCCACTAACATGATGATTATCAGCATAACACTTATGCTCCCACTAGCTCTGACATATTTTCAGAAATCTGCTGGACTTCTAAAATTTAGATTCATAAATCCTTTCTTAGATAGCTCACATGTGTGTCTAAACAATTTCCAGAACTATGAAAAGGGATGCCGTAATCATAGTCTCAATTTCTTAGGCATTTTCCATTTCTCACAAGTCCATGTTAGTGTGCCGGTTAACCACACGCGCTCCACTAACGACTTTTGAAAAAATGCAAATAACACAATTGCTATCTACGTAAAATCTACTTAGTGAAAGCATTTCCTCACCATCATTTTCATGAATCGGAGAGAAACCTTATGACACTTAGATTTTATAGTTTATGAGTTCCTATCTATGCGAATTTGTCAAAACCATAATCACAAGATAAGGTTTTGACAAATTCAGCCTTACATGGATTAAACTTATTCAATATTACTTTCTTGTCACCTTGGTAACACAAGGCCCACCAATGCTTCCAAGTTAAACTCTGATAACTCACATGCAAATTCAACTTATTTGAAGTAGGTACAGAAATAATAATTATGTCAACACGATAGGTTGCAAACCTTAAGTCGTGTGCTAGTGATAAATTACAGGTTTCACTCTTGATTAAATCTTAAAACTCTTTCAGGATCTTTAAGGCTCCCACTGTCCCCTTGACATATAAGTTTTTCCTAGTCAAGAACCATTCCTTGACAAAACAAATATTCAAGGGATAGTGCGGATTCTTATCAAGACTAACACTTCACACAATTGATCTTAGTTGGTCTTTGTCTCATCCAAGACATCACAACTTACCAATCTCAAATGTACAAGAGTAGAAAACATTTTACACTACATTTGATAAGTGTTTTAAACCTTACTTTATGTCACTCAATGTTACAATCTTGGAGTATGACTCTAAGAATTGTTTTGGAACGAAGTATGACTCATCTTCTAGATTTTAACCAATCCAACAATTCATGACCTTTCTTCTTAGCCATAACAATGCACTAAGACGTCCTTAGAGTATGAATTTGTGATATGGTTTCTAAATCATTAAGATGATCATAAAACTAATACTAAAGTACTCTCCCATCTTTTCAGATTTGAGAAACTTTTATCCTTCTGTCTAATTTGATTCTTCTTATTTGCTTTGCCATACATTGTAACCTTTCCAATGTTACAGAATTATACTTAACCTTATAAGTATAATCATATTCACTAATATTTAGTAAATCATGACAAATCAATCTTTGTGGTGGACCTTGACCAGTGCACACTCAGTGTACCTAATTCCTTAGTCCTTCAATTGACTCACATATACATGTGATCAAAGAATTAGTCTTAATTTTTCAAAGATGAAAATTCTCATTCATCATACAATACAACTTATATCATTCCAAGTTTCTGTCCAATTGAAACTTGGGTGATGAAACCTTCTTCATTTGGTAAATTCAGACACTACCACAAATGAAAGAATCAAATCCACTTTCCAATATTGCTATTACTGGAAACATATAAGCAACAATTTTCCACCGATGCCATTGTAAGGATATTTTTTAAAATAAATAAAATTAAAACCATTTTTTTCCTTTTATTTTAAAACTTTGCGGAAAAAATTATCCTTACAATCCATACGAAAACATTGTTGTTATCTATTCACAAGCAATATATTATAACTCCTAAGAAGTAGCTCAAGAATCCGATCTTCAAACTACGCGATCAGATTCAACATATTCTTTCTTTAAGTTTCTTTACCTTTTCTTTGATTCTTAAAACATCACCATGTGACCCAGTCACGTCATGTATCAAGAATCTCATAATAGAAACTTAATAGAGTTATACAGTGGACTTTACCTGAAGTAGAGTCAATCTTATCCACTTTAACATCCTTAGGTAAATTATGGCAGCTTTGCAACTAATGCCCCTTTCTTTGGCAATATAAACATATGGACCCTTTGATAATGGTACACGGGACTATCACAGACTTATTTTTTCTCTTTACCATTTGGTCAACCGAGTTGACTATGGCCGGTCCCTTTCCATTGGGAAGAGAATGCTTTTCTGGATTTCCTGTGTCACTATTGTCAATGTCCATCAAGTTTTGAGGAAGTTGATCTTAACAAATAGATAAGATCATTAAGGGTCTTGTCATAGTCTTTTTCATAGGTGTTCCAAAAGAACTCACTATGTGACTTAGAAAGTGATTGAACCACCAACTTTCTCAAGACTTTGACACCCAACTCTCCCAGCTTGTCAATATGTGACTACATCTCCAAGATGTGACCACACCAAGACCTTTACTTGCCAATAGGGCTCTAGTGACCTTAAACTTTTTCAAGAACTTGTGGGGTAGGGAGAATAATTGGAGGATATAGAGGAAGTGAAGCATGATGTTGAGGAACATCATCTTCAAGAGATTTGGGAAGATCATAAATGTCTAAACCATACATGTTTTGGGAGATATTCAAGATAGTTGATTTAAAGTCCTTAATATGACACCCAATATGAAATATTAAGGCTAGGACCCAACAAACTATTTTATAACTTAGAAGAGGGATGCCGTAATCCAAGCTATAAAATATTTGAAGGTAGGCGAATGACGATTCACCAATTTCCACAATGAAAAACGAAATTATTTATTAGGTTTTAATTGGATTTGAAATTCCTAGATCTTTTGAGATTCATTGAACTTTTCAATGGCATGTTTCAATCTCGAGTGTGCCCACTCAAATTTTGTGACTGGGATGCCGAGGATCACAAAACAAGGTGTGAATAACCATACCAATTCACTTGGTACCCTTAATATTATCACCTAATCAATGTGCCGGTTAACCACACACGCTCCATTGATCTATGACAAACATTAAGTCACCCTTCGTGGTCCTTACTAGTCCAAGTTAGTGTGCCGGTTAACCACACACGCTCCACCAACGACTTGGTAAGGTACAAAGTGTGAATTCCATGGGCTAGCACCAAATTCACATTTTTCCTAAAGTAACTAAGATTGGGAATTATTAAGATTTTAGTTACCTAGTATTTATCATTAATACTTTTAATGAAGGGAGAATTTAAAGTCATTGTCCTACCCGTTCGGCTAACGACCCTCCACCAGTCAAGCAAGCGGTGGGTGAGAGTATACACCCATTAAGTCACCATTTTATAGGCAACAACCTTATACCCACCTTATAGACCGGTTTCGTGAATGAGGCCTACTAACGGTAAAACGACTTGTTCTTATACATATATATAATAATTAACCATTAATGTTATAAATAGTATAAGTGTTGAATTTTAACTCTTTAGAATTCTAAGGGCTAACTTGGAATTAAAGTATTCATAAGAGAAAACTTTTCAAATTCCAAAACTTGAGGGCAAGTTTTGAAACTATTCAAAACTAATTAATTCCATAACTTATGTGTTTAAAGTAGCTTTAATCCAAAAACTCTTAAAGTTCCATAACTTATGGAAGACTTTAAACAAATAAAAGAATTAACTTTTCTTTATTTTTATAACTTATGGAATTAATTAAGGTTACACTTTATTTATTTATTTATTTATTAATGAAGTGACTCTTGAATTTCCATAACTCGAGGACAAGTTATGGAGTCATAAAAAAAAAATTGAATGACACAAGACTCTTCATTTTGTAACCATTACCAACTTTTATGAGTTTTATGAGTCTTTAATGTGACTCTTCATGTAACTTGAGGACAAGTTACACAAACACATTTTATACTCAACTCTTAGATTAAAATGGATTGAAAACAACTATTTCAATTAACTTTTTTATTAATCTAAGCAACTCATAAGAACAAGATAATTCATATCAAACTTCTTCATGTAATTAGTCTAAACCTTAAACTAATACAAAACATGAATCTATTGACAATTATCTTTAAAAATGGATTAGCATGAACATTTCCACATTAAAAAACAAGTTTATAAGTTCAAAAAACAACATAGGGTAATGTTCTTAGTCCATTTCTAGCCAAAAACCTCGAAAATATGTTGTCTGGGGTCCAACTCGTCGAGTGCATGAACAAAACTCGGTGAGTTGGATGCATTTTGCCTTGGACTCATCGAGTCCCTTCATGGACTCGGCGAGTCTGCTGGGTTGACAGCATCCAAACTTGATTTTTCAGCTCCATTTGCAAGTATAACAAGAAAACAAGCCTAGGCTCTGATACCACTATTGGGTTTTGAGCATTCTAACACTCCTAAGTGTACATGCAACCCTAAATACCTTGGATCTATGTTTTCTCTATTATACATGCAAATAAGAATATCCAAGGTATTATCCTAATCTAGCATACAAAACAATGAGTGTATCAAGATAGAATACATACCTCTTTGATGTAGAAAGTCTTCATGAAGCTTGAGTGCCTAGCCCCAATAGTGTGGAAGCCTCAAATGGAATCACAATCATCAAAACACTTAGAATAACTTCAGAGAGTTCTACACTTCATGAAATCGGCTAGCCCTTTTGTTACTCTCACTAGTGGCCGATTTTGTCAAGAATAATATCTTTATATAGTGTTACAATTAGGGAAATCCTTAATTGTCATGGCTTTCCATTTCCTTGGATCCATGGGTTCAAATACACCATGGAGCATCCATGGACCATCCTATGGGTTTTAGCCCAACTTGATTATCCATGGAGCATTAGCCCACTATATAAGTATGGATGATTTACACAATCAACCCATATATTTAATTAGTCTTCTTTTGATCACTTAATTAATCCTAGATTAATTCTTGATCAATACTAATTAAATAATCTGATTATTCTTATTATTAATATACTAGAACTTATAATATATTAATAACCATAAGTGTCTTATTTCTCTCATTATAGTCTATCCAAGTGCATGATGGTATGCAACCCAAATGGACCATGCCGGGTCGGGTCAAGTCTTACCAATTATAGTTATGGACTTAGACATTAATCCAACATTTACTTCCTGTAGGGTTGGAATGTCGTTTCCTATGAGTAGTATGTCATCCACATACAATACCAAAAAGCTAACTATACTCCCACTAGCCTTGACATACACACAAGATTCATCTTCACTCCTAGAAAAGCCAAATTCCTTGACCTTTTCATCAAAGCAAATATTCCATCTGCGAGGTGCTTGCCTTAATCCATAGATGGATTTCCCAAGCTTACACACTCTATTAGGGTACTCGTTGCTGACAAAACCTTCTGGCTGACTCATGTAAACATCTTCAGCCAAGTTTCCATTAAGGCAAGCGGTTTTGACATCCATTTTCCAAATTTCATAGTCATGAAATGCAGCTATGGCTAACATAACCCTAATAGACTTAATCTTGGCTACTGGAGAAAAGGTCTCATCTTAATCCACTCTAGGAATTTGAGAAAAGCCCTTTGCGACCAGTGGAGCCTTATAAGTGTGTACATTACCATCCATGTTGGTATTCTTCTTGAAGATCCATTTGCACCCTACTGTCTTACGACCTGGTACATTCTCAACCAAGTTCCAAACTTGATTTTCATACATGGATTGTATCTCGCTATCCATAGCCTCTTTCCATTTAGCATACTCGGGGCCTGCCATGGCTTCCTCGTAGCTGTTAGGGTCATCTTGACTTACTAGTGTCCCATCACTAATAAGTGTCTCATCTTCTGCAGTAATATGGAATCCATAGTAATGCTCAGGTGCACTCCTAACTCTCGTGGAACGCCTCATAGGTACAAAATCGTCAATTGGCTCAACAGGAGTTTCCTCCTCAAGTTGAGGGCTAGGGTTTGAAGTTCCTTCACCACTTGACTCTTGAAGTTCTTCAAGGTCAATTTGCCTCCCACTGTCTCCTTGGCTTATAAATTCTCTCTCACGAAAGACTCCTCTTCTTGCTACAAAGACCACATTATCACTACGTTTGTAGAAGAGGTAACCAAAGGATTGTTGTGGGTAGCAGATGAAAATACACCTCTCGCTTCGAGGTTCGAGCTTATCATGAGTCTCGCGTCTCACGAAAGCCTTGCAACACCAAATCTTGATGTGGTCTAGTTTGGGTACTTTACCAGTCCACATCTCGTGAGGAGTTTTGGCAACTTTCTTTGTAGGGACTAGATTAAGGATATGGGAGGCAGTCTCTAAGGCATACCCCCAGAATGAGATTGGTAGCGAAGCTCGACTCATCATGGAACGAACCATGTCTAACAAGTTTCGATTACGCCTCTCAGTCACACCATTCAACTGCGGTGTCCTGGGAGGTGTCAATTGTGAGACAATCCCACATTCCCTTAGATAGTCGAGGAACTCTGAACTAAGATACTCACCACCTCGATCGGATCGAAGCATCTTAATGTTCCTGCCCAATTGATTCTCGACTTCCTGTTTAAATTCCTTAAACCTTTCGAAAGTCTCTGACTTATGCATGATTAAGTAGACATATCCATATCTACTGTAATCATCAGTAAAATTCAAATAATAACGCTTAGCATCCCTTGTGGCATGTTTGAATGGTCCACACACATCCGTGTGTACAAGGTCCAACAAACCTTCACCCTTCTCACACGAGCCTGTGAAGGGTGACTTCGTCATATTTCCAAGTAAGCATGATTCGCAACTATCATTTGACTTTAGGTTAAACGACTCCAAGACTCCATTCTTTTGTAGTTGGCCTATGCGTTTCTTGCTTATATTTCCAAGACGACAATGCCATAATGATGATTTATCCAAGTTATTATTATTAAGAGAATCAATACACAAAACATTATTTCCTAAGTTATCTACAACGGATACAACTTCATACACACCATCACAAGGTAATGCTTTAAAATAAAGAACATTATTAAAGAAAGCATTAATCGAACCAACTTCATTATCAAATGAAAAGGTGAAACCTTGTTTATACAATGCATGAAAGGAAATAATATTTCTTGCCATTTTTGGCGAATAACAACATTTATTCAAATCTAAATTTAACCCACTGCTTAGCGATAAAGTATAAACTCCAATCTTGGTGACAGGTGTAACTTTCCTATTCCCCATGATTAATTTTATTCTTCCTTGCTCCACATTCTCACTTCTTCTTAGTCCCTGCAAGTCACAACAAATGTGAATACCACAACCGGTATCAAGGACCCAAGATTTCGAATGGGGTGACTTATTAGAAATGATAGTGTAAATACCTGCATGGTTGGGTTTAACTTTCCCATCCTTCAAATCTTGCTGGTATTTTGGGAAGTTCCGCTTCCAATGTGATTTTTCGTGGCAATAGAAGCATTCAGCCTCTTTTGGGTCAGAAGAAGGAGTGACAAAACCTTTCTTGGTTCCACTTGAAGAAGAGCCACCAAGGGTCGTAACCTTGGTACCCTTTGAAAAACTCTATCTCTTCTTCCCTCGACTTTTCCCGATTGCCAAAACCGGAGTGGAGTTTGGAGTAGGAGTGTTAACAACCGACTTCCCCTTAAGACCTGATTCTGCGGTCTTGAGAAGTCCCTGAAGTTTGCTGAGTGTGACCTCTTCCTTATTCATGTGATATGTCATGCAGAATTGATCATAGCACGATGGTAAGGAGCGCAAAATTATATCTATTGCAAGCTCCTCAGGGTAGTTCACATTAAGCTTCAACAATCGATCCACATACCTTTGCATTTTCTGCATGTGGCTTGTGACGGAATCCCCATCCTTCATCATGGTTGTTATCATGGAGCAGATGATTTCATACCTCTCTTGTCGTGCACTTTGATGGTATCTTTCCATCAAATCTTGGTGCATTTCATAAGGTTAGAAATCCTCATAGGACTTTTGGAGTTCCACTATCATTGTGGCCATCATGATGAATGCTACTTTCGTAGCATCCCTTTCATGTGCCTGAAATTCAACGATCTCCTGAGGAGTTGCAGTGGTCTCATCAATCTCCTTAAGCTCCTTGTTAAGGACATATTCTTTGTCCTCGTAGCGGGTAATCATCCTGATGTTTCTGATCCACTCATTGAAGTTGGATCCATCAAAAGTGACTTTCCCACACAAGTTCATAAGGGTAAAGGAGCCATTAGGATTAGAGCCAGAAGCAGCATTGTTTGAAGATATCTAAAGGAAGAGGACAAGATTAGTTTAGATATTAAGAGAGTCCTTAATAAAACACCCAAATGTAATATTAAGGCTAGGATCCAATCACAATATATTATAACTTAGAAGAGGTATGCTGTAATCCAAGCTATAACATATTTGAAAGGTAGGTGAATGACGATTCACCAATTTCCACCATGAAAACCGAAATATTAGATATTAGGTTTTATGATTGGTTCTTAGAAATTCCTAGATTCTTTGAGATTCAATGAACTTTTCAAAGGCATGTTTCAATCTCGAGTGTGCCCTCCAAGTTTTGTGACTAGGATACCGAGGATCACAAAACGAGGTGTGAAGTAACCATGCAAATAACTTGGTACCCTTAAAGTTTATCACTCAATCGATATGCTGGTAAACCACACACGCTCCATCGATACTATAATAAACCTTAAGTCACCCTTTACCTACCTTGTTAAGTCCAAGTTAGTGTGCTGGTTAACCACGCACGCTCAACCAACGACTTTAAACAAAGTGTAAAGTGTAATTTCATGGATTAGCACCTTATTCACATTTTTCCTAAAGTAACTAAGATTGGGAATTTAATAAAACATTTAGTTACTTTATAATATTCATCATACTTTAAATGAGAATTTATAAGTCTTTGTCCTACCCGTTCGGCTAACGACCCTCCACCAGTCAAGTGAGCAGTGGGTGAGAATGGACACCCATATATATATATATAATTATTATAATAATATAAGTATAAGGGTTGAATTTTAACTTTTAAAATTCTAAGGGTTGGAACTTTACTTGTTCCAAAACTTGAGGGCAAGTTTTGTAACTTTCAAAACTTTTCATTTCTTGTAACTTATGAGTTTAATAGAGTAATAAAATGAAGACTCTTCATTTTTCTAACTCTTGTGTTCTTTTAATGGTTTTAATTCAAGTGTGACTCTTGGTTGAAGATACAAGTGAACTCAACGAGTCCCCCCATGGACTTGACGAGTCCAGCAGTCAGACAGCAAGTTTTTCGACTTTCTTCAACTTTTTAGCTCAAATAACAAATAAACAAGCCTAGGCTCTGATACCACTATTGGGTTTTGAGCATTCTAACACTTCCTAAGTGTACATGCAACCCTAATAACCTTGGATCTATGTTTGTGTAATTATCTTGCAAAGTTGAATTCCAAGGCTATATTCCTATCTAGCACACATGGGGAACAATTTTAACTTGAA
The DNA here is from genome assembly GCF_052625555.1 of Lactuca saligna. Lineage (NCBI taxonomy): Eukaryota > Viridiplantae > Streptophyta > Magnoliopsida > Asterales > Asteraceae > Lactuca > Lactuca saligna. The sequence goes on from NC_136423.1 coordinate 113,113,317, forward strand.
TGATAGATAGAATAACTTACCTTGTTGTTGCTTATGATCCTTGAAACCTTATGAGCCTAGCACCCCAAGTGTGATGCCTCAAATGCTTCACACAACACCAAATGCTCTTGGAAAGACTTTTGAGAGAATACACACTTCTTGAAATCGGCCTAGCCCTCTTGTTTCTTTGGTGTAACCGATTTTGGTGGAGAAGGAGATCCTTATATAGTGTTGACACATCTAGGGTTACACCATGTAAACCCTAATGTGTCATGACTCTTCATTTTCATGACCCATGGGTTTGTAACTCCCATGGAGCATCCTATGGGTGGAACCCAACTTGATAATCCATGGAGCCTCTTAGCCCACTATACAAGATATGGATGATTTACATAATCAACCCATGTATTTAATTGGTTATCTTTTGATCACTTAATTAATTCTAAATTAATTCTTGATCAAACTAATCAAATAATATTATTAATATATTAGAACTTATAATATATTAATAATCTCCAAGTGTTATTTCTCTCATTTAGTCTATCCAATTGCATGGTGTCATGCAACCCAAATGGACCATGTCGGGTCGGGTCAAGTACATACCAGAAATAGTTATGGACTTAGACACCTTATCCAACCGGACCGTGGTGGTGGAAGTTGCATCAGTTGCACTTAGGAAGTTTCCCATTATATGAGCTTGTGGGGGCAGGGTTGGCAGGTATAGTCATAGCGTGGGTCGCTACAACTTGTTGTTTCTTGGGGTTCTCCTGGAGGGTTTCTCCCATCCTCTTGTTCCAAGGCCTACTCTGGCACTAAGCCTCCTTAGATGGATTTGTGGTTGCTGCAATGGTACCCTGTTTTACTTCGTGGTTGATGAGTCGCTGAGCTAGGCGTTTAACGCTGTTGTAGGTAATAGGGTTGGAAGCTAGGACATGCCCTTGAATCTGGGGTGACAAACCCCAAATGTACCTTTCAACCTTCTTTGATTCTGGGTTAACCATGGTAGGGCACAATGCAGTGAGGTCATTGAACCTAGATGTGTAAGCGACTAGGTCAGACCCAGTCATTTTCAGATTCCAGAGCTCCTGCTCAAGCTTTTGCACTTCGCCCCTTGGGCAGTATTCTTCCAGTAGTAGAACCTTCAGATCCTCCCAACTCATGGCGTTGGCGACAGTGAGCGTTACTGAATTCACATGGCTTTTCCACCAAGTGAGGGCTCGATCTATGAAAGTGCAGGAAGCGAACTTGACTTTGCTTGCTTCCAGGCATGAGCAGATCTCGAAGACCGTTTCGGTCTTATCGAACCATTGCATTAGTGCAATGACTCCCCTAATTCCATTAAAAGTTTTTGGCTTAGCGTTAGAGAACTCCTTGTAAGTACATTCTCTTAGTTGACCATGACCAGTGCCATGATTTGAATGATTCGTGCTGCTTCCTGCCCTTCCATTTCCGTGGGAGTTTATTTGCGAGAGGGTTGCAGTTACTGCTGTTGTGATAGCAGCCTGGACCATGGCTGGATCATAAGTTGGTGGTGGAGGTGGTGGTGATGCCGTGCCCGGTCTGGGCCTTTGGTTTGGACGAGGAGGCATCGCGCTGCCAAAAGAAAATGAAGATTTATAAGTTTTGGTAGTTCAGAGTTGAATGATAATGATTTAACTCTCCTTAATAGTTTAAGAATTTGGTTTGACGTACACATGGTTTTGAGTTCGATTTACAAATGGAGTTTGAATAGATAAACTCATGAATTGAATGAACTACACATAATTAACAACATGAAAGGGATATGCCTTTATATACATTAAACATATACTTGTGTTACATCTGAGTCTAGAAAAAAGTTTTTTACCATTCTAAAGGTCTCCGATACAGAAAATTAAAAATAATACTTTTATCCGAAGTCCTAATTTATAACAAAAATTGAGAGTTGGGCAAGTACTACTTGCGGCACGGTTTGCGCTTGGAGCTCGACTTCGTGTCGGACTGCTTTGACTCCATGAGACGCCTATCAAACGCAGCTTGTTGTTCCCTCAATTCTGCGAAGGCTGCATTTGCTTGTGCTTGGAATGCTTTTGCCCAGTTGAGTTTATAGTTGTATACCAAAAAGAAATGGTTTTGATATACTTAATTCCTTATAAACAAATATCTGATACCAATCTGTCACACCCCCAAACCAGAATGGCGGAAACGTTCGGGGGCAGAGGACGTCATATTCAGTATCATAACAGTTCATAGAAAGGAAAGTACACACCACCATATATATTAAAGTTTCCAAGATGTTTACATAATTGTATTCATTACATGTTCAAAAGATAAATACATAAACATCTTTCAAAAGAAGTAATTAACGCCAGCGCGTTAATCCCAAAAGTTGATTTCCAAACCTACTTAGCAGTTCCCTGAGAATACAAGTTATTTCAAAGAGAAAGTGTCAACAATTAAGTTGGTGAGTTCGTAAGTGGTTTAGAAAAATTGAATGCGATTCCCAAATGGGTGTATGTTTTCCAGAAAACTTAGTATTTCAAATGTAAAGAGTTATGACTTGTCGTGTTGAAAATGAATGTATTAGATCCAGAAAATCCCATATTTTCCCTAATGGTTGAAATATGAATTTGTTGTGTTTTCCAAGAAAAACCCTTATTTTCTTATAAAAGTACGAAATGCATATGAATGTTCGTGTTATAAGTTGTAAATAATTGCACCAGGAAAATCCCTTATTTTCCTATTAGTTGTTTGGTTTGTATACAGTAAAAACCCTTATTTTCCTAACATAACTGGCAGTCTCTAAGACCGAAAATCGCAAGAAACCGATGTTCTTAAAAGTTGTGTCATATTTTTATATAATAAAGCTATACGAAGATCGCATTTGTTAGATGAAGAATAGTTTTAATAGCTACTCGTTCATAAAAGCATAATACCATAATAATTGTATATCCGATGAGTTTTATAACCATACTAAACATAATATGCCTGTAACGACGTTCTTCAGGCGTCGCAGCGTTATGACAACTGTCACCCCAAAAGACGGACTGTAGCTAACAGTCAGGGCGCGGGATCAAGACTTCCCGTATAGATCTATACACATTTGACACGTTCTCCAAACGGGAGACTCTGGTTATAGACAGGACTTGCAACATTACTTTCTAATAAAGAAAAGTAATGTTTGAAGATATACACGTCTCATGGATTCTCAACTAAGTTTGTATTAAGGTGATAGTTTTGTATGCAAAGTTTATCCTTGTTCACAATGTTTGACAAAGCAAAATCATAAGTTTTTAGAATGTCTAAAACGATTTAACAATGAAAGGTACTTTGAAATCATTATATACTTTGTATAATGTCTAATGCATGCAAAGTATGACAAGAGTTTTCTGTAATAGTAATGAGCTTCAAGAGATTTATTCGATAAAACAATTGAAGTGAAACTTTATAAAATACATGATAATAACCGTATGTTTACTTGTATCCCCCCCTAAAAGAGTATAAAAGCATTTAGAATGTATTTAAAGTGTGTTTGGAAGGGGTATGAACTCACTTGAAAGTTTGAAGATAGCAAGATGGAAAACCGGGCAGAGTTTCGTCTTGGGAAATGGATTTTCCTCGGGATTCTCAGGAATCTCGAGAGTAAAATCGACCTTCGGGACTTGCACAAAATGACCAGGGCTTCGGGGTAGTGCGAGCACGGAAAGTGAGGAAAAACGCAAGAAAACTGAGAGGGAATGAGCACTTTTTCCGGGAACCCTCGCATCCCTTTTATAGGGGGCTGGAACCGCCTCGGTACGCGGGGCGTACGCGTACGTCACGCATGACCGAGTCCTCGACTGCCTCGCACTTCGGACGGGACGAGGGGGGAGGGGGTAGGCTCGCATAGGGTGACGTGGACGATCCGAGGCCGTGGCCTCGAGTACGCTGGGCGTACACGTGTACGCGGGGCGTACTTGCGTGACTCAGACTTCGGATAATACCGAATTTTTGAATAAAAATATATATTAATTATTTATCAAACATCAAAAATTCATATCTCCTTCATACGAACTCCGTTTTCGACGTTCTTTATATCCACACGTAGGTGAGACTAAGATCTACAACTTTCGTTTAGATTCCGTCGGCAAATTCCGAAATTATTTTTATTATTTATTTATTAAAATGACGTGATTAAGGAATTTCTTTAAAAATTCATATCTTTTTCATACGATGTCCAATTTTAGCGTTCTTTTTATGCACATTTGTAGTTTAACAATATCTATGACTTTCATTTAGACACCTAAGGTCAGAAAGTCTTTTATTGAAACTTTGCGTTTTTACGTAACTTCGTATCGCTGGTTTTTGTCGGAAAACTTAGAATAGTCATAACTTCTTTGTTATAACTCGGATTTTTGTGTTCTTTATATGTTTGGAAAACTTAAGACGATACCTACCACATAGCGTACTCCAAACAGAGCTTTTGAATACTTCATTTTTCGATGATATTCTAATCCCTTTTTCAAAAAGGTTACAAGACTCGATCTTTGATGACTTGAAATGACGGGTTGTTACAAACATCTTGTTATTGAATGGGGATTAACAATAGCATATCATATTGAATCGACTTTTATGAACCAAAACAGTTTGTGGCAATGTTCCTAATCTAAAACAAGCCAAAAACTTAAAGATTCTGACCACAAACAGTCCAACTCGTCAAGTGCACTTATGAACTCGACGAGTTCATTATCATAAGGCACCTACTCGTCGAGTTCATATATGGACTCGTCAAGTAGGCCTTAGCAAAATCCAGTTTTGGAGTTTTTTTTGGCTTTGAAAATTACACAGTTGCATCAATACAATAGAAAACATCCTAGGCTCTGATACCACTGTTGGGTCTCATGTACTCTAACATTCCTATGATGCAGATTCAACACTAATGCTTTGGATCTAAGTTTTCTCTAATTATACATGAAATAAACATTTTCCAAAGCATGAAGCCTAAACTAGCATGCAAGGTGCTATTTGAATCATAAAAACTAGTTCGAATATTACCTTGTGTAATAGCTTGAATAACGTGGTCTCAAGAAAGCTTAGCACCCCAAGTGTGATGCGTCAAATGGAATCACAAAACACCAAGAACAATTAGGATAAATATAGAGAGTTTATGGAGACTCTAAAATCGGTTCTTACTCTTCAAATTATAAGTTGGTAGCCGATTTTGGACTTAGAGATGCATTGTTGGATTTGGTGTCTCGGCTCATAACTATAACTGGTATCTACTTGACCTGATACTAGCATGGTCCTTTTGGATTGCATTCACCAGTGCAATTTGATGGGATGGTTATATGACAATAAGGTTATTTACGGTTTATTAATATATTATAAGTGAGGCTTTCTGTCGAATGCATACATGTGATTGTATGACCCTCTGGCTTCGATATTTTAATAGCTGTGAAGTTTACTTGGATCGCATTTATCCATTGACGGTCGGTCATTTCCACGAAGCCTCAGAATACTTTGTATCCATCTTTGCTTTTCCATTTTTGCTTCGATTTCCACCTTCTACTCTTCTTTTGTCTTTTCGACGTTTATTCCTTTTCCCTTATCTTTAACAGCTTCATTTGTTCTAGGTTTCCAAGAACTTGAACTAACTCCAACACCTTCCGAACCAATAACAATTCCCTTTTGAATTGGTCTTGTCGTTGTTTTTGTTGCCATCACTGTATTCACTTTCAAAACAATACGAATTGGGATTTGAGTTGAAATCACCATGCCAACTGTTTTTGGTTTTTCACCTCCTTCTTTGATTTCTTTCCCTTCTTTACCAATGAACTTCCTTTCTCCCCCTTTCACCCTTGTGACAACAGGTGGGGAACCATTTGGTAGAAGAGTTGCAAACTCTAATATAGGAGCCACTACTTTCGTTATAATAGTTTCAAGAGAGGTGAATTTATGAGATAAAAACTCAGGAGTAAAAATAGAATTTATAGAAGGCTTTGACACAATTTCCTTGAATCCACCAATTGAAACTCCGTGCTTTTCGAAATTCTTAACATCTTCACTCGCCATAGTTTCAGCCTTAGGAAGTAATGTATGATAGGATTGTGCTATTTCGTAACAGCCCCCGTAATAATATCAATCTTCGAATCAAGAGAAGAATAATTAGTATTCAACTCTTAGATTTCTTTTGAAACTTCAACCTTAATTTCCTCAAGCTTGCGATTCACATCTTCTCGCATAGTCCTGAAATCTTTAACAAAGAGAACATGACATTCTTTTGCTACCAACCTATGGTCTTTGATTTCCCCATTGAATGAATCAGCTTGAGCCTTTACTCTAAGCTCATTATTTTTATCCATAACATCCAACATTTCTTGAATATGCGACTCCTGTGCCTTGGGCATTACATCTACCTCTATTCCCAAAACAGAATGTTTTACCCCTGAGTCAACTTGGGATTGAAGAATAGAGTTGAGCTTTCAATTAATGATTTTGAATTGTTTGCCAGATATTAGCATATGATTTGGAATATTGTATTCCTCAGAATCAAATTCTAAGTCTGCAAATGTTCCTCCGAAACCTCCTCCATTAGTTTCATCATCAGAAGTAGGCTGTAGTGGATTGGTGGGTTGAGATGTAAACAATGTAGTGAAGGGTTGTTGTAAGATGTTTTTGAAAGTAGGTGATGTTGTGGTGGTGAGAACTTGTGAAATAATTGGTGTAAGAGAAGTATTAATGACAGAGGTGGGTTCGACACTAGATGAAATAATGATACGTTGAGAAGTAGCTGACATCATGTTATCAACACCCATGTCGACATTTTCACCTGTATCAGATACGTTTGAAATAATGCCTGAAGTGGGAACCTCCTATGTAATTGGTTTAGTTATCCCATCTTCAAGTGGATTTACAACAACTATTGTTAGATTTGATGTTTCAGTTATAGATTTCGATCCTAATGGTGTTTCTGGGACAATCTCACTATCTAATGATTCCTCTTGAAGGACTAACTTTCGCTTCTTTCTTTTACCAGCAATATGTTTTGCACCATCTTCAGCTCTCCATTTATTCGATGATGGAGACACTGGTACTGGGATTTCTCGAACAAGAACTCATTTCCTATTCAACTGTGCTTTCCTACTTAAAGAAGACTGATCATCAGAAAATACTCTTGTCCTGTGTGACAACTTCTTCAATCGTTTAAACACTCCTGATATCGAAGGTATTACTTCCTTCGAAGAACGAGTTGTATTCACTTCATTTTTCTTGACCATTTGTGTCTTGTCTTTTTCTTTGTCAACACCACCCTTCTTTGGTGATTTAGTTACAACTTTCTTAGGATTTTCTTTCTAAGAAATTTCAAAAGTTTCCTTCTTGGAATTCTTTGATTAGTTAGAAGACCCTTCACCACCTTCTTGAAAAAGAACTCCAGTTTCCACAGATAGATTAATCTGCTTTAAATACTCAACCAATACAGGATTCGACGGATCTATCTTTTTGAGCATAGCCTCCAGAATTCTTGCAATGTTGGGAAAGACCTTTGCATCATCCTTAACTGTCTTCGGAAAGTGATACATCAAAAATTCTGCTTTTGGTTCATCAACTGGAACTTGAATTCCTTCTTTTTCATACACATAATGTAGAGGCAAACTCCAATACCGAGCACACGAAATCCCTTCAACCGAATTCATGTTTTCGACATTTTTAAGAAACTCCTTCCATATTTGTGAAGCATAATCAACATTTAAGTCATAGTATATACCAGCCACCATATCATACACTTCCATATGTCCCTTGTTAAGCCCTACACTTTGAGTAGTTAAGCATCGAAGGTAAATAGCAAAGAGAAAGATCCAGATACAAGGCAATTTTGATTTCTTAAAATCATTGATCTTTGTAAGAGGTGGTTGATAACCCATGTTGTTGAACATATGGACTACTTGAGAATTTGTAACCTTGTAGAAAAACAGTGAATTAGGGATTTCAAGAATTTGAGTGAATAGCTTCTTGGTGAGGCAAATCTTCTTGTCATTCACCAGATTGAAAGTAACAACATCCATGGTTTTGCTATAAGACGAAGTAGAACCCGCCATTGATAGCCAAGACATGGGAACATCAAAAGAGTTGAACATCATAGTCGACATGCCTAAATGTTGAAGAGCAACAATTAACATCTTGAATTCATCCGGATAGATAGAAACATCATCTTCAACTTGGTAACTAGTGCTTTGAAGCTTCATGATCGGCTGAGAAGAAATATCTTCAGTGGTAGTAGTTTGAGCAGTAGCCATTGATTATGGTTTTGAAAACTTTGAAGAACGAAGAAAATTAGTGCTCAATTGTCTGAGAGAATTTTGATCGCGTAAAGTGTTAAGAATAAACTAATTTCCTTTTATACGTATGCTCTATGAATACTAAATGATTTAATCAAAGCACTAGCCACGTCTTTCCTTGAAAATCACACCATTAGCCGTTATGTACGCCATGTCAGATAAAGTACCCTTGAAACTCGCACCATGTTGCCCACTTGTCACATCGGACTGTTCATGAGTACCAAGTAGATATGAACAAAAATCTTCGACATAGAGGGTGGGCTCTTTCACTTTTAGGTTTAAAAGAGAAGTCATTTTTTTCCAGACATTTGAAATCTTCAACCTGAGTTGGTATTACTCAGAACCTCAAGGATTTCGTGACTGCAGTGTGCCAATGAAAGAAGATAAGAATCAATATAAAAAAAAATTGGATATGTGATGTCAAAAAAAAATCGACATAAAAGCAATTATATCTTGGGCAAAGATTACTTCATTAATTATCAAGAGATAATCAAGTGCTTGTGTGGTATCCCGTGAATCACAATTTAATACTTGTAAAGAAGTATCGAAGGGCTTCTTTTATAAGGCTTTATGGGTGGTTAGAAATTTTGTTACATTTCAACACTCAACATACGTGTGATCAATTGTAACCAAAATTATTTGTATGACCAGTGTAGTCAGTGACAAGTATGCTTTGGAAAACATTTGATGTGACACAGAAAATGGATAATACTCATGCAGAAATCATATTCTTAGAAACAAAACTTTACCTAGATCATGTTGGGAAACAAATGTCGTGGGTTTCGAACATTTGATTAAGATCACTCATCATGAAAGAATATCATTTTAAGTATCGAAAAACTGGTACTCAAAAAATTGTTTCATGAAAATCTGGAACAAAGTTCCTCGTCAATTCCTTAAAAAGTTTCCAAAATTGTGGGTTTCACTTTCATCACGTCCTCATGAATCTAGATCATAAACACAAATTTTTGATATGTCTAAGTCTTAATTGGTTTCAATGAAAGACCTCTTGGACTTACGTCTTTGAGTATGAATGTGTTTAGAAATATTTGATGAAAAAGATTGGTTTTTGAAGTGATTGTACCTTTGCTATGTATGGACCAAGCAGTCAACTCTTAACTCCTTTGAGAAGAGTAAGTTAGCTCAAGAACTAATATGAATATAGTCTGATTGGGATGAAATTTTCATAATGAAATATTTCATTAAGGCTTTTCGAAAATACACATTGATTCAATGGAGACTTGGGTCGACATGTTGCCGCATGCTTCTATGGACAACCTAAGTAGTTCAAAGTTTTTCGAAAGAACACCAGACCCCAGAACTACAAACATGATTCTTGAAAATCTTTATAAAAATCTGTAAAAACAAATTAGAACAAAACTACAAACAACAAAATCTTTTTGGATTTTATATTTTCGAAATGAAAAACAAACGAAAGAAAATATTTTTGGTATTTTTGATTTTTCAAAATTAAAGAAAAAATAACGAAAATATTTTTGTAGTTTTTGAAAAGAAATTGATAGAAGAAAGAAAAGAAAATAACGAAAATTTAAATGTACCAAACTCTCGAAAAATTTTCATTCTAGATGTTGAAAGCGAAGCATGTCAAAGCGCTGAATATGAACAGTAACCTCTGATTGATTAACCATTACCTCTGAATCGACACTTTTCCTCAACTCCGTCTTTTCATTCTTTCGAAACTTGTCCTGGAACAGAACTTGCTTCTATCATTCCCAAACCTGTTAAAATTCAAACAAATGATTTTTCATCCATGGGTTTTGTAAATATATCATCTAATTGATCAGTTGTCTTTACAAAATGAATTTCGACATTTCCATCTTCCACATGATCTTTTATGAAATGATAACGAAGTGCAATGTGTTTTGTTTTTGAATGTTCTACTAGATTATGAAAAATACATATAGCACTTTGAGAATCACAATACAATGGAATGTTTTTCATATTTATTGCATAATCACGCAATTGGCTTTGGATCAAAATTATTTGAGAAGTGCAAGCTGCAGCTGCAACATACTCTACTTCAGCAGTTGAAATTGCAACACAAGTTTGCTTTTTCGACTGTCAACTAACAAGCTTCCCATCCAATAATTGACATCCGCCACTTGTACTTTTTTGATCAAGAATCCAACATCCTAAATCTAAATCTGAGAATGCTTCAATGAAAAAGCCTGATTTCGAAGGATACCACAATCCTAACGAAATTGTTCATTTGAGATAACGAAATATATTTTTCACAACAGTTAAGTGTGGTTCTTTGGGATTTGCTTGATACTTCACACAACTACAAACAGAAAACATGATATCAGGTCGACTTGCAGTAAGATAAAGCAATGAACCTATCATGCTTATGTATAAGTTAAGATCAACAGTGGGTTTATCTAAAGAAGGTGTAAGTCTTGCTCCAACAACCATTGGTACTCTTAACTTTTTGCTCTTCGTCAATCCAAACTTTTCAAGCAAATCCTTTGTGTATTTTTCTTGATTGATAAGTATGCCTTCTCTACTTTCACGAATATTTAACCCCATAAAATTGTTAATCTTCCCCATCATACTCATCTCAAACTGACTTTTCATTAAACTTTTGAATTCACTAGACAAAGCAGTGTCAGTAAAGCCAACAATAATATCATCAACATAAATTTGAACAAGCATTAGATGATTCCCAACTTTCTTTCGAAATAACATGAGGCCAACTGATCCTTGCTTAAATTTAGATTGGTTTAGAAAATTGGTAAGAGGTGCATACCAGGCTCTTGGTGCTTGTTTTAACCCATAAACAGCTTTATCTAAGATATAAAAGTGATAAGGATATTCTTCATTTACAAAACCTGGAGGTTGTTCAAAGTAAATTGTTTCTTCAAGTTCACCTTTGAGAAAAGCACATTTAATATCCATTTGATATACATCGAAATCATTATGAGATGCATAGGCTAAAAATTTTCGAACAGCCTCGAGTCTTGCGACAGGGGAAAAAGGTTTCTTCATAATCGATACCTTCTTGTTGCGAATAACCTTTAACTAAAAGCCTCGCTTTATTTTGAACAATGTTGCCATATTTGTCAGTTTTATTTTTAAAAATGCATTTTAAACCAACAATTGAAACATCTTCAGGATTAAGAATTAATCTCCAAACCTTTTTTCTTTTGAATTCATCTAGTTTAGATTGCATAGCAACAACAAAATCTGAGTGTTCCATAGCAACCTTAATTGTCTTAGGCTTGATTTTCGAAATAAAAACATTCAACATGCAAAACTCTTGATGAGCATTAAGTGCCTCATTCTTTGCACGAATTTGAGCTCTTGTCAATGCTCCATCTTGTAGATTTCCAATGACTTGTTCTTTTGGATGATTTCTTGTCCATTTTTCCAATGGTGGATATGTTGGATCAAAATCCAATGGTGCATCTTCATACATTTCATCATTTTTGGAACCTGCAACAGAAACATTATCATTTGAGTCAAGAAAAATTTCATCTTGACTTATATTTGACATATTTGTATCAATTTGCTCCCTCTCGACATTATTATCATCTTGATGCTCCTCCTTGACATTGCCATTCATTCTCCTATTCTCCCCCTCTAAAGAATGCTCCCCCTCAATTTGAGAATTTGAATGTAAGTGCTACCCCTACACTTAATCATGGAGCATACTTTCGCCAATTCTTGGAGAATTCGTTGTTGAATGTAAATCTGAATTTTCTTGTATTAATGTTGAATCTTCAAAAAGATTTGATGCTTCAGATATTTGATTGTCCGCGACATTAACTTCAGCATCAGCACCCTATCAGGAACACCAAAAATTAAATCGTAACCAAAATCTATCGAATTTACGTTTGTCGACTCGTCACTTGATTCATTAATAATTGGACGTTGTTCAAAGCACTTTTCAAGTCTTTTAACATAGTGATCATCAAACATGAGATTAAATGTTTCTTCCACTCTTCTCGTTCGTTTATTCAATACTCTATATGCAACCGAATTATGTGAATATCCCAAGAATATGCCTTCATCATCCATAGACTGAAATTTCAACATATTATTCTTGAGATTCATAATAAAACACCTACAACTAAAAACATGAAAGAATTTTACATTAGGTTTTCGGTTATTGATTATTTCATAAGGAGTAATATTGAAACAACGATGAATGAATGATCGATTTTGAGTAAAACATGTTGTAGAAACTGCTTCAGCCCAAAGATATTAAGGAAGAGTTGCATATGTGAGCATCGTTCTTGCTGCTTCACAAAGAGAACAATTTTGTCTTTCAACCACACCATTTTGTTGTGGTGTATATGGTGAAGAGAAATTATGCGAAATTCCTTTGTCTGTTAAGAACATATCAAGAACATTGTTCTTAAATTCAGAGCCATTATCACTCTTGATTTTTCAAACTTTCTTCCTTAAGCTTGTTTCTATTTGCTTGATGAAATCAATCATTGTTTGAGCTACTTCAGATTTTAACCTGAGAAAATAAACCCAAGTGAACCTTGAAATATCATCAACACTAACTAAAATGTATCGTTTCTTGTTGAGTGTCTCAACAGTTGATGGTCCACATAACTCAATATGAAGAACTTCTAATGGTTCAACAATGTTCTAATCTATGAAAATTGGATGTCCTTGTCGATGTTGTTTTCCTTGTTCACAAGCTGCACATAAAGTATCATTGTCAAATTTTAATACAGGTAAACCTTGAACAAGATCATTTACCACCAATTTGTTTAAATTTCGAAAACTCAGATGAGAAAGTCTTCGATACCATAACGAGCTAATATCTGTTGGAGCTTTCAAAAGTAACCAAACTGAAGGTTTCCCAGCAATTGTTGTGATGTCGAGAGTAAACATATCACCATGTCTCTTAGATTTTAACAAAATCTCTTTTGTTTCGACATTTGATATAATGCTTCCTTTTTCATTGAACACCACTTGATTGCCAGTGCCCACAACAAGTTGCAAAACACTCATCAAATATGTTGAATACCTTCGACATAAGCAACTCGGTTAACTGTAAACTTCCCATTTGTGACTTTACCATAACCTTTCACTAGAAATTTATGATTATTTCCAAATTTCACAACCCTTGCATTATCCAAACTTCTGAAGTCTCATAAATTTTCCTTCTTTCCAGTCATGTGACGCGAGCAACCACTATCGATATACCATTTTTCATCATATTGCTAGTCACATAAAACCAGTAATTTTTAGAAGAATTTAGGTACCAAGGCTGTTTGGGTCCTTGGTATTCGATACATCACTGGTGGTAGCCATGGCTTTCATAGAAAGAGTTTTCATTAAAAAAAACATTATACAATATAGCTGGTAGTAACCAAACATACGAACTAATACTTTATGATATACAGTAACAAACACATATGTTAGAAAATATTGGATTTTCTTGGGAAGAAAACAAACACTTTTTTATAGATTCAATGACATGTTTACATTTCAAAAACATTATTATGAACTCACCAGCTTAATGCTGATACTCTTTCAAAATCACTTGTATTCTCATGAAATCAGTAGACATGGACTCCCGTAGGCTTTTGAGAAGATGAACCATATAGAGTCACGTCTTTTATAATTTACTATATTGTTGATGTATACAACCTATGTATCAAACAGTTGTAAATATCTATATTTCAATGTTATGGTTGTGTTTATTTTGATTACTATGATGTAATTGTTGTAATATTGTACATGACGTCCTCCACCCCCGAACATTTCTACAATTTCAGTTTGGGGGTTTGATAGAAGCGTAATTTGAATCTTTTACTGGGGGTTCTAAGGATTCCAACCTTTCCCTCAATGAAGGTCCTTCGAAACTACTGGAGGGAGCACAAATCAGGGCGAGTGAACCGCCCCGTCATACGGGTGAGGAAAACACTGAGAAAACCAGCCCCATTTCCACAATCGAAGGAGTTGGGATAAAGATTGGGTCGTCGACTCCTCACGGTCTTGCCTCCACCTCTTATGGTAAGACCACAACCACCCCTACTAATGAGTTCTCATCTGGATGCTTATAAGCCAGCCTGGAGACTAACTGCTCAAGATCTTATCTCTGATCATGACATTGCTCTTGAGTGGTGTCAGCAGGCATTTCCTCCCACTACGACTGAGGCCTTAAGTATCTTGTGTATCGAGCATATGGCTGATGGCTTGCGTTACGCTGTCGCCAAGTGTTGTTTTATTTAGTCACGGCCATTGAACACATCTCTGAGGTGGAGAACCTATAGTATGATTCAGACAGAAGGAGCATTGAATGTGAAGATCTGAAGACCCAAGTGGCAAAGTTAGAAGCCGATAAGGGCAGATTGAAGGCTGGACGGGATGCAATTTTACTTGAGAGGGAAATCTAGGAGGATCAAGTGGCGAGGTTGGTGAAAGAGGTGGAAGGCCTGAATGCTTGTGTGAGGGCCATGACGTTGGAGAACACCGGTATGAGCAATCGGACATCAGAGTTGGAGGTTGATCTGGTGATTGAGAACGCCGTAAGGGGAGCGCTGGAAAAGGATATTTCTTGGGTCCTTAGCGACGGGCTATGCCGGGGTGTGGATAGTTTGATTGAAAGTCCATAATTCCTCCAGGGCTTGGTTCTTATGAAAGAATCTTGTGTCGCTACTGCTGTGGAACAGGGTAATAAGATTGTCTAGGAGCAGGTATCCGTCAAGGAGGTTGACCCAAGATTTAAGGAGAATGTGGCGGCTAGAACTCAAGAGATGGAAGACGCCTTGGTGACCTTCATGGAGACAGACTTTTTTGGCCATCTTGGCTTGGGTGCCTTGGACATAGTCGAGCTTCATGATCTTGTAACAGCCCGGAATTTTAGGTATTTTTATAATATTGTTTTTGGGGTGTTTTAGGAGGGGACTCGGCGAGTTGGAGCCAGACTCGCCGAGTAGGACCACAGACTGGGTCGCGGGTTCGCGACTGGACTCGACGAGTCCATTATGGACTCGGCGAGTCTGCGCTGTTCAGCGGAAACCCTAGCCGTTTGGTTTTGGAACGTATATAATGCACTTATAGGCCGTCATTGTCCGTTTTTAGTCGACTGAGAAGAACCCTAAACGGCTGTGGGCATCTAGAGCAAGATTGAAGGATATTAGGACCTTGAAGAAATTGTTGTGCAAGGAGGAGAAGATTTTTGGCTAAAGGAACAGCAAGGGATTCAAGTTCTGAGGTTTGGGGACACAGAGAGTGCGTTATTCAGGTAATATTTCGGATCTTTTATGTTATGTTGATGTGTGCATGGATTTAGGGTTTATGGAACCCATTTGGTGATTAGATGGATTATTACCTTGTTACCCAAACGACTATAACCCTGTATTAGGACCTTTAGAGGTCCAGAAGGTCCCATGCTTGTGTATTTCGGGACAATACTTATCTCAGGAAGCAGTTTGATCGACTGCATGGCATGGACTCGCCGAGTCCGATGAACAGACTCGGCGAGTAGCTTGGAGATTGACTGGAACTCGTCGAGCTGTTCTTCAGACTCGGCGAGTGGAGTCGGGGTGGCCCCGCGATTCTTCCACGAGGATCTTGTCGAGCCAAGAGGGATACTCGACGAGTAGAAAGGGAACATCAGGGAAAGTTGGGGAGGACGTCTAGACTCGCCGAGTCGCCTTTGCACTCGCCGAATCCGGTCAAGCTGACCGTTGACCGTTGACCAGAGTTGACCTACATGTAATTTCTTAGGGTCAGTTGTCTTGAAAGATAAAAGTATTAATAAGGGTTATATGATATTATAGGGAGTCTGTAGCTCGGCGGATCGAGTGCGAGTAATTTCAGGAGTCGCTAGCTTTCATTACCCGTGAGGTGAGTCTTCTCACTATACTGTACCCGGAAGGGTTTGACTGTGTGACCGGAAGGTCGGATATGATTTGTGTTATACGTGCTATAAATGGTAAGGTATTTGCTATGCGTGCTATGTATTTTTATACGGGCCGGAAGGCAATATGTTATGTGACTGAAAGGTCGGATATGATATATGATATATGTGCTATATGTGTTAAGATTAATGTATTAATTGCTGTGTATGTTTATGGGCCGGAAGGCAATATGTTATGGGCCGGAAGACAATATGTTATGGGCCGGAAGGCAATATGTTATGGGCCGGAAGGCAATATGTTATGGGCCGGAAGGCATTATGTTATGGGCCGGAAGGCAATATGTTATGGGCCGGAAGGCGATTATCTCAAGGCCTGGAAAGGCGTATATGCGTAAGTAGTATACTGGGGAACTCACTAAGCATTTATGCTTACAGTTGTCATGTATGTGTTTCAGGTACTAGCGAGGACCGTGGGAAGGCGCCGGCATGACGCGTACACACTGTTGATGTTTTGAGATCTTGGGGATTTATGATTGTATTTTGATATGAAATTTTGAATAATTATATTTGGTTGAAATAATTCACTTTATTTTAAATGAAAATTTTGTTTGAAAATTTGCGTTGTTACAATTAGTATCAGAGCCTTGGTTTGAGGGATTCGGGTGTACCTTCGGGTGTAACTGAACTCAAACCGAGGATTTGAGGAAAATCTTTTAAAAATAATACAGGCATAAACTTTTATAAATGGTAAAGTGGTAAACAAGAAAGAAGCAGTGTGTACAATCAGCCAGCGCCCGAACGGTAAAGATCCCCAGAATACCTTACAATGTTATGTTATGCAATGAATTATGAATTGTTATGCATGTTAGAAGAGTAGGTATTCATGATAGGACAAGAGTGGCCTGATTTGTGATGCCTTAGTCTAGGGAGTTTGCCGATATGAGATATTTGGTAGCATACAGGTAGATAGTGCATATCAAAGTAGAGTACTCACTATTCGGGGTTTGGGGAGGAAGATTTAGGACGAATACTGATACGGTGTGGTCGGTAGTATTGGGCCCGTACTACCGAAGACACCGGGTCGGTGGGAGACCCAAGTAAGAATCCCTGGATATCGGAGACTGAGTAGGGTTGCGTATCAAGTGCAATTGTACTTGATGGAGTCTCTGATAATTTTATGTTGTATTTTAGAGACATCATGGTTACCACACGCCACGGGGCGAGTTCGAGCGGTGTGAGCGACGAGGATATTCGTCAGATGATACAGGAGGAGGTAGCTGCAGCGATCCGGGCTGAGATCCCGGAGATGTTTGGGTCTATTAAGACCACTCTGATGGAGACGTTCGAAGAGCGGTACGCCGCACTGACTGAGACTGCAGCCGCTGCCGCTACCGCAGCCGTGGCCGCTGCCAGGCCGCAAGGGGGCGATTCGTTGCTATTCTGGGAATTCAGCAACACGAAACCCCCTGAGTTCGATGGGATGCAGGATCCGATTGCTGCGATGAGGTGGATCGCCAACATTGAAGGGTGCTTCTACACTTGATTATGCCCGGAGCACCTGAGGGTACGGTTCGCTTTGAACCAGCTCCGTCTGGGAGCGAAGGATTGGTGGAAGTTCGTGACGGCGAACTTCACTTTGGCGGAGATTACAGCGTTGACATGGGAGAGGTTTACGTATACGTTCAGGGACGAGTACGTTCCCCCAGTGGAGAGGGAACGATTGATTCAGGAGTTCTTTACTCTTAAGCAGGGTACTGATTCCGTTGCGGTGGTCACACGGAAGTTTCACGAGAGGGCGATGTTCTGCCCCGAGCTGGTGTCTACAGAGCAGTCACGGATGAGCCGGTATTTAGGCGTTTTCAGGAGGGATATCCGGGAGTTTGTGTCAAACTCCACTTATCGTACTTTCACTGAGCTTCAGGCGAATGCTAGGAAGCACGAGATCGAGTTAGAGACCCAGGCCAGGGAGGAGGCCGAGTCTCGGCAGGTGGACTGGCGGCCGACTCAGTCTCAGCCGGCAGCCAAGCGGATCAAGTCCGCTGATTCGAGGATGGGAGGTCAGAAGGGCCGCACTTGCGGGAAGTGCGGCAAAAGTCATGAGGGGGCGTGCCGAGCTGGTGGTTGCTACAAGTGTGGCAAGGAAGGACACATTGCCAGGGATTGTCCTAAGGGGTTTATGGTTTGTTTTCATTGCAACCAGACAGGCCATCGGAAGGCCGAGTGGCCGCAGCTTCGTCAGGGATCTACACCTACTACCAGGACTACTGAGACTCGACCGGCGAAGGTCGAGGCCCCGAGGGCACGCGGGAGAGCCTTTCAGCTGACTGCGGAAGAGGTCCGCGCTGCGCCCGATGTTGTGGCAGGTACTTTACTTGTGAACTCTATGCCTGCTCTAGTGTTATTTGATTCGGGTGCGAGTAGGTCCTTTGTATCTTTAGCTTTTAGTCAGCATATCAGTATTAGTCGTGAGCCGTTAAGTCGGCCTCTGAGCGTTTCTATAGCGGCCGAGAGGGTGGTTTGTGCCACGGAGGTTCTTCGGGGATGCGTACTAGAGATTTTCGGGGTTGAGTTTCCGATTGACCTAGTTCCTATTGCGATGGGTGATGTCTGTGTCATCGTGGGCATGGACTGGTTGAGCCGATTCAGCGCTGTCATCGACTGTGAGCGCCAGCTGGTGACTATATGAGACCCTAGTGGGGGAGTTCTTACGGTGTACGGCGAGGGTACCCGTTCAGGATCAGCTTTTTGTTCGGCCGCTAGGGCGAGGCAATGTCTACAGCAGGGATGTAAGGGTTTTGTGGCGTATGTGATGGATACGCGGGAGGCTTCCGAGAGACCGAGTTCAGTGGAGGAGGTTCCAGTGGTGCGCGAGTTTCCAGATGTTTTTCCCGAGGAGCTGCCGGGAGTACCTCCTGCGAGGCAAGTAGAGTTTGGTATCGATCTGATTCCGGGGGCTGCGCCTATTGCGAAGGTGCCTTATCGTCTCGCACCTCCAGAGATGCAAGAGTTGTCCTCGCAACTCCAGGAGTTGCTGGGGAAGGGATTTATTCGGCCGAGCAGCTCGCCGTGGGGAGCACCAATTCTGTTCGTCAAGTAGAAGGATGGTTCACACTGGATGTGCATTGACTACCGGGAGTTGAACAAGGTGACGGTCAAGAACCGCTATCCGTTACCGAGGATCGATGATTTATTCGATTAGTTGCAAGGGGCATCTTGGTTTTCCAAGATCGATCTGAGATCAGGGTACCATCAGGTAAGAGTGCGGGATGAGGACGTCCAGAAGACAGCATTTAGGACGTGATATGGGCATTATGAGTTCGTGGTGATGCCTTTCGGGCTCACCAATGCCCCGGCAGTGTTCATGGACCTCATGAACAGGGTATGCAGGCCGATGCTGGATCAGTCTGTGATTGTATTTATCGATGACATCCTGGTGTATTCGCGATCTAGAGAGCAGCATGAGGGACATTTGAGGGAGGTCCTTGGGGTACTGAGGTCGGAGAAGCTGTATGCAAAATTCTCCAAAACTGACTTCTGGTTGCGGGAGGTCCAATTTCTTGGACATGTTGTTAATCAGGCAGGGATATTGGTCGATCCGGCCAAGGTCGCGGCAGTGATGAGTTGGGAGGTACCGAAGTCACCTTCCGAGATCAAGAGTTTCCTTGGGTTGGCGGGGTACTATCGGAGGTTTATTAGAGACTTCTCCAAGATCGCAGTACCGCTCACCAGACTGACCCGGAAGGGTGTTGCATTCTCATGGGGACCCGAGCAACAGACTTCTTTCGAGACACTTCACCAGAGATTGTGCGAAGCCCCGGTATTAGCTCTCCCGGAAGGGATGGAAGATTTTGTCGTATATTGCGACGCATCGATTTCAGGATTGGGTGCAGTGTTGATGCAAAGAGGTCATGTGATAGCTTATGCATCGAGGCAGCTAAAGCCTCATGAGGCGAGATATCCCACGCATGACTTAGAGTTGGGGGCATTAGTGTTCGCTCTCAAGATTTGGCGTCACTACCTGTATGGGGTTCGATGTACAATATACACGGACCATAAGAGTTTGAAGTATTTGATGGATCAACCCAACCTAAATATGCGTCAGAGGAGATGGTTGGATGTGGTCAAGGATTATGACTGCGAAATCCTATACCACCCGGGCAAGGCTAATGTGGTAGCCGATGCATTTAGCCGCAGGGCGGAGAGCACTCCATTGCGAGATGTATGTCTGAGACTGACGGTGATGACTCCGGTATTGGATGCTATTCGTGGGGCACAGGCCGAGGCTGTGAGATCCGAGATGTAGAAGAAAGAACGGGTCGTTGGGTTAATTTCAGAGTTCGTTAAGGATGGACGAGGACTTCTGACGTTTCAGGGTCGGATTTGGGTACCGTTCGTGGGCGGTACGCGCGTTACTTTGATGGAGGAGGCTCACAGATCGAAATTTTCGATCCATCCCGGTGCTACGAAGATGTATTTGGACTTGAGGAAGGAATACTGGTGGCCTTGTATGAAGAGAGACGTCGCCTGGTTCGTTGAGAGGTGTTTGACCTGCCGTAGAGTTAAGGCCGAGCACCAGAGACCGCATGGTAAGTTGCAGCCTTTGGAGATTCCTGAGTGGAAGTGGGAACAGATTTCTATGGATTTCATCACCAAATTGCCGAGAACTGCCAGAGGAGTCGATGCAATTTGGGTAATTGTGGCTAGATTGACGAAGAGTGCACACTTTCTTGCTATCAGCGAGAGTTCATCAGCGGAGAAGTTGTCGGAGTTATATGTGAGGGAGGTGGTATCTCGGCATGGAGTGCCGATCTCGATTGTTTCGGACCGTGATGTACGCTTCACTTCCAGGTTCTGGAAGAAATTCCATGAGGAGCTGGGTACTAAACTACATTTTAGTACTGCATACCATCCCCAGACAGACGGTCAGAGCGAGCGGACGATTCAGACACTGGAGGACATGCTTCGAGCGTGTGTGTTAGACTTCGGGGGTAGCTGGGATGCGCATTTACCTTTGGCAGAGTTTTCCTACAACAACAACCATCATTCGAGCATTGGTATGCCACCTTTTGAGTTGTTGTATGGTAGGAGGTGTCGGACCCCCATTTGCTGGGGAGAGGTGGGATAGAGAGTGATGGACAGTACAGAGATCGTACTCCAGACGACAGAACAAATTCAGCAGGTTAGACAGAGGTTATTGACCGCCTAGAGCCGACAGAAGAGTTATGCGGACAAACGACGGTCCGAGCATGAATTTCAGGTTGGCGACTTCGTCCTCTTGAAGGTTTCTCCTTGGAAAGGAGTGATCCGGTTCAGGAAGAGGGGCAAGTTGGGGCCCCGGTTCATAGGTCCATTTCGTGTGATTGCAAGGGTAGGCCGGGTAGCTTATCGGTTGGAGTTGCCAGCAGAGTTGGGACAGATCCACAATACCTTTCACGTATCGCAGTTGAGGAAGTGTATAGCCGATGAATCGGCAGTGGTTCCACTAGAGGATATTCAGGTGGATGCGAGCCTGAATTACGCCGAGAGACCAGTAGCTATCAGGGATCGGAAGATCAAGGTTCTGAGGAACAAGGAGGTACCTCTGGTGTTGGTTCAGTGGCAACACCGGAAAGGATCGGAGATGACTTGGGAGCCGGAACGTGAGATGCGGGAGCAACATCCGGAGTTATTTGCAGAGTGAGACTTCGAGGGCGAAGTCTAGTCCTAGTGGGGGAGAGTTGTAACAGCCCGGAATTTCAGGTATTTTTATAATATTGTTTTTGGGGTGTTTTAGGAGGGGACTCGGCGAGTTGGAGCCAGACTCGCCGAGTAGGACCACAGACTGGGTCGCGGGTTCTCGACTGGACTCGACGAGTCCATTATGGACTCGGCGAGTCTGCGCTGTTCAGCGGAAACCCTAGCCGTTTGGTTTTGGAACGTATATAATGCACTTATAGGCCGTCATTGTCCGTTTTTAGTCGACTGAGAAGAACCCTAAACGGCTGTGGGCATCTAGAGCAAGATTGAAGGATATTAGGACCTTGAAGAAATTGTTGTGCATGGAGGAGAAGAGTTTTGGCTAAAGGAACAGCAAGGGATTCGAGTTCTGAGGTTTGGGGACACAGAGAGTGCGTTGTTCAGGTAATATTTCGGATCTTTTATGTTATGTTGATGTGTGCATGGATTTAGGGTTTATGGAACCCATTTGGTGATTAGATGGATTATTACCTTGTTACCCAAACGACTATAACCCTGTATTAGGACCTTTAGAGGTCCAGAAGGTCCCATGCTTGTGTATTTCGGGACAATACTTATCTCAGGAAGCAGTTTGATCGACTGCATGGCATGGACTCGCCGAGTCCGATGAACAGACTCGGCGAGTAGCTTGGAGATTGACTGGAACTCGTCGAGCTGTTCTTCAGACTCGGCGAGTGGAGTCGGGGTGGCCCCGCGATTCTTCCATGAGGATCTCGTCGAACCAAGAGGGATACTCGACGAGTAGAAAGGGAACATCAGGGAAAGTTGGGGAGGACGTCTAGACTCGCCGAGTCGCCTTTGCACTCGCCGAGTCCGGTCAAGCTGACCGTTGACCAGAGTTGACCTACATGTAATTTCTTAGGGTCAGTTGTCTTGAAAGATAAAAGTATTAATAAGGGTTATATGATATTATAGGGAGTCTGTAGCTCGGCAGATCGAGTGGGAGTGATTTCAGGAGTCGCTAGCTTTCATTACCCGTGAGGTGAGTCTTCTCACTATACTGTACCCGGAAGGGTTTGACTGTGTGACCGGAAGGTCGGATATGATTTGTGTTATATGTGCTATAAATGGTAAGGTATTTGCTATGCGTGCTATGTATGTTTATACGGGCCGGAAGGCAATATGTTATGTGACTGAAAGGTCGGATATGATATATGATATATGTGCTATATGTGTTAAGATTAATGTATTAATTGTTGTGTATATTTATGGGCCGGAAGGCAATATGTTATGGGCCGGAAGGCAATATGTTATGGGCCGGAAGGCAATATGTTATGGGCCGGAAGGCATTATGTTATGGGCCGGAAGGCAATATGTTATGGGCCGGAAGGCGATTATCTCAAGGCCTGGAAAGGCGTATATGCGTAAGTAGTATACTGGGGAACTGACTAAGCATTTATGCTTACAGTTGTCATGTATGTGTTTCAGGTACTAGCGAGGACAGTGGGAAGGCGTCGGCATGACACGTACACACTGTTGATGTTTTGAGATCTTGGGGATTTATGATTGTATTTTGATATGAAATTTGGAATAATTATATTTGGTTGAAATAATTCACTTTATTTTAAATGAAAATTTTGTTTGAAAATTTGCGTTGTTACAGATCTCTTTCAGGATTCTCAAAGCAAGGGATCAGTCCCTAGTTCAAGGTTTCCTTCTAACTATGACAACATTCCTATTGATAAGTAGTTTTTTTGTTAGCTTGTTTCGATGTAACCCCATTTGAGAATATTTTCCTAATTTTCTTGTTGTCGTTGCTGCTCTTTGTGGTCGTATTTTGAGTTTGAGAGTCTAACTATTTGAACAAAATTTGCTTTTTATGGGTGTGGTTGTTTCATTTTATTAGACATACTCTTTTGCCTGGTTACTCCGTGTATGGTTTATGTTAGCCATTACACGATATGTACACAGGGTTTGGTTACACCTGGTCAGAGTTCTCTCACTAGTGAACTCTTTGTAATTTACTGAAACTAGTCTTTGAGAGATTTGTTCTAATCTGCTGCTTAAAGACCCTAGGTGTAGCCAAGATCGTTATCTTGAGGCTCACCCAGTTTTGTTTGCTTTGTTTTTTTTTATATTCGTGGAAGGTTATGACCCTTCTACACTCATGTCACGTGTTTTGTAATTGATGAACATGTTTTGGGAGGAAGGTTATGAGCCTTTCTAATGTAAAATCCTTGGCTGGCTTCTTGTAACGATTTCTCTCGTGTGATAATGGATGATCAGTCCTTGTTGCCACACGATAAATGTAAACAACCTTTTTGTTTCTTACATTCAGATATAATGAGCATCTAAATTACCCTTTCTATTTACTCTAGTTTTGGTTAGAGCATAACATAACTGAAAAATAGTAAAGTAATTTATGCTAATTACATTTACATAATAAAATTAACACACAATGTGTTAGCTAGAAACTGGTTCTACGTTTAACACTTGTTTTAAGTGTAAAAGTGGCCCAGGATCTACGTATTCCATGTTCTGGGAATGGCATGCCAGTTTTGAGCTTCTAGGACATATGAACCATTCAGGTTTTCTTCTACAATTTTGTATGGTCTTTCCCACGTGACACGGAGTTTCCCTAATGGTTCAACGTGGCTAGACTCGTTTTTTCTTAGTAACCATTCTCTAACTTTGAAGTTCTTGCCCTAGACTTGGTAGTTGTAATAGTTCTCGGTATGTGATTTATATATTGCTTGGCGCATCTGTGATATATATATATATATATATATATATATATATATATATATATATGTGTGTGTGTGTGTGTGTGTGTATGTGTGTTAACGTTACCTAACGGTCATATTAAATATAACAGAGACGTTACTGCCTTGGCTACAACCCGGTCTTGGCCTCTGAGAGCCAAAGCCGGAGCGACAACTCATTTCTCGTCACAAGGGAAGAACATCCCATGTGATCTCCTCATTCACCCATAACCAATGAGAAAGCAACAAATAGCCCGGGTGACGCCCAGAACTTACGTCACGTGGCGGTTAGTTAGCATGAATAGATCTCCTAGTAAGACGAGGCAACGTATCACGCTCGCGAGAGATGATCCCCACGATCCATTAGCAACAAGTATAAAAGGATCTCTTCCTTCTCAAGGGAGGTATCCATCTTCTTACTCATGAAGTTTACCCCAAGATTTCTCTCTCACCATAGACTAACTTAATCGTCGGAGCGACATCCCGGGAGAACACCCGATCATCCTGTAACGGTTCTTCTATGATTGTGTTCTATGGAAAGTTCCCTAAGCAGTTACATCCTCAAGCATTCAAACTATCTGCGAAAATGTCACAACATTTGGCACCATCCGGACATGTCCTCAGAGTAATACAACGAATAGACGACGTTGGTTCCTTTTATAAGGGTGATCTAAACCCAACAACATCTGGGATAGCAGTAAAAGCTCTGTTCATAACGCACAAACCACTCCAGGTGTCGATGAGACAAATCCCGCTAATTACGATAAAAACAGCAGAACCAGGGCTTCAGATCAATTTTCGGCAATTGTCATCGGATGTCTCATCGCCTCAGATGGTGATATCACATCCCAATCGGTTACAGACGAATCCTTATGACGACACTGAGGTATTCACTATCTCTAACTCTCGTAAGAGAAACGCACCTCACCATGCGGAAAACGAGATCGAGGCACTCTCGAGAAACCTAGTCAATATCAGTTTCTCAGGTAGCGATCCCAAACTATCAAACTAGGATCCACAAGACCCACCCCTCACATCAAGATTCATTCATAACACGAAGGTCCACCGAATATACATTAACAATGTTATTTGGTCTAATATACTCTTTGAACATTGCTTGCGGCAGCTACCTGACATGTGGAAGGAAGGGCTCTGAACCTCAACCAATGGACCATTAGTAGGATTCACCAGGCATAGCTTGTGACTGCTAGGAATTATTCAGCTGCCCTTAACGTTGGTCAGCTACGACGAAAGGGACCGAATCACAAGGATGGTCGAATTTTTTGTGATCCGATACCCAACAGAACACAACATTCTACTTGGACGATCAGAAATCGCTTTACTACATCTCATACCATCGATGATACATGGCATCATTAAATTCAGAACGCGCCAGAGATCGGTGGTGGTCCTCACCACAAACACCAAAGCATAACATTGTCACCAAATCATAGCCGCCCCAGAACTCATGCGCGCACCAAAGAAGTCCAAGGAGGGATGTTCCATAGAACAACACTAGATAAGAATGGAGTATCTAGAGCAGTTTGTACGAATCGACGCCCACTTAACAGACGAAACCAAGGCACAACAGGTGACGCTTCTGAGACAATAGTCCACCGTCTTCGCCTGGAAGCCAACAGATCTGATAGGCGTCGATCGACAAATCATAGAACACAATCTTAACATAGCACCTGGGAGAAACCCTGAAAAGAAAAAGAAGCGAGGATATGTGGCAGACCGCAGTAGGGCTATTAAGGCAGAAGTGGCCGATCTGGTGAGGGCTGGCATACTCAAGGAGGTAATGTTCCCAACATGGATAACAAACCCGGTCATGGTAAAGAAAGCCAATAGGGCATAGCGAATGTGCATAGATTATTCAAATCTCAATAATTCCTGCTCAAAAGATTGTTATCCTCTCCTGGAGATCGATCAGAAAGTTTAATCACTTGAAGGCTTCCAATTCAAATGCTTACTCGATGCATATAAGCGCTATCACCAGGTATATATGAAGCGAGAAGATGAAGGAGAAACAACTTTCCATACCAAAAAGGGCACCTTTTGCTATCAGCAAAATACCAATTGGGCGGAATATAGAAGTCTACGTCGACGATATGGTAATTAAAAGCCGCAATGAAGAAATGTTACTCCAAGACGTGGAAGAAACTTTAAAATGCTAGTCAAAGCGTAGATGAAGTTAACTTGGCTAAGTGTACTTTTGGAGTCAAGGAAGGGAAATTCCTTGGCAATTAGGTGACGAGGGAAGGGATTCTACCCAATCCCACAAAGACACACGAGTTCCTCGAGTCGAAAACCCTCCAAAACCTTATGGTAGTGCAGGAGATTAATAGCAGGTTAACGACCCTTGGAAGGTTCATTTCCAAATCCGCAGAGAAGGAGCTTCCTCTGTAGCAAACACTCAAGGGATGCCTATGTTGGATAAAGTGTCTAAGTCCATAGCTATTTCTGGTATGTACTTGACCCGACCCGGCATGGTCCATTTGGGTTACATGACACCATGCAATTGGATAGACTAAATGAGAGAAATAACACTTGGAGATTATTAATATATTATAAGTTCTAATATATTAATAATATTATTTGATTAGTTTGATCAAGAATTAATTTAGAATTAATTATGTGATCAAAAGATAACTAATTAAATATACGGGTTGATTATGTAAATCATCCATATCTTGTATAGTGGGCTAAGAGGCTCCATGGATTATCAAGTTGGGTTCCACCCATAGGATGCTCCATGGATGCTCCATGGGAGTTACAAACCCATGGGTCATGGAAATGAAGAGTCATGACACATTAGGGTCTAACCCTAGATGTGTCAACACTATATAAGAAACATATTCTCCACCAAAATCAGCTACACTAACAAACAAGAGGGCTTGGCCGATTTTTGAGAAGTGTGTGTTCTCTCATAAGTTCTTCCAAGAGCATTTGGTGTTATGTGAAGCATTTGAGGCATCACACTTGGGGTGCTAGGCTCACAAGGTTTCAAGGAACACAAACAACAACAAGGTAAGTTATTCTATCTATACTTTTAGGTAAAATTGTTCCCCATGTATGCTAGATAGGAATATAACCTTGGAATTCAACTTTGCATGATAATTAGACAAACATAGATCCAAGGTTATTAGGGTTGCATGTACACTTAGGAAGTGTTAGAATGCTCAAAACCCATCAGTGGTATCAGAGCCTAGGCTTGTTTGTTTTTTATTTGTGCTTAAAAGTTGAAAAAAAAAAGTCGAAAATCTTGCTGTCTGCGAGTGGACTCGTCGAGTCTATAGGGGGGACTCGTCGAGTTCATGTGTATCTTCAACTAACTCGGCGAGTGAGTTCATGCACTCGGCGAGTAGGGTCGACTGATTGCAGAATTTCGATTTAGTTGCTGGAAATGAATTAGAAACATTACCCTAAACTGTTTTGGTAATTGAAAACTTGTTTTTTGGTGGTGTAATGTCTTTGCTAATTCATTTACAACAACTAGTTATCAAAATTACAAAGTTTTAAGTGTAATTTATGAATATGTTCATATTCATGTTCTTGTTCTTATGATGTTTTAGATGATCATAGGAATTATTTGTAACCTATGTGGTAGATTAATTCTTGATCATAATGTGTTTTAATGGAGTCCATAACTTGTCCTCAAGTTATGGAAAACCAAGAGTCACACTTGAATTAAAACCATTAAAACAAACACAAGAGTTAGAAAAATGAAGAGTCTTCATTTTATTACTCTATTAAACTCATAAGTTACAAGAAATGAAAAGCTTTGAAAGTTACAAAACTTGCCCTCAAGTTTTGGAACAAGTAAAGTTAAGTTAAAACTTTAGTTCCAACCCCTAGAATTTTAAAAGTTAAAATTCAACCCCTATACTTATATTATGATGATTTAATAATTCTATATATATATATATATATATATATATATATATATATATATATATGTATAAGAATAAAGTCGTCTTACCGCTAGGACGCCTCATTCACGAAGCCGGTCTATAAGGTGGGTATAAGGTTGTTGCCTATAAAATGGTGACTTAATGGGTGTCTACTCTCACCCACCGCTTGCTTGACTGGTGGAGGGTCGTTATCCGAACGGGTAAGACAAGGACTTATAAACTCTCATTCAAATTATGATGAATATTATAAAGTAACTAAATGTTTTATTAAATTCCCAATCTTAGTTACTATAGGAAAATGTGAATAAGGTGCTAATCCATGAAATTACACTTTACACTTTGTATAAGTCGTTGGTGGAGCGTGTGTGGTTAACCGGCACACTAACTTGGACTTAACAAGGTAGGTAAAGGGTGACTTAAGGTTTATTATAGTATCGGTGGAGCGTGTGTGGTTTACCGGCACATCGATTGAGTGATAAACTTTAAGGGTACCAAGTGATTTGCATGGTTACTTCACACCTCGTTTTGTGATCCTCGGTATCCCAGTCACAAAACTTGGAGGGCACTCTCGAGATTGAAACATGCCTTTGAAAAAGTTCATCGAATCTCAAAGAATCTAGGAATTTCTAAGAACCAATTATAAAACCTAATATCTAATATTTCGGTTTTCGTGGTGGAAATTGGTGAATCGTCATTCACCTACCTTTCAAATATGGTATAGCTTAGATTACGGCATACCTCTTCTAAGTTATATTATATTGTGATTGGGTGTTTTATTAAGGACTCTCTTAAATCTATACTAAACTTGTTCTCCTCTTTCAGATGTCTTCAAATAATGCTTCTGGCTCGAATCCTAATGGCTCCTTTACTCTTATGAGTTTGTGTGGGAAAGTCACCTTTGATGGATCCAACTTCAATGAATGGATCAGAAACATCAGGATGATTACCCGCTACAAGGACAAAGAATATGCCCTTGACAAGGAGCTTAAGGAGATTGATGAGACCACTGCAACTCCTCAGGAGATCGCTGACTTTCAGGCACATGAAAGGGATGCTACGAAAGTAGCATGCATCACGATGGCAACAATGATAGCAGAACTCCAAAAGTCCTATGAGGATTTCTACCCTTATGAAATGCACCAAGATTTGATGGAAAGATACCATCAAAGTGCACGACAAGAGAGGTACGAAATCATCTGCTCCATGATAACAACCATGATGAAGGACGGGGATTCCGTCACGAGCCACATGCAGAAAATGCAAAGATATGTGGATCGATTGTTGAAGCTTAATGTGAACTTCCCTGAGGAGCTTGCAATAGATATAATTTTGCACTCCTTACCATCGTGCTATGATCAATTCCGCATGACATATCACATGAATAAGGAAGAGGTCACACTCAGAAAACTTCAGGGACTTCTCAAGACTGCAGAATCAGGTCTTAAGGGGAAGTCAGTTGCTATCACTCCTACTCCAAACTCAACTCCGGTTTTGGCAATCGGGAAAAGTCGAGGAAGGAAGAGAAAGAGATCTTCGAAGGGTACCAAGGCTCGGACCCTCGATGGCTCTTCTTCAAGTGGAACCAAGAAAGGTTTCATTACTCCTTCTTCTGACCCAAAAGAGGCTGAATGCTTCTATTGTCATGAAAAAGCTCATTAGAAGCGAAACTGCCCAAAGTACCAGTAGGATGTGAAGGATGGGAAAGTCAAACCCAACCATGCAGGTATTTACACTATCATTTCTAATAACTCACCCCATTCTAATTCTTGGGTCCTTGATACCGGTTGTGGTATTCATATTTGTTGTGAATTGCAGGGACTAAGAAGAAGTGAGGATGTGGAGCAAGGAAGAATAAACTTGATCATGGGGAACAGGAAAGCTTCACCTGTCACCAAGATAGGAGTTTATACTTTATCGCTAAGTAGTGGGTTTAGTTTAGATTTGAATAAGTGTTGTTACTCGCCAGAAATGGCAAGAAATATTATTTCCTTTCATGCTTTGTACAAACAAGGGTTTACCTTTTCGTTTAATAATGAAGTTGGTTCTATTGATGCTTTCTTTAATAATGTTCTTTATTTTAAAGCATTACCTTGTGATGGTGTGTATGAAGCTGTATCTGTTGTAGATAACTCAGGAAATAATGTTTTGTGTATTGATTCTACTAATAATAATAACTTGGATAAACCATCATTATGGCATTGTCGTCTTGGACATATAAGCAAGAAATGTATAGGCCAACTCCAAAAGGATGGAGTCTTGGAGTCGTTTGACCTAAAGTCGGATGATAGTTGCGAATCATTCTTACTTGGAAAAATGACAGAGTCACCCTTCATAGGCTCGTGTGAAAGAGGTGAAGGTTTGTTGGACCTTATACACACGGATGTGTGTGGACCATTCAAACATGCCACAAGGGATGCTAATCGTTATTATTTGACTTTTACTGATGATTACAGTAGATATGGATATGTCTACTTAATCAAGCATAAGTCAGAGACTGTTGAGAAGTTTAAGGAATTTAAACAGGAAGTCGAGAATCAATTGGGTAGGAACATTAAGATGCTTCGATCCGATCGGGGTGGTGAGTATCTTAGTTCAAAGTTCCTCGACTATCTAAGGGAATGTGGGATTGTCTCACAATTGACACCTCCCAGGACACCACAGTTGAATGGTGTGGCTGAGAGGCATAATCGAACCTTGTTGGACATGGTTCGTTCCATGATGAGTCAAGCTTCGCTACCAATCTCATTCTGGGGGTATGCCTTAGAGACTGCCGCCCATATCCTTAATCTAGTCCCTACAAAGAAAGTTGCCAAAACTCCTCACGAGATGTGAACTGGTAAAGTACCTAAACTAGACCACATCAAGATTTGGGGTTGCGAGGCTTTCGTGAGATGCGAGACTCATGATAAGCTCGAACCTCGAAGCGAGAGGTGTATTTTCATCGGCTACCCACAACAATCCTTTGGTTACCTCTTCTACAGACCTACAGACAATGTGGTCTTTGTAGCAAGAAGAGGAGTCTTTCGAGAAAGAGAGTTTATAAGCCAAGGAGACAGTGGGAGGCAAATTGATCTTGAAGAAATTCAAGAGTCAAGTGGTGAAGGAACTTCAAACTCTAGCCCTCAACTTGAGGAGGAAACTCCTGTTGAGCCAATTGACGAATCTATACCTCTGAGGCGTTCCACAAGAGTTAGGAGTGCACCTGAGCGTTACTATGGATTCCATATTACTGCAGAAGGTGAGACACTTATTAGTGATGGAACACTAGTAAGTCAAGATGACCTTAACAGCTACGAGGAAGCCATGGCAGGCCCTGAGTCTGCTAAATGGAAAGAGGCTATGGATAGCGAGATACAATCCATGTATGACAATCAAGTTTGGAACTTGGTTGAGAATGTACCAGGTCGTTAGACTGTAGGGTGCAAATGGGTGTTCAAGAAGAAGACCGACATGGATGGTAAAGTACACACTTATAAGGCTAGACTGTTTGCAAAGGGCTTCTCTCAAATTCCTGGAGTGGATTATGATGAGACGTTTTCTCCGGTAGCCAAGATAAGTCTATTCGGGTTCTGTTAGCCATAGCCGCATTTCATGACTATGAAATTTGGCAAATGGATGTCAAAACCGCTTTCCTTAATGGAAAGTTGGCTGAAGATGTTTACATGAGTCAGCCAGAGGGTTTTGTCAGCAACGAGTACCCCAATAGAGTGTGTAAGCTTGAGAAATCCATTTATGGATTAAAGCAAGCACCTCGCAGATGGAATCTTTGCTTTGATGAAAAGGTCAAGGAATTTGGCTTTTCTAGGAGTGAAGATGAATCTTGTGTGTATGTCAAGGCTAGTGGGAGTATAGTTAGCTTCTTGGTATTGTATGTGGATGACATACTACTCATAGGAAACGACATTCCAACCCCGCAGGAAGTAATATCCTGGCTTGGAAAGTGTTTTGCTATGAAGGACCTTGGTGAAGCTGCCTATATTTTAGGGATAAGGATCTTGAGAGATCGGAGTAAAAGACTAATTGGACTTAGTCAAAGTACCTACTTGGATAAGGTGCTGAAGAAATTCAGAATGCATGACTCCAAGAAAGGAGAGTTGCCCATCCAGAGTAACGCCAAACTGAGTAAGACACAAAGCCCTAGCACTGAGGCTGAGATAGCAAAAATGAGTCGAGTACCTTATGCTTCGGCTGTAGGATCGATCATGTATGCTATGACGTGTACTCGACCTGATGTAGCTTTTGCCCTGAGCATGGTTAGCAGGTTTCAGGGGAACCCTGGCAAGGCACACTGGACTGCGGTAAACAATATTCTGAAGTACCTACGAAGAACTAAGGACTGGTTCCTTACCCTCGGTGGGAGTGATGACTTGAGAGTTGTAGGGTATAGTGATGCTAGCTTCCAGACTGATAGGGATAACTTCCGCTCTCAGTCGGGCTGGGTCTTTACCCTAAATGGAGGAGCAATTTCTTGGAAGAGTTCCAAGCAAGAGACAATGGCAGATTCTACTTGTGAATCAGAGTATATTGCAGCTAGCGAGGCAGCAAAGGAGGCGTTATGGCTGAGGAACTTCATTGGAGACCTTGGAGTTGTACCAGCTATTAAAGAGCCAATAGAAATTTTCTGTGATAGTGAAAGTGTTGTTGCCTTAGCCAAGGAACCAAGGGATCATGGGAGATCCAGACACATCGACAGAAAATACCATTTCATCAGACATCGGATCGAAGAAGGACTCCTCGTGGCAAAGAGGGTATCATCAGATGAGAATCCGGCAGATCCCCTCACGAAGGGACTGACTCGGGTTAAGCATCTCCAGCGTGCTCGGAGCATAGGGCTGAAGGATGATATTAGATTTAGTAGTTAGATAACCTCGAAATTTGTAAAGTGTAATTGACATCTGATGATAAATAAAAGTGTTTTATTTATGAGTAAAGTGTTGCTATCTCTTGTCGATCGTTTACTATATTTCTTTTGCATGTTTTGACTTCCAGAATAATTTTTGTTTGGCATAACATATTATTCAAACCTCCACAGTCAGTCATATGTCGGAAGTAGGTATGAATCAAGACTGTCATGTTTGATTATAGAGGTGTTGGACAAGGCTACAGCAATCATGAGTGCTCATAAGTTCTGAGCATTGGACTCAACCCACGCTCACTGGAAGCACTTCATGGAATTCTATCTCGACTGATCGTGAGACGGTAATATCGTATAAGACTTCAAACCTAGAGATATGATTTGTTACTTACAAGTTGGTTATGCATTGATTCTACGAAAAACGCATTGGTAACTCGATGTTATAAATCGCGCTCTTGTGTGTAATTCAATGAGTGGTAGAACAAACATATGAGTCGAAGTTTATCTGTTCCTTCTTGGATTAGAAGCTGATATCTGGGCCCCTCGATGATTTTGTTTTGACCTATGTACCGGGCCCGGTCAGAACTAAATTGATGTGTTCAATGAAGTTCTATGTAAAACAAATCGGAAATCGGGAAACAAACTGTTGGACAATAAGTAAGACGTTGTTCCGTGTATTTGTCCGACTGATATCTAGAACAGAGGATTATATGATCACTTATCTTAAATGGCGTACCATCATCTTCTTAGTTCCAAGAAACCTTGAAAAGAGCTACAATTGTCGATCAGTTCCTGAAGTCATACTTGCAATAATAGTTATTAGACTTATCCAAGTGGGAGACTGTTGGATAAAGTGTCTAAGTCCATAACTATTTCTGGTATGTACTTGACCCGACCCGGCATGGTCCATTTGGGTTACATGGCACCATGCAATTGGATAGACTAAATGAGAGAAATAACACTTGGAGATTATTAATATATTATAAGTTCTAATATATTAATAATATTATTTGATTAGTTTGATCAAGAATTAATTTAGAATTAATTATGTGATCAAAAGATAACTAATTAAATATATGGGTTGATTATATAAATCATCCATATCTTGTATAGTGGGCTAAGAGGCTCCATGGATTATCAAGTTGGGTTCCACCCATAGGATGCTCCATGGATGCTCCATGGGAGTTACAAACCCATGGGTCATGGAAATGAAGAGTCATGACACATTAGGGTCTAACCCTAGATGTGTCAACACTATATAAGAAACATATTCTCCACCAAAATCGGCTACACTAACAAACAAGAGGGCTTGGCCGATTTTTGAGAAGTGTGTGTTCTCTCATAAGTTCTTCCAAGAGCATTTGGTGTTGTGTGAAGCATTTGAGGCATCACACTTAGGGTGCTAGGCTCACAAGGTTTCAAGGAACACAAACAACAACAAGGTAAGTTATTCTATCTATACTTTACGTTAAAATTGTTCCCCATGTATGCTAGATATTAATATAACCTTGGAATTCAACTTTCAATGATAATTGGACAAACATAGATCCAAGGTTATTAGGGTTGCATGTACACTTAGGAAGTGTTAGAATGCTCAAAACCCATCAGCCTAGACAAAAAGCAATTCAAATGGATAGAGGAAATGGATGTGGTCTTGCAAAATTGAAAGACACACTGCAGCAATTCCTGACTCTTGACTGCCCACTTCCAGGGGAGACACTACAGATGTACTTAGCATGGTTTGAAAAGGTCATCACCTCCGTGTTAGCGTTGGAAAGGGAAGGCAAGAAAATCCCCATTCACTTTTTCAGCAGGGCCCTGTAAGCGCTAGAAGTAAATTATTGGGCCTTGAAAAAACTTGTCCTCGCCATAGTCTACGAAGTGATACATTTATGGAGGTATTTCCTGATGGTTTTTGAGCATTCTAACACTTCCTAAGTGTAAATGCAACCCTAATAACCTTGAATCTATGTTTATCTAATTATCATGCAAAGTTGACTTCCACGGCTATGATCCTATCTAGCATACATGGGGAACAA
Organism: Lactuca saligna; assembly: GCF_052625555.1. Lineage (NCBI taxonomy): Eukaryota > Viridiplantae > Streptophyta > Magnoliopsida > Asterales > Asteraceae > Lactuca > Lactuca saligna. Next base: position 113,148,685 of record NC_136423.1, read on the forward strand.
TTTTAACTTGAATAATAGATAGAACTACATACCTTGTTGTTGATTTTGATCCTTGAAACCTTGTAAGCCTAGCACCCCAAGTGTGATGCCTCAAATGCTTCACACAACACCAAATGCTATGGAGTGAACTTGGAGAGAAAGTATAACTCTCTAAAAATCGGCTCTAGCCCTCAAGTATGCATGTGTAGCCGATTTTGAGAGAGACATGAACTTTGTATAGTGTTGACACATCTAGGGTTACACCATGTAAACCCTAATGTGTCCTGACTCGTCATTTCCATGACCCATGGGTTTCTAACTCCCATGGAGCCTCCATGGACCATCCAATAGGTTTAACCCAACTTGATTATCCATGGATCCTCTTAGCCCACTATACAAGATATGGATGATTTACATTATCAACCCATATATTTAATTAGTTATCTTTTGATCACATAGTTAATTCCTGATCAAACTAATTAAATAATATTATTAATATATTAGAACTTATAATATATTAATAAACCACAAATGTTATTTCTCTCATTTAGTCTATCCAATTGCATGGTGCCATGCAACCCAAATGGACCATGCTGGGTCAGGTCAAGTACATACCAGAAATAGTTATGGACTTAGACACCTTATCCAACAGTCTCCTACTTGGATAAGTCTAATAACTATAACTGCAAGTATGACTTCAGGAACCAATCGGAAATCGTAACTCTTTTCAAGGTTTCTCGGAACTCAGAATATGACGGTACGCCATTTCAGATAAGTGATCATATAATCCTCTGTTCTGGATATCAGCCGGATAAACACATGGAACACGGTCTTGCTTATTGTCCAGCAGTTTGTTTCCCGATTTCCGATTTGTTTGACAAAGAACTTAATTGAACACATCAACTTAGTTCTGACCGGGCCCGGTACATAGGTCAAAACCAAAATCATCGAGGGGCCCATATATCAGCTTCTAATCCAAGAAGGAACAGATAAACTTCGACTCATATGCTTGTTCTACTACTTGTTAAATTACACACAAACACGCGTTTTATAACATCGAGTTACCAATGCGGTTGCACACATTCCATGCATAACTAATTCATAGTTAACAAGTCATATCTCTAGGTTTGAAGACTTATATGATATTACCGTCTCGCGATCACTCGAGATAAATTCCATGAAGTGATGTCAGCGAGCGTGGGTTGAATCCAATACTCAGAACTTATGAGCACTCATGAGTGTTGAGGCCATGTCCAACATCCTAGACCTCTACAACCAACTCATGACAGTCTTACTTCATATCTACTTCCAATATATGATTGACTGTGGATAATTTGAATAATATGTAACACAACATAAATATTCTGGAAGTCAAAACATGCAAAGAAGTAATAGTAAATGATTGACAAGGGATAGCAACACTTTACTCATAAATATACACAACTTTTATTCATCATTAAATGTCAATTACATTTTTACAAATTTCAAAATTATCTGACTACTAAAACTAATATCATGCTTCAGCCCTATGCTCCTAGCATGCTGGAGATGCTTAACCCTACCCAGTCCCTTTGTGAGGGGATCTGTCAGGTTCTCATCCAATGATACCATATTTGCCACGAGTAGTCCTTCTTCTATGTGATGTCTGATAAAATGATATTTTATGTCGATGTGTCTAGATCTCCCATGATCCCTTGGTTCCTTTTCTAAGGCAACTGCACTTTCACTATCACAGAAAATCTCTATAGGCTTCAATATAGCTGGTACAACTCCAATGTCTCCAATGAAGTTCTTTATCCACATAGCGTCTTTTGCCACCTTGCTTGCCGCTATATACTCTGATTTGCAAGTTGAATCAGCCACCATCTCCTGCTTGGAACTTTTCCAAGAGATTGCTCCTCCATTTAAAGTAAAGACCCAGCCCGACTGAGAGCTGAAATTATCCCTATCAGTCTGGAAGCTAGCAACACTATACCCTACAACTCTCAAGTCATCACTCCCACCAAGGGTAAGGACCGAGTCCTTAGTCCTCCGTAGGTACTTGAGAACGTTCTTTACCGCTGTCCAGTGAGCCTTACCAAGATTCCCCTGATACCTGCTAACCATGCTTAAAGCAAAGGCTACATCAGGATGGGTATAGGTCATAGCAAACATGATCGAGCCTACTGCCGAAGCATAAGGTAACCGACTCATTTCTGCTATCTCATCCTCAGTACTCGGGCTCTGAGTCTTACTCAGTCTAGTGTTACTCTGGATGGGTAACTCTCCTTTCTTGGAATCTTGCATGTTGAATCTCTTCAGCACTTTATCCAAGTATGTGCTCTGACTAAGTCTAATTAGTCTTTTACTTCGGTTTCTCACAATCCTTATTCCAAGAATATATGCAGCTTCTCCTAGGTCCTTCATAGCAAAACACTTCCCAAGCCAGGACTTAACTTCCTGCAGAGTTGGGATGTCATTTCCTATGAGTAGTATGTCATCCACATATAGTACCGAAAAGCTAACTATACCCCCACTAGCTTTGATATATACACAAGATTCATCTTCACTCCTAGAGAAGCCAAACTCTTTGACCTTCTCATCAATGCAAAGATTCCCTCTGCACGGTGATTGCTTTTAATCCATAGATGGATTTCTCAAGCTTACACACTCTATTAGGGTACTCTATGCTAACAAAACCCTCTGGCTGATTCATGTAAACATCCTCAACCAACTTTCCATTAAGGAAAGCGGTTTTGACATCCATTTTCCATATTTCATAGTCATGAAATGCAGCTATGGCTAACAATACCCTAATAGACTTAATCTTGGCTACTGGAGAAAAAGTCTCATCATAATCCACTCTAGGAGTTTGAGAGAAGCCCTTTGCTACCAGTCGAGACTTATAAGTGTGTACATTACCATCCATGTCGGTCTTCTTCTTGAAGATCCATTTGCACCCTACAGTCTTACGACCTGGTACATTCTCAACCATGTTCCAAACTTGATTGTCATACATGGCTTGTATCTCGCTATCCGTTGCCTCTTTCCATTTAGCAGACTCAGGGCCTGCCATGGCTTCCGCATAGATGTTAGGTTCATCCAAACCTACTACTGTCTCATCACTAATAAGTGTCTCACCTTCCGCAGTAATATGGAACCCATAGTAATGCTCAGGTACATTCCAAACCCTTGTGGAATGCCTCAGAGGTACAACTGGAGATATAATTGGATCAACAGGAGGTTCCTCCTCAAGTTGACTGCTAGAGTTTGAGGTTCCTTCACCACTTGACTCTTGAAGTTCTTCAAGTTCAATAAGCCTCCCACTATCTCCTTGGCTTATGAACTCTCTTTCTCGAAAGACAGCCCTCCTTGCTACAAAGACCACATTCTCACTAGGTCTGTAGAAGAGGTAACCAAAGGATTTTGTGGGTAGCCGATGAAAATACACTTCTTTCTTCGAGGTTCGAGCTTGTCATGAGTCTCGCGCCTCACAAAATCCTCGCAACCCCAAACCTAGATATGGGCTAGACTAGGAACTTTTCCAGTCCACATCTTGTGAGGTGTTTTGGCAACCTTCTTTGTAGGAACCAGATTAAGGATATGGGTGGCAGTCTCTAAGGCATACCCCCAAAATGAGATTGGTAGCGTAGCTCGACTCATCATGGAACACACCATGTCCAACAAGGTTTGATTACGCCTCTCATCCACACCATTCAGTTGCGGTGTCCTGGGAGGTGTCAATTGTGAGACAATCCCACATTCCCTTAGATAGTCGAGGAACTTAGTACTAAGATATTCACCACCACATTCGGATCGAAGCATCTTAATTTTCCTGCCCAATTCATTCCCGACTTTCTGTTTAAACTCTTTGAACCTTTCAAAAGTCTCTGACTTATGCTTGATTAAGTGGACATGTCCATATCTACTATAATCATTCGTAAAAGTCACATAATAACGATTAGCATCCCTTGTGGCATGTTTGAAGGGTCCACACACGTCCGTGTGTATAAGATCCAACAAACCTTCACCCCTCTCCCAAGAACCAGTGAAGGGTGACTTTGTCATTTTTCCAAGTAAGCATGATTCGCAACTATCATCTGACTTTAGGTCAAATGACTCCAAGAATCCATCCTTTTGGAGTTGACCTATGCGATTCTTGCTTATATGTCCAAGACGACAATGTCATAATGATGCTTTATCCAAGTTATTATCATTAGTAGAATCAATACACAATACATTATTTCCTAAGTTATCTACAACAGACACAACTTCATACACACCATCACCAGGTAATGCTTTAAAATAAAACACACTATTAAAGAAACCATTTATTCCACCAGTTTCATTATCAAATGAAAAGGTAAAACCATTTTATACAAAGCATGAAAGGAAATAACATTTCTTGCCATTTCTATTGAATAACAAGATTTATTCAAATCTAAAGTAAATCCACTACTAAACAACAAAGAATAAACTCCAATCTTGGTGACAGGTGAAACTTTCCTTTTCCCCATGATCAAGTTTATCTTTCCATGCTCCACATTCTCACTTCTTCTTAGTCCCTGCAATTCAGAACAAATATGAATACCGCAAATGGTATCAAGGACCCAAGAGTTAGAATAGAGTGAATTATTAGATGAGATAGTGTAAATACCTGGGGTTTAACCTTCCCATCCTTCAAGTCTTGCTGGTACTTTGGGCAGTTATGCTTCCAGTGCACCTTTTCATGGCAGTAGAAGCATTCAACCTCTTTGGGATCAGAAGAAGGTGTAACAAAACCTTTCTTGGTTCCGCTAGAAGAGGAGCCATCAAGGGTCTTACCCTTGGTACCCTGCGAAGGGTTCTTTCTCTTCTTACCTCTACCTTTCCCGATTGCCAGGACAGGTGCTGAGTTTGGAGTAGTAGCAGGAGTGGTCGCAACTGACTTACCTTTAAGAGCTGATTATGCGGTCTTTAGGAATCCCTGAAGTTTGCTAAGTGTAACTTCCTCCTTATTCATGTGGTATGTCATGCGGAATTGATCATAACACGAAGGTAAGGAGTGCAAAATAATATCTATTGCTAACTCCTTAGGGAATTTCACATTCAACTTCATCAATCTATCAACATACCTTTGCATTTTCTGCATGTGGCTGGTGATGGGTTCGCCATCTTTCATTCGGGTTGTGATCATAGAGGAGATGATTTCATATCGCTCTTGAAGAGCACTCTGATGGTAGCGGTCCATCAAATCCTGGTGCATCTCAAAAGGATAGTAGTCCTCATAGGACTTTTGGAGCTCGGCTGTCGTGGCGGCCATCATGATGCATGCCACTTTGGTTGCATCTCTTTCATGTGCCTTATATTCAGCAAACTCCTCAGGAGTAGCAGTTGGCTCAGGCACCTTGAGCTCCTTCACACAAACATATTCCTTGTTCTTGTAACGAGTGACCATACTGATGTTTCTGATCCAGTCAATAAAGTTGGATCCATCAAAGATGACTCTCCCATAAAGGTTCATGAGAGAGAAGGAGCCTGTAGGGTTTGAGCTAGGAGTAGCATTGTTGGAAGACATCTGAAAAGAAGAAAGTAGTTTAATTTAGATATAGAGATATTCCTTAATAAGACACCCAAATGTAATATTAATGCTAGGATCCAATCACAATATATTATAACCTAGAAGAGGGATGTCGTAATCCAAGTTATAACATATTTGAAAGGTAGCTGAATGACGATTCACCAATTTCCACCATGAAAACAAAATATAAATTATTAGGTTTTATTTGGCTTTTAGAAATTCCTGGATTCTTTGAGATTCATTGAACTTTTCAATGGCATGTTTCAAACTCGAGTGTGCCCTTCATGTTTTGTGACTGGGATACCGAGGATCACAAAACAAGGTGTGAAGTAACCATGCAAATTACTTGGTACCCATAATGCTTTTCACTTAATCGTTATGCCGGTAAACCACACACTCTCCTTCCGACCTCATGAAAAACCTTAAGTCACCCTTTGCCTTCCTTGTTAAGTCCAAGTTAGTGTGACGGTAAACCACACACGCTCCACCAACGACTTAAACAAGGTGCAAAGTGTAATTTCATGGATTAGCACCTTATTCCCATTTTCCTAAAGTAACTAAGATTGGGAAATTATAAAACATTTAGTTACTTTATAATAATCATTATACTTTTAATGAGAATTTATAAGTCCTTGTCTTACCCGTTCGGCTAACGACCCTCCACCAGTCAAGCAAGCGGTGGGTGAGAGTAGACACCCATTAAGTTCCCATTTAATAGGCAACAACCTTATACCCACTTTATAGACTGGCTTCGTGAATGAGGCGTACTAGCGGCAAGACGACCTTGATCTTATACATATATATATATATATATATATATATTATTATTAACTTATAATATTATAAGTATAAGGGTTGAATTTTAACTTTTAAAATTCTAAGGGTTGGAACTAAAGTTTTAATCAAGACTTTTCTTGTTCCAAAACTTGAGAGCAAGTTTTGTAAACTTCCAAAACTTTTCATTTCTTGTAACTTTTGAGTTAATTAGAGTATTAAAAATGAAGACTCTTCATTTTATAACCCATGTGTTCTTTTAATGGTTTTTAAAAAAAAAGTGACTTTTGGTTTTCCATAACTTGAGGACAAGTTATGGACTCCATTAAAACACATAATGATCATGAATTAATCTACTACATAGGTTACAAATAATTCCTATGATCGTCTAAACATCATAAGAACAAGAACATGAATATGAACACTTTCATGAATCAAAACTTACATTTAACACTTTGTAATTTTGATAACTTGTTGTTGTAAATGGATTAGCAAACACATTACACCATCTAAAATGAGTTTTCAAGTACCAAAATAGTTTAGGGTAATGTTTCTAGTCCATTTCCACCAACTAAAGTCGAAAATCTGCATTCTGATGCTTCTACTCGCCAAGTGCACGAACCTACTCGGCGAGTAGGATGAAGATACACATGAACTCGGTGAGTCCCCCCATGGACTCGGCGAGTTCATCAAGCAGATTGCACAAAATCGACTTTTTTCAACTATTTAGCACAAATAACAAACAAACAAGCCTAGACTCTGATACCACTAATGGGTTTTGAGCATTCTAACACTTCCTAAGTGTACATGCAACCCTAATAACCTTGGATCAATGTTTGTCTAATTATCATGCAAAGTTGACTTCGAAGGCTATGATCCTATCTAGCATACATGGGGAACAATTTTAACTTGAATAATAGATAGAACTACATACCTTGTTGTTGATTTTGATCCTTGAAACCTTGTGAGCCTAGCACCCCAAGTGTGATGCCTCAAATGCTTCACACAACGCCAAATTCTATGGAGTAAACTTGGAGAGAAAGTATAACACTCTAAAAATCGCCTCTAGCTCTCAAGTATGCATGTGTAGCCGATTTTGGGAGAGACATGAACTTTATATAGTGTTGAGACATCTAGGGTTACACCATGTAAACCCTAATGTGTCATGACTCTTCATTTCCATGACCCATGGGTTTCTAACTCCCATGGAGCCTCCATGGATCATCCAATAGGTTTAACCCAACTTGATTATCCATGGAGCCTCTTAGCCCACTATACAAGATATAGATGATTTACATTATCAACCCATATATTTAATTAGTCATCTTTTGATTACTAAATTAATTCAAAATTAGTTCTTGATCAAACTAATTAAATAATATTATTAATATATTAGAACTTATAATATATTAATAAACCACAAGTGTTATTTCTCTCATTTAGTCTATCCAGTTGCATGGTGCCATGCAACCCAAATGGACCATTTTGGGTTGGGTCAAGAACATACCAAAAATAGTTATGGACTTAGACACCTTATCCAACATTTCCAATCCCACAAGATGGAGGTTCTGACCAGTTACCCAATAAAACAAGTGCTGCTAAGGCCAGAAAAGTCCGAACACCTAGCCAAGTATGCCATAGAGTTGGGTGAACACGCCATCCAATACCACCCCAGAACCGGCATCAAAGCCCAGATGCTTGTTGACTTCCTAGTTGAAATCCTAGATACCATCAAGGGAGTACCGACGACAATATATGTCGACCCATCAGAGCCTAAGGCCGAAAAGGAACTTTGGAAGTTGTATACCGATGGCGCAGCATGCAAAGAAGGCTCAGGCGCAGCCCTGCTCCTCTCGATCCCCAAAGGCGTAGAGATAACCTACGCTCTACGGTTCAACTTCCAAGTATCTAACAACGAAGCAAAGTATGAGGCGCTCCTGGCAGGACTAAGGCTGGATAAGGAGGTTGGCACAAAACAACTAGCAGCTCTTACTGACTCGTTACTTATAACAAACCAAATAAATGGGGTATACAATGCAAAGGACCCTAGGATGCAAAAATATCTAGACGAGGTCCGTAATTTAGCGAGCACGTTCAAAAGTTATTTAATAAAGAAAATCTCTCGGGGGGAAAATGCAAGGGCAGAAGCCCTCAGCAAACAGGCCTCCACCTCCTATGATCATCTCACAAAGAAAGTGTTGGTCGAAGTACTCCCGGAAAAGAGTATTGATAACCGAAAATTCAATACCATATCAGCTCCCTTAGAATGGATAAAAACCATTTGTTGATTACCTGTGCAATAGAGTGCTTCCGGATGATCCGTGGGAGGTGAGAAAAGTCAAAGTTAGGGCACCGCATTTTCCGATATAGGACAATCAGTTGTACCGAAGGGGATATCTAAGCCTATGGCTCAGATGCATTTCTAAGATAGAGGGGTAGGCTTTTCTCAAAGAAATCCATTCCTAGGACACAAGAGCACATGAAGTCACTCGCACAATCACAGACAAGATACTTCGCCTAGGAGTATACTGCTCGGACATATACAACGACGTCGCAGCCTTAACCAAGAAATGCAAGGAATGCCAAACATTCGACCCTTTCCAAAATCAACCATCCATGCCATTGACAAGTATCACTAGCCCCTAGCCTTTCCACCTATCGGGGATCGATATAGTAGGACCATTTCCACTGGAACTGGGAGGGGTAGAGTTTTTGCTAGTAGTCGCGGACTATTTCACCAAGTGGATAGAGACGGAACCACTGGCGACTGTCATTGGCAAGCAGATGATAAAGTTCATGACAAAGAACATCTTGGCTCGCTTTAGAACCCCTAGGATCCTCATAAGTGATAACGACACTCAGTTTGAAGGAAGTCCCTGCAAGGAATGGTGTAAAGACAAGAAAAGCCACCTCCGGGTCACATCAGTCGCGCATCCTCAGGCTAATAGATAGATAGAGATATCCAACAAAATCATAGTCAATGGTTTGAAGAAACGGCTACTCAGATCAATGTCCTCCTGGGTGGATGAGCTCCCGACAATGCTATGATCCTATCGCACCACAACAAGGTCAAGCATGGGAGAAACGCCCTTTAGTCTAACCTATGGGACGGAGGCGGTCCTCCCATTCGAAATAGTCATCGGCTCCTTGCGAACAGAGAGTTTCGAGTAGGTGTCCAATGAAGAAGGGCGATGCTAAGACCTGGACATGATCGATGAAAAATATAATTGGCGGGATATGTGTCATCGGCACCTGGAGTGGTTTGTGCGTTATGAACAGAGCTTCTATTGCCATCCCAGATGTTGTTGGGTTTTGATCCCCCTTTTACAAGGAGCTAGTGTCATCTATTGGTTATATCACTCTATAGATACATCTAGATGGCACCAAATGTTGTGACATATCCGCAGATAGTTTGAATTCTTGAGTATGTAACTGCTTTGGGAGCTTTCCCGAGCACACAATCATAGAAGAACCATCAGAGGACGACTGGGTGTTCTCCTGGGACGTCGCTCCGATGATCAAGTTAGTCTAGGGTGAGAGAGAAATCATAGGGTTATTTTCGTGAATAAAAAGATGGATCCGTCCCTTGAGATGGAAGAGATCCTTTTACACTTGTTGCTAACAGATCGTGGGGACCATATCTAGTGAGTGTGATACATGGCCTCTTCTTACTGGGAGAGTTATTCACGCTAACTAACCATCATGTGATGTCAGTTCTGGGCGTCACCCGGGCTATTTTTTGTGTCACACCCCAAAACCACGAATGGCGGAAACGTTCAGGGGTGGAGGACCTCATGTACAGTATCACAACAGTGTAATATAATAAACAAGCAACAATATCATCCATTGCATTATAATTAAAGTTTTAATACATGTGTGTTCTTTTATTGTAGTAAGACACCAAAAATATACAATCAAAATAAAAGACGAGACTTGTCAGCTCCGTCTTCTCAAAACCTAGCCTCCGTACCTGTCTACTGATGACCTGAGAATACAAGTTATTTGGAAAGCGAGTATCAGCTATAAAACAGGTGAATTCATAAGTATTTAAGTGTCATTGTCTTGTTTTGGAAAATATGTTGTGAAGGCCATGTAAATCGTTAAATGAAAATGTTGATGTAAGTATGAAAAACCCTAGAAAATCCCTTATTTTCTATCAGTTTGAGATGTAGTCTTCTACCAAGACCCGAATGTTTTGTAAGTAAAATGATAGTTTTTCCTTCTATTGACTAGTACTAAAGTACTTAGGCTACTCATCGTTTATGTGAAAGTATCACAAAATAAAGTAAATAGGAAATGTATACTAAAGTAAATATTATCCCGAGGTACTAGAGCTAACACGACGTATGTAACTGTTAACCTGAGGTACCAGGGCTAACACGACATTTATAACCTAATGAACATCCGAATATTGTCCAATTGTCCTCTGTAGCAGCAGCAGGGGGAGAAAGGGTTAGTCCCGTAAAGGTACTCCTAGTATAAGTAATAACCGTAGGCATCCGTAGATGTTCATCACCCACTGTTGCTAACAGATGGGTTCCGGAATGGTTAGTCCCGTCTGTATATCCCGAGGTACTAGGGATAGGGGCCCATCTAGGTATCTCGAGGTACTAGGGATACGGTCCTGTCTAGATATCCCGAGGTACTAAGGATATGCAGGAAGATTTACACAGAAGGTACTAATAAATCATCCTCGCAATTCAAGATACAAGTATTCATGTTAATATACACAATTAAGTGTATCTATGTAAAGGTACTCATGTAATGCGTTCATGTAAGCGCGTTCATGTATCATGTAAGTATATGTAAAGGTACTCATGTATCATGTAATCAAGTGTAAATGTACTCATGTATCAGGTAATGTACTAGTATAGACTCATGAATGAACTGACTCTTGTGTGATTCCTTGTAATAGGAATTATGTTTGATATCTCCAAATTATCCCTATGATAATTTACTGGAAGGTAATTGGTTGTTCAAGTAGATTTATACACTCTTGCTACTCAAGGGTGTGAGAAACTAAATGAAAGTTGTAAACTATAACATCAACACATATATAAGAATATAAGTGTACATGCATAGTTTAGTTCAAGAATGTAAAATGGTTTTGTAAGACATCTTATGGGTTTTGAACAATAATTAACAATGACTTAATGTCATTTTTAATATACATTTCAAAGGAAAAACATTTGATAACAATGTGTTTTTAAGATTTAAACCCATTTCATGCATCATATTTTGTAGTATGTGAAATCTGTTAAATGACAAACACAGTTATAAAATACATATCAATGATTTAATAACCTGTTTGTTTTTACTTGTATTCCCCCCCTTCAAAGCATTTAAAATCATTTAAAACATTGATTAGGGGTATGAACTCACCTGTAGGTGGTGACTGGGATGAACTGAACGGTATAGGGTTGCTAGGTGTCAAGCGAGGATTTGTACACACACTACGATCCTAATTGTCACACCCGCAAACCAAAACGGCAGAAACGTTCGGGGGCGGAGGACGTCATATTCAGTATCATAACAGTTCATAGAAACGAAAGTACACACGACCATATATATTCAAGTTTCCAAGATGTTTACATAATTGTATTCATTACATGTTCAAAAGATAAATACATAAACATCTTTCAAAAGAAGAAATTAACGCCAACGCGTTAATCCCAAAAGTTGATTTCCAAACCTGCTTAGCGGTTCCCTGAGAATACAAGTTATTTCAAAGAGAAAGTGTCAACAATTAAGTTGGTGAGTTCGTAAGTGGTTTAGAAAAATTGAATGCCATTCCCAAATGGGTGTATGTTTTGCAGAAAACTCAGTATTTCAAATGTAAAGAGTTATGACTTGTCGTGTTGAAAATGAATGTATTACATCCATAAAATCCCATATTTTCCCTAATGGTTGAGATACGAATTTGTTGTGTTTTCCAAGAAAAACCCTTATTTTCTTATAAAAGTACGAAATACGTATGAGTGTTCGCGTTATAAGTTGTAAATAATTGCACCAGGAAAATCCCTTATTTTCCTATTAGTTGTTTGGTTTGTATACAGGAAAAACCATTATTTTCCTAACATAACTGCCAGTCTCTAAGACCGAAAATCGCAAGAAACCGACGGTCTTAAAAGTTGTGTCATAGTTTTATATAATAAACCTATATGAAGATCGCATTTGTTAGATGAAGAATAGTTCTAATAGCTACTCGTTCATAAAAGCATAATACCATAATAATTGTTTATCCGATGAGTTTTATAACCATACTAAACATAATATGCCTGTAACGATGTTCCTCACGTGTCGCAGCGTTATGACAACTGTCACCCCAAAAGACGGACTGTAGCTAACAGTCAGGGCGCGGGATCATGAGTTCCCGTATAGATCTATACACATTTGACACGTTCTCCAAATGGGAGACTCTAGTTATAGACAGGACTTGCAGCATTACTTTCTAATAAAGAAAAGTAACGTTGGAAGATATACATGTCTCATGGATTCTCAACTAAGTTTGTATTAAGGTGATAGTTTTGTATGCAAAGTTTATCCTTGTTCACAATGTTTGACAAAGCAAAATCATAAGTTTTTAGAATGTATAAAACGATTTAACTATGAAAGGTACTTTGAAATCACTATATACTTTGTATAATGTCTAATGCACGCAAAGTATGACAAGAGTTTTCCGTAATAGTAATGAGCTCCAAGAGATTTATTCGATAAAACAAATAAAGTGAAACTTTATAAAATACACGATAATAACCGTATGTTTACTTGTATCCCCCCCCCCCCCTAAAAGAGTATAAAAGCATTTACAATGTATTTAAAGTGTGTTTGGAAGGGGTATGAACTCACTTGAAAGTTTGAAGATAGCAAGATGGAAAATCGGGCAGAGTTTCGTCTCGGGAAACAGACTTTCCTCGGGTTTCTCGGGAATCTCAAGAGTAAAATCGACCTTCGGGACTTGCACAAAATGACCAGGGCTTCGGGATAGTGCGAGCACGAAAAACAAGGCAAAATGCAAGAAAAATGAGAGAGAATGAGCCCTTTTTCCGGGAACCCTCGCATCCCTTTTATAGGGGGCTGGAACCGCCTCGGTACGCGAGGCGTATGCGTACGTCACGCATGACCGAGTCCTCGTTTGCCTCACACTTCGGACGGGACGGGGTGGGGGGGTAGGCTCGCATAGGGGCGACGTGGACGATCCGAGGCCGTGGCCTCGAGTACGCTGGGCGTACTCGTGTACGCGGGGCGTACTTGCGTGACTCAGACTTCGGATAATACTGAATTTTGAAAATAAAAATATATATTAATTATTTATCAAACTTCAAAAATTCATATCTCCTTCATACGAACTCCATTTTTGACGTTCTTTATATCCACGCGTAGGTGAGACTAAGATCTACAACTTTCGTTTAGGTTACGTTGGCAAATTCCGATATTATTTTTATTATTTATTTATTAAAATGACGTGATTACGGGATTTCTTTAAAAATTCATATCTTTTTCATACGATGTCCGATTTGAGCGTTCTTTTTATGCACGTTTGTAGTTTAACAATATCCATGACTTTCATTTAGAAACCTAAGGTCAGAAAGTGTTTTATTGAAACTTTGCGTTTTTACGTAACTTTGTATCGCCAGTTTTTGTCGGAAAACTTAGAATGGTCATAACTTCTTCGTTATAACTCGGCTTTTTGTGTTCTTTATATGTTTGGTAAACTTAAGACGATACATACCACATAGCGTACTCCAAATAGAGCTTTTGAATACTTCATTTATCGATGATATTCTAATCCCTTTTTCAAAGAGGTTACAAGACTCGATCTTTGATGACTTCAAATGACGGGTTGTTACATCATCCCCCCGTTAGAGGGAATTTCGTCCCGAAATTTTAATACAAAAGAAAAGTCTTAGGGGCTGAGGAAGAGGTCTGGATACTTCTTTTGCATTTGATCTTCTCGTTCCCACGTGAACTCAGGTCCCCTCTTACCATTCCATCGGACCTTTACTATTGGAATGCGGCTCTGTTTAGTTCGTTTAACTTCCTATCCATGATCTCGACGGGTTCTTCCACAAAGTTAAGATTTTCATTTAGTTCGATTTCATCGAGTGGAATTACAAGTGTTTCGTCGGACAAACACTTCTTCAGGTTTGATACGTGGAATACTAGGTGTACTTTGTTAAGCTCGGTTGGAAGTCGGAGTTTGTAGGCCACTGGACCAACTCTTGAAGTGATTTCGAAGGGTCCAATGTACCTAGGATTTAGCTTCCCACATTTTCCAAAGCGTATCATGCCTTTCCAGGGTGAGACCTTCAGTAGTACACGATCGCCAATCTGAAATTCCAAGGGTTTACGTCTTTTGTCGGCATAGCTCTTTTGCCTATCCCTTGAGGATTTCAGTCGTTCTCGTATTTGCACGATCTTTTCAGTAGTTTCTCTGATGATCTCTGGACCAGTGAGGGTGCTATCAGGGACTAGACCTTTTGTTAATTGTGTGTCGCCCACTTCCGTCCAGCACAGAGGTGATCTGCACTTACGGCCATAAAGGGCTTCAAATGGAGCAGTCTTGATACTAGTATGATAACTATTGTTATAAGAGAACTCAACCAAAGGTAAGTGAACATCCCATGCCTTCCCAAAATCGATTACACATGCTCGCAACATGTCTTCCAAGGTTTAGATCGTCCTCTCACTCTGTCTGTCAGTTTGGGGGTGATAGGCTGTACTCATGTCGAACCTTGTTCCCATGGATTTTTGCAATTATTGCCAGAATCTGGAAGTGAATCTACTGTCTCTGTCCGAGATGATAGACATTGGCACTACATGGAGTTGTACGATCTCTCGGATGTAGATTCTCACTAGCTTTTCCATTTTATCACTTTCCTTGATCGGTAAGAAATGAGCGGACTTGGTTAGTCTATCGACGACTACCCAAATAGTATCTTGGCCACCCTGAGTTTTGGGCAGTTTCGTTATGAAGTCCATGGAAATCTGCTCCCATTTCCACTCAGGAATTTCAGGTTGTTGGAGTAGCCCTGAGGGTTTTTGGTGTTCTATTTTTATCTTGGCGCAAGTCAAACACTTGCTCACATATGTAGCGATCTCCGCTTTCATGTTTGGCCACCAATAGAGTTGCTTGAGATCTTGATACATCTTGTCTGACCCGGGGTGTACGGAGTATGGAGTCTTGTGTGCCTCGCTCATAACTACCTCTCTAAATACACCAAACTTGGGTGTCCATATACGGTTCATGAGGTAGCGTGCTCCGTCACTCTTGATTTCTAAGTTCTTGTCCATTCCCCTAAGGGTCTCAGTTGTCACGTTTTCGGGTTTCAAGGCCTCTATTTGAGCTTCCTTGACTTGTGTTGACGGATGCGAATGGATGGACATGGCTAATGACTTCACTCTTCGGCCAGAGTACTCCTTACGACTAAGGGCATCTGCCACGACGTTTCCCTTTCCTGGATGAAAGAGAATCTTACATTCGTAGTCGTTGAGCAATTCGACCCAACATCGTTGTCTCATGTTCAACTCCTTCTGCTCGAAGATGTGTTGTAGGCTCTTGTGGTCTGTAAAGATAGTGCACTTGGTACCATATAGGTAGTGTCTCCAGATTTTAAGAGCGAAGACCACCGCCCCAAGTTCAAAGTCATGAGTGGTGTAGTTGACCTCATGCGTTTTCAGTTTTCGTGAGGCATATGCAATAACGTTTCCCCTCTGCATTAGTACACAGCCCATCCCTTTCTTCGAAGCGTCGTAATACACCACAAAATCTTCGGTCCCTTCTGGAAGAGAAAGGATGGGTGCATTGCAAAGGGCCTGTTTCAAAGTCTGAAATGCAGCATCTTGCTTTTCTCCCAAATTGTAGGTCACACCTTTCTGGGTTAAGGTGGTAAGAGGCTTTGCGATGCTGGAGAAATTTTGAATGAACCTTCGAAAATAACCAGCAAGACCTAGAAATTGGCGAATTTATGTTGGTGTGGTTGGTGCATACCAGGTTTTGATAGCTTTGATTTTTGATGGATCCACGTGGATTCCTTCCTTGCTGACCACGTGACCGAGGAAGTCCACCTTTGTAATCCAAAACTCACATTTTGATAATTTTGCATACAGTCTCTCAGTCCGTAAAGTCTCTAAGACTTGCCTCAGATGTTGACTATGCTCTTCTTTATTCTTTGAATAAATGATTATGTCGTCTATGAATACTATCACAAATTTATCCAAGAATGGACGACATACCCGATTCATTAGATCCATGAATACGGCCGGGGCATTGGTTAGTCCGAACGGCATCACTACGAACTCGTAATGTCCGTATCTCGTTCGGAAGGCCGTCTTAGGAACATCACTCTCCAGGACTCGCAGCTGATTATAACCCGACCTCAGATCGATCTTGGAGAAGTAGTTGTCTCCTTGGAGTTGGTCGAATAAGTCATCGATTCGGGGTAGGGGGTATCGGTTCTTGATGGTAACTTTGTCGAGTTCTCGGTAGTCGATGCACATTCTGAATGATCCATCCTTCTTTTTCACGAACAACACGGGTGCTCCCCATGGCAAGAAGCTCGGCTTGATGAATCCTTTTCCAAGTAGCTCATTCAGTTGGCTGGATAGCTCTTGCATCTCTGTCGGGGCTAATCTATAGGGTGCTTTGGCTACTAGGGTAGCTCCGGGAACCAGATCGATTCTGAACTCGACTTGTCTCGCGGGAGGTATTCCCGGAAGGTCCTCGGGAAAAACGTCGGGAAAATCGCATACGTCGGGCACATTCTTGATGTCCCGAACTTCGCGTTTCACATCTACAACGTGTGCCAAAAACGTGTGACACTCCTTGCGTAGGCATTTTTGAGCTTGGATACTTGAGATGATACGAAGAGTGGTGCCCAAGACCATGAAAGTTTCGTCGGTTGGCAGATTAAGGCGAACGGCCTTATCGTAACATAAAATGTCCGCATGATGAGAACTCAGCCAATCCATGCCAACTATGACATCGAAACTCTTAATCGAGACTGGCATGAGGCTGATTGAAAAGGGATTATTGTTTAAAGTTAGGGTGCAGTTTAAGTATATCTCCTTAGTGCCTTCGGTTTTCCCGTTGGCCATTTCTACTATGAACGGTTCACTTAATGATTGTGGTATTGATTTTAGCAGGCCTTTAAAGTCGTGACTCACAAAACTCCTTTCCGCTCCACTATCAAACAAAATGCATGCATACGAGTTATCAAGAAGAAACGTACCCGTAACAACAGTAGGGTCCACAATGGCTTCATCTTGTCCCATTGCGAAAACTCGGCCCCTTCCGCCGGTAATCCAATTGTTTGCCTTTGGGCAGTCCTTGAGGAAGTACCCCGTGTCTCTGCACTCAAAGTAGGCGCGGCTTACCTCGGTATTAGCACTGGGGATGGATGATTGGGTTGGCTCTTTGCAATAGCGGGCTGTATGTCCCTTATTATTGCACTTGGTGCATTGAAGATCATGACAAGGACCGTGGTGGTGGAAGTTGCATCGGTTCCACTTAGGAAGTTTTCCATTATATGGGCTTGTGGGGGTAGGGTTGGCAGGTACAGTCATAGCGTGGGTCGCTACAACTTGTTGTTTCTTGGGGTTCTCCTGGAGGGTTTGTCCCCTCCTCTTGTTCCAAGGCCTACTATGGCCCTGAGCCTCCTTAGATGGATTTGCGGTTGCTACAATGGTACCCTGTTTTACTCCGTGGTCGATGAGTCGCTGATCCAGGCGTTTAGTGCTGTTGTAGGTAATAGGGTTGGAAGCTAGGACATTCCCTTGAATCTGGGGTGACAACCCCCAAATGTACCTTTCAACCTTCTTTGATTCTGGGTTGACCATGGTAGGGCACAATGCAGCGAGGTCGTTGAACCTAGCTGTGTAAGCGACTAGGTCAGACCCAGTCATTTTCAGATTCCAGAGCTCCTGCTCAAGCTTTTGCACTTCGCCCCTTGGGCAGTATTCTTCCAGTAGTAGAACCTTCCGATCCTCCCAACTCATGGCGTTGGCGACAGTGAGCGTTACCGAATTCACATGGCTTTTCCACCAAGTGAGGGCTCGATCTATGAAAGTGCAAGTAGCGAACTTGACTTTGCTTGCTTCCAGGCATGAGCAGATCTCGAAGACCGTTTCGGTCTTATCGAACCATTGCATTAGTGCAATTACTCCCCCAATTCCATTAAAAGTTTTTTGGCTTAGCGTTAGAGAACTCCTTGTAAGTACATTCTCTTACTTAACCATGACCAGTGCCATGATTTGAATGATTCGTGCTGCTTCCTGCCCCTCCATTTCCGTGGGAGTTTATTTGCGAGAGGGCTACAGTTACTGCTACTGTGATAGCAGCCTGGACCATGGCCGGATCATAAGTTGGTGGTGGAGGTGGTGGTGGTGCTGTGTCCGGTCTTGGCCTTAGGTTTGGACGAGGAGGCATCGCGCTGCCAAAAGAAAATGAAGATTTATAAGTTTTGGTAGTTCAGAGTTGAATGATAATGATTTAACTCTCTTTAATAGTTTAAGAATTTGGTTTGACCTACATAGGGTTTTGAGTTCGATTTACAAATGGAGTTTGAATAGATAAACTCATGAATTGAATGAACTACGCATAATTAACAACAAGAAAGGGATATGCCTTTATATACATTAAACATATAGTTGTGTTACATCTGAGTCTAGACAAAAGTTTTTGACCTTTCTAATGGTCTCCGATACAGAAAATTAAAAATAATACTTTTATCCGAAGTCCTAATTTATAACAAAAATTGAGAGTCGGGCAAGTACTACTTGCGGCGTGGTTTGCGCTTGGAGCTCGACTCCGTGTCGGACTGCTTTGACTCCATGAGGCGCCTATCAAACGCAGCTTGTTGTTCCCTCAATTCTGCGAAGGCTGCATTTGCTTATGCTTGGAATGCTTCGGTGCGAAGGTGGATGTTGTTCTGCAATAACTCTAGGCGGTTGATATCGACCGTGTGGATTTGTACTTCCACGTTGACCTCTCGAATTCGGTTGGCTTGCACTCCGGATTGATAGCACTGGTTGGCGAGTTTTCCAACCATGACCGGAAGTGCTCGATCTGCTGATCCCCCGCCTCTGACATCATAGAAGTCTCGGCACATGTCGTAAGGAGGGCGTAAGCTTTGTTGTTGGCTCCAATGATGGAGGTGACTTCCCCACACAGGAGTGGGTCCTTGGAGGTTCCTCACGTGGACGGGAGGTTGTGGGATTGGTGGATTGATGATTTCTGGCTCCGAATCCGTGCCAGAGTCATCTCCTTCCTCCAACTTTATAGGCTCTTCGTCTTCTTCAGGATCTTCTTCGATCCATCCTCCATTACCTTGGTTGGGGTAGTAGGGGTCATTGGGGTGATGGAATCCCGCCATTTAGACTGTAGGAGAATAGGGTTAAGAATTTACTATAAGCTAGAGCATATGAAACTTACCCTTAAGTTTAATGGTTGATGGCAACACAAAAACTCCCTTAGTATTATGTAATGATGTGCTTTTGGTATGTTTTAAATTCGTTGTCCACTGCAGACACCCCTTGGCATACATTAGTCGTCTCTCGGACAAATATAGTTGATCAGGCTATATTCATCCCAGTTCCGATTACATGTCCCGAGGCGTACCTGTACCTCACAACTTATTTATAATACTTCTAGAGTTATTCGATATGAAACTATTATTAGTATGAAATGAGTGCATGCTTACCTTAAAACTAAATAAATTTAATTTCAAAAGTATGACTTTTCTTAGAGTGTTTTTGCCCAGTTGAGTTTATAGTTGTATACCAAAAAGAAATGGTTTTGATATACTTAATTCCCTATAAACAAAGCTCTGATACCAATTTGTCACACCATTAACCAGAACGGCGGAAACGTTCGGGGGCGAAGGACGTCATATTCAGTATCATAGCAGTTCATAGAAAGGAAAGTACACACCACCATATATATTAAAGTTTCCAAGATGTTTACATAATTGTATTCATTACATGTTCAAAAGATAAATACATAAACATCTTTCAAAAGAAGTAATTAACGCCAGCGCGTTAATCCCAAAAGTTGATTTCAAAACTTGCTTAGCGGTTCCCTGAAATACAAGTTATTTCAAAGAGAAAGTGTCAACAATTAAGTTGGTGATTTCGTAAGTGGTTTAGAAAAATTAAATGCCATTCCCAAATGGGTATATGTTTTCCAGAAAACTCAGTATTTCAAATGTAAAGAGTTATGACTTGTCGTGTTGAAAATGAATGTATTAGATCTAGAAAATCCCATATTTTCCCTAATGGTTGAGATATGAATTTGTTGTGTTTTCTAAGAAAAACCCTTATTTTCTTATAAAAGTACGAAATGCATATGAATGTTCACGTTATAAGTTGTAAATAATTGCACCAGGAAAATCCCTTATTTTCCTATTAGTTGTTTGGTTTGTATACAGGAAAAACCCTTATTTTCCTAACAGAACTAGCAGTCTCTAAGACCGAAAATCGCAAGAAACCGACGTTCTTAAAAGTTGTGTGATAGTTTTTTATAATAAAGCTATACGAAGATCGCATTTGTTAGATGAAGAATAGTTTTAATAGCTACTCGTTCATAAAAGCATAATACCATAATAATTGTATATCCGATGAGTTTTATAACCATACTAAACATAATATGCCTGTAACGATGTTCTTCAGGCGTCGCAGCGTTATGACAACTGTCACCCTAAAAGACAGACTGTAGCTAACACTCAGGGCACGGGATCATGACTTCCCGTATAGATCTATACACATTTGACACGTTCTCCAAACGGGAGACTCTGGTTATAAACAGGACTTGCAGCATTACTTTCTAATAAAGAAAAGTAACGTTTGAAGATATACACGTCTCATGGATTCTCAACTAAGTTTGTATTAAGGTGATAGTTTTGTATGCAAAGTTTATCCTTGTTCACAATGTTTGACAAAGCAAAATCATAAGTTTTTAGAATGTATAAAACGATTTAACAATGAAAGGTACTTTGAAATTATTATATACTTTGTATAATGTCTAATGCACGCAAAGTATGACAAGAGTTTTCCGTAATAGTAATGAGCTCCAAGAGATTTATTCGATAAAACAATTGAAGTAAAACTTTATAAAATACACGATAATAACCGTATGTTTACTTGTATTCCCCCCTAAAAGAGTATAAAAGAATTTAGAATGTATTTAAAGTGTGTTTGGAAGGGGTATGAACTCACTTGATAGTTTGAAGATAGCAAGATGGAAAACTGGGGAGAGTTTCGTCTCGGGAAACGGATTTTCCTCGGGATTCTCGGGAATCTCGAGAGTAAAATCAACCTTCGGGACTTGCACAAAATGACCAGGGCTTCGGGGTAGTGCGAGCAAGGAGAACGAGGCAAAACACAAGAAAAGTGAGAGAGAATGAGCCCTTTTTCCGGGAACCCTCGCATCCCTTTTATAGGAGGCTAGAACCGCCTCGGTACGCGGGGCGTACACGTACGTCATGCATGACCGAGTCCTCGACTGCCTCGCACTTCGGACGGGACGGGGGGGTAGGCTCAGGGGCGACGTGGACGATCCGAGGCCGTGCCCTCGAGTACGCTAGGCGTACTCGTGTACACGGGGTGTACTTGCGTGACTCAGACTTCGGATAATACCGAATTTTTGAATAAAAATATATATTAATTATTTATCAAACTTCAAAAATTCATATCTCCTTCATACGAACTCCGTTTTCGACGTTCTTTATATCCACGCGTAGGTGAGACTAAGATCTACAACTTTCGTTTAGATTCTGTCGGCAAATTCCGAAATTATTTTTATTTTTTATTTATTAAAATGACGTGATTAAGGAATTTCTTTAAAAATTCATATCTTTTTCATACGATGCCCGATTTGAGCGTTCTTTTTATGCACGTTTGTAGTTTAACGATATCTATGACTTTCATTTAGACACCTAAGGTCAGAAAGTGTTTTATTGAAACTTTGCGTTTTTATGTAACTTCGTATCACCGATTTTTGTCGGAAAACTTAGAATAGTCATAACTTCTTCGTTATAACTCGGATTTTTGTGTTCTTCATATGTTTGGAAAACTTAAGATGATACCTACCACATAGCGTACTCCAAACAGAGGGTTTGGAGTACTTCATTTTTCGATGATATTCTAATCCCTTTTTCAAAGAGGTTACAAGACTCGATCTTTGATGACTTGAAATGACGGGTTGTTACACTAATAAACATATAATCACACATATATGTACTTAATTAGTCTCAAATCACTAATTGATAATGTTAAGACATCCTAGACATAATAAACACTTTATATAAGTGTTTTAAGCCCTAAGAATTGCGTCTAAGCTATTGTGGCACAAGGCACTTGTGTTTAGGGTTCCAAAGGACCCTATATGTGAGTTTACTACCCATATATCATCACACATGGAGTTTACGGTTGTAAACTCTTGAGTTTACGGCCGTAAACTCTTGATTTTACGGCCGTAAACTCCCAACCATGGGGGTATTGTGTGTTTTGAAGTCCCAAATGATTCCTAGAATTATTCCAACATGGTGGTTAAGTCCTTGGAAGGGTTTAAGGTCTAGAAATACTCCAATTAGGAGTTTACGACTCTAAGGCCATTTCCTTTGGAGTTTACGGCCGTAAACTCCATTGGAATGGTGTTCGTTTTGTTTTGAAGCCTCAAGCATAGGTGGTATAAGTTCTAGGCTTTTATTCCAAGCATATGAAGATATACACTTTGGTGCCATTCTTTCATGTTTACGGCCCAAGAGCAAAGCCTTGGCAGTAAACTCACTTTGATTAGTCATTTTGATGTGCTTAAGGCCTTTGATGTGCTTAAGGCCTTAGCTTTATGTGCCTTATAACACCATTTTGAGTTTGAAAAGGGAGTTTACGGCCTAAGAAACTCTTGGGCCGTGAACTCCCAAACTTGGGTGATTCTTGGTTGTTTTCTTGTCCCTAACATACATACATATGAGTCTAAGGCAGTTGCATAACACAAGGGTCAATCTAGGCTAGGTTTCAGGAGTTTACCGCCCAAGAACACCTTGGGGAGTAAACTCCTAGATCTAATGATTTAGCCATCTAAATCATGTTATAAGCACATAATAAGCTTTCTAACACTACTAGAAAGAGTTACTCACGTTTTGGTATAAAAAACCCGAAGATCCGTGTGAGAGAAAATGACTTTTCTCTAGTTGGAAATGTGAATAATGAATGAATTTGGTTCAGAATTCTATTTATAGTCCTGCGATATTTTTTGGCAGAAAATACTTTTATTCCTGAAATGATCTCTAATATAATAGAGTGTTGGAATAACAGTGTTGCACAAAACCCTAGTGCACCCACTCTGCTAATATTTCCTGAAGTGTAAACCCTGAATTACTCAAATTTACACGAAAAGTCTGAAAATCAACTCTGACTGCTATAACTTCATTTGAAGTGATATAGTTTGTACAGAATGGAAATTTCGGGTTGTCACATCATCCCCCCGTTAGAAGGCATTTCATCCCGAAATTAGATTTTAAGCAAATAAGAAGTTACAAATAACTAAGCGAAAAGGTGAGGGTATTTCAGTTTCATCTAATCCTCATGTTCCCAAATGAATTCCAGTACACGCTTTGCGTTCCAGCGCACCTTCACTATCGGGATACGACTCTGATTTGTTTTCTTGACCTCTCGGTCCATGATGTCTACTACTTCCTCCACGAAGTTGAGGCTCTTTTTGATCTCGATCTCGTCGAGTGGAATAACAAGAGTCTCGTCGGATAGACACTTTTTCATGTTCGAGACGTCGAAGGTAGGATGTACGTTACTGAGTTCGTGCGGTAGATTGAGTTTGTAAGCTACAGGGCCGATTCTCGTGAGAATCTCGAAAGGCCCTATGTATCTTGGTTTGAGCTTCCCAGGCTTTCCAAAGCGTATCAAGCCCTTCTAGGGTGAGACCTTCAGTAGGACTCGGTCACCCACCTCGAACTCCAATGGTTTCCTATGCTTGTCAGTGTAGATTTTCTGTCGGTCTCTAGAGGATTTCAATCATTCACGAATTTGAAAGATCTTCTCTGTCGTTTCCCGAATGATCTCCGGATCCGTGAGAGTGCTTTCGGGAACTCGTCCCTTAGCTAATTGGGTATCACCTACATCAACCCAGCACAGAGGGGATCTGCACTTTCGACCATAGAGGGCCTCGAATGGAGCTGCCTTTATGCTCGTATGATAACTATTGTTGTAGGAAAATTCGACAAGGGGTAAATGAGTATCCCAATCTTTTCCAAAGTCAATCACACAGGCACGCAACATATCTTCTAAGGTTTGGATAGTTCTCTCACTTTGCCCGTCGGTCTGTGGATGGTAGGCTGTACTCATGTCCAGCCTAGTTCCTAGGGAACTTTGTAATGACTGCCAGAACCTCGAAGTGAATCTATTATCTCTATCTGAGATGATAGATAAAGGAACACCGTGCAGCCTTACAATCTCCCTAATGTAAGTCCTGGTAAGTTTCTCCATCTTGTCTATTTCTTTGATCGGTAGGAAGTGTCCAGACTTGGTCATTCTATCGACGATGACCCATATGGAATCAAGTCCACCCGTCGTCTTGGGCAAATTGGTTATGAAGTCCATAGTGATCCGCTCCCACTTCCATTCTGGTATCTCCGATTGCTGTAGTAGGCTGGAGGGTTTCTGGTATTCGACCTTGACCTTTGCGCAAGTAAGTCATTTACTCACGAAGGTAGCAATATCTGCTTTCATGTTAGGCCACCAGTATAACTTTTTAAGATCCAGATACATCTTTTCTGAACCCGGGTGGACGGAATAACGAGTGTTGTGAGCTTTGGTCATAACCAAGTCTCTGAAGCCACCGTGTTTCGGTGTCCAGATCCGATCCATGAGGTATCAGGCTCCGCCACCCTTGACTTCCAAGTTCTTATCCATCCCTCTAAGGGATACACCAGCCACATTTTCAGGTTTCAAAGCGTCGAGTTGAGCCTCCTTAATTTGCGTGGACAAGTGTGAATGGATAGTTAGAGTCAAAGATTTGACTCTACGACCAGTATATTCTTTCCGAATCAGGGCATCGGCTACTACATTGGCTTTACCCGGATGATAACGAATTTCACATTTGTAATCGCTGAGTAGCTCGACCCACCGTCGTTGTCTCACGTTGAGCTCTTTCTGGTCGAAAATGTGTTGTAGACTTTTATGGTCTATAAAGATCGTGCTTTTTGTACCGTACAGGTAATGTTGCCAGATCTTTAGAGCAAACACAACTGCTCCTAGTTCAAGATCGTGCGTTGTGTAGTTAACCTCATGTGTCTTCAGCTATCTCGAGGCATAGTCGATGACTTTAGCTCGCTGCATCAGAACATATCCGAGTCCTTGATTGGATGCATCGCAATAGACAATGAAGTCTTCTATCCCTTCGGAGAGGGATAGTATCGGGGTGGTGCACAAGGCTCGTTTGAGCGTTTGGAATGCTCTTTCCGGTTTCTCTTCCTAGTCAAAGGCCATGCCTTTCTGGGTCAGGGTTGTAAGAGGTTTCGCTATGCTGGAGAAGTTCTTAATGAACCTGCGATAGTAGCCAGTGAGACCTAGAAATTGACGAATTTCGGTAGGTGTCTTCGGTGCTGACCAGTTCTCAATGGCTTTGATTTTGGAGGGGTCCACGTGTATACCTTCTTTGCTAACCACATGGCCCAAAAATTCGACTCGCCGAATCCAAAATTCGCACTTTGAGAACATCGCGTAGAGCTTCTCCGATCGCAACGTTTCTAAGATTTTCCGAAGATGTTGACTATGTTCCTCCTTACTTCGAGAGTAGATGAGTATGTCATCAATGAAGACTATGACGAACTGATCCAAGTAAGGACGACACACCCTATTCATCAGATCCATGAATACTGCGGGTGTGTTAGTTAATCTGAACGGAATCACTACAAACTCGTAGTGCCTATAATGAGTTCGGAAGGCTGTCTTGGGAACATCCTCCTCTAACACTCGTAATTGGTGATATCCGGATCGCAGATCTATCTTCGAGAAGTAGTTGGCTCCTTGAATTTGATCAAACAAATCGTCAATGCGAGGCAAAGGATAACGATTTTTAATGGTAAGTTTGTTGAGTTCTCTATAGTCGATGCACATGCGAAACGATCCATATTTCTTCTTGAGAAGCTTAGTCGAATGAATCCCTTCTTGGAAAGTTCGTTAAGTTGACTGGAAAGTTCTTGCATCTCAGCCGGTGCCAGACGATAAGGAGATTTGGCTACAGAGGTAGCCCGTGGCACTAAGTCGATTCTAAACTCGACTTGGCATTGTGGTGGTAAACCGGGAAGTTCTTCTGGGAATATGTCGGGAAAGTCGCGTACTTCTGGGATTTTCTGGATGTCCTTCGGTTCTTGACTGGTATCGACGATGTGTGCTAGGAATGCATGATTTGCTTTCGCAAGCACTTCTGGGCTTGAATGCACGAAATGATACGAAGGCTCGTACTAGGTTTGTCGCCGTAGATAATTAAGGTTTCGTTGTTAGGAAGGTTAAGACGAACTGCTTTTTCAAAGCACAAGATGTCGGCGCGAAGAAGACTCAACCAATCCAAACCGATGATAATGTCGAAACATTTAATTGAGACTGGCATGAGATTTATCTTGAAAGTATGGCCATCTAAAGTTAAGGTACAACCTACGTATATGCATTTTGTACTCTCTGTTTTCCCGTTAGCCATTTCTACCATGAATGAATTATCTAATGCACATGGTTTTTGTTTAAGCAGGTGTGCAAATTTGTGACTTACAAAACTTTTCTCGGCTCCACTATCGAAAAGTATGCAAGCATATGAGTTATCAAGGAGGAACGTACCAGTAACTATCGTAGGATCAGCTACTGCTTCCTCATGGCCTAGGGCCATAACTCTTCCTACTCCGCCAGCCATCCCCGCTTTAGGGCAGTTCCTCTTGTAATGGCCCACTTCGCCACAACCGTAGCAGGCTTGGCCCATACCGGCATTAGGAACCTGGGCGGCTTGAGCTGTTGGAGCCTTGCAAGAACGGGCGGTGTGCCACTTCCTGTTGCAGTTAGAGCAGAACATCTCCTTGCAAGGTCCGTGGTGGTGGAAGCTGCATTTGTTGCACTTCGGAAGGGTTCCAGCATAAGTTTTTGCTGGTAAGGGGTTCGCAGGGACAACAGGAGTTACTGTGGCAGTATTGATCGCCACAAGTTGTTGTTTATTGGAGGATCCTTGCGAAGCCCCTCTTTTCCTCTTATTCCACCCCTTCTTGTTGTAGTCGGGGTTGGACTTTTGTGGTATAGGTGTAGGGTTTGTTGGGTTCTGAGGTTTCCGGTGATCTATGAGAGATTGTGCCAGTTCCTTGGCACTATCAAAAGTAATAGGCCTGGAAGCTATTACACTTGACTGATCTGGGGCGACAGCCCCCCAGATATATCTCTCTATCTTTTTGCTCTAGAGAGCAACCATTTATGGGCATAAGTTTGCCAGATCACAGAACCTATTCGTGTAGGTCGTGATGTTGGATCCAACCATTTGAAGACTCCAGAGTTCCTGCTCGAGTTTTTGTATTTCTCCCCGAGGATAGTACTCTCTCATCAGCATGTCCTTCAAGTGTTCCTAGCTAATGGAATATGCCACTACCAGAGTCAGGTACTTAACATGGCTGTTCCACCATGTTAGTGCCCTGTCAGAGAAGGTACAAGCTGCGAACTTGACCTTGTTGCTTTCTTGGCAAGCGCAGATTTCCAAGACAGATTCCATCTTTTCAATCCACTGTCTTAACACCATAACTCCACCAGTACCATTGAAGCTGCAGGGTTTGGCATTTGTGATGTCCTTGTAGGTGCATTCCCGAGGATGTCCATGGCTTTCATCGTGGTTCGAGAGAGGTGCACCTGTTCCCGACCCACTAGGGACAGGAGTGTTGATTGCTGATACAGCAGCTGCAACTGCTGCTGTGAAAGCTTCCTGGAATATGTTGGCATCAAAGGGGTTAGGTGGTAGAGGAGGTTGAGGTTGTGGTGGTGGTGGAGGCGGTGGTATCGGTGTTTCGTTGTTTGGGTTATGCCTTGTACTTCTGCGTGGTGGCATCTTTAACTATAAGTTTAAAAGATGACGACAGGGATAAGAATAAATGATTTATGAATGTGTCCCATGGACTAACTCCCCATAGTCCAACAACAGAATGAATAGAATGACTAACTGAAAATGACAGCAGTTGGATAATAATTTCCATAAGGTTAGATATCTGTCAATAATACTAGAATTACAGATGCATCAAGTTTGGGAAAAATGGCCTAGAAGTAGGCCCTACATCAACCAAGATGGAAAATTTTGACATAATCAAGACTAGATCGAGACCTAATAGGTCTAAGATTTATACAGATAGGAAATTAGACCAGAGTTTTACATAAACTAGGTTATATCCAAAAGATGAGTCGATGAGCTTCTATCGGCGACGAGAGCTACTTGCATGAGTCCTCGATCCCGAAAGTAGACGTTCAATGTCCCTTATACACCTGTCCGACCTTGCTTGCTGAGCTCGAAGTTCTCTAACTTCAGCTCGGGTTTCAGCAAGTTCCCTCTGCATATTTGCATTGTGGACCAGAATCCTTTCATGAGCAGACTCTAGTTGGCGAATGTGGACAGTGTTAACACCAGAGTTGGCGTCAACTTCCAAAACTTGATTGATAGTCGCCTGAGCCATGATCGTGTTCCAAGAAATCCTACGCACCATGATTTGTAGGAATCTATCAACAGAACCCACTTCAGTGAGGTTGTAGAAACTTCGTTCTCCATTGTAGGGAATGGGCTGACCTTGTTCCTGACTCCATTCAGTCAAGTTAATGGCCCACAAGGGTGTGGGTCCTTGAAACACAAGACGAGGGGTTTAGGTTTGGGTTTTGAGCATTTTGGGGTAGGTTGTTGACTTCTGGCTCTGAGTCAGAACTATCAGAAAAACCCTCAGCATGGTGGTCATCCAAAGGGATTGGGTGATCATCTTCTGGTTTTGCCTCTAGCCAACCAGCATTGCCTTGGTTTCGGAAGTACGGATCGCCATGGTGAAATCCCACAATTTTAATCTACGCGAGAAAAGAGATATAAGAAATAGCTAAAATAGACGAACTAACTAAGATAATTTCAGTAAGGTCAAATACCCATATGGTATTTCTTTATGGTTGTGATGGTAAGTTTTTAGACGTGTTGCCACATCACAACCATTCTTAGGCATATGCTAATCACTCCTCGAAAAAGCATAGTTGATCAAGCTATGTCATTCCCAAGACTGACCATATATCCCCAGGCTTACTTGTGATATTCAACAATCGTAATACTTTTGTTCTTGTCATTGTGACACTGATTTTAGTATGAATGCAGGCACGTATACATACTTAAATATTTTACTATTTATAAGTATAACTCTTAGACAGAGTGTTTTAATCCTTGTGTATTTATAGTTAGTATATCTTTTATGGGTTGATATACTATATTCACTATAAACAATGCTCTGATACCAATCTGTCACACCCCAAAACCACGAACGGCAGAAACGTTCAGGGGTGGAGGACGTCATGTACAGTATCACAACAGTGTAATATAATAAACAAGTAACAACATCATCCATTGCATTATAAGTAAAGTTTTAATACATGTGTGTTCTTTCATTGTAGTAAGGCACCAAAAATATACAATCAAAATAAAAGACGAGACTTGTCAGCTCCGTCTTCTCAAAACCTGGCCTCCGTACCTGTCTACTGATGACCTGAGAATACAAGTTATTTTGAAAGCGAGTATCAGCTTTAAAGCTGGTGAATTCATTAGTATTTAAGTTTCATTGTCTTGTTAGTGAAAATCTGTTATGAAGGCCATGTAAATCGTTAAATGAAAATGTTGATGTAAGTATGAAAAACCCTAGAAAATCCCTTATTTTCTATCAGTTTGAAATGTAGTCTTCTACCAAGACCCGAATTTTTTGTAAGTAAAATGATAGTTTTTCCGTCTATTGTCTAGTACTAAAGTACTTAGTCTACTCATCGTTTATGTGAAAGTATCACAAAATAAAGTAAATAGGAAATGTATACTAAAGTAAATATTATCCCGAGGTACTAGGGTTAACACGATGTATGTAACTGTTAACATGAGGTACCAGGGCTAACACGACATTTATAACCTAATGAACATCCAAAGATTGTCCAATTGTCCTCTGTAGCAGCAACAGGGGGAGGAAGGGTTAGTCCCGTAAAGGTACTCCTAGTATAAGTAAAAACCGTAGGCATTCGTAGATGTTCATCACCCACTGTTGCTAACAGATGGGTTTCAAAATGGTTAGTCTCGTCCGTATATCCCGAGGTACTAGGGATAGGGGCCCATCTAGGTATCCCGAGGTACTAGGGATAGGGTCCTATCTAGATATCCCGAGGTACTAGGGATATGCAGGAAGATTTACACAAAAGGTACTAATAAATCATCCTCGCAATTTGAAATACAAGTATTCATGTTAATGTACACAATTAAGTGTATCTACATAAAGGTACTCATGTAATGCGTTCATGTAAACGTGTTCATGTATCATGTAAGTATATGTAAACGTACTCATGTATCATGTAATCAAATGTAAATGTACTCATGTATCAGGTAATGTACTGGTATAGACTCATGAATGAACTGACTCTTATGTGATTCCTTGTAATAGGAATTATGTTTGATATCTCCAAATAATCCCTATGATAATTTACTGGAAGTTAATTGGTTGTTCAAGTAGATTTATAAACTCTTACTACTCAAGGGTGTGAGAAACTAAATGAAAGTTGTAAACTATAACATCAATACATATATAAGAATATAAGTGTACATGCATAGTTTAGTTCAAGAATGTAAAATGGTTTTGTAAGACATCTTATGGGCTTTAAAAAATAATGAACAATGACTTGATGTCATTTTTAATATACATTTCAAAGGTAAAACATTTGATAACAATGTGTTTTTAAGATTTAAAACCATTTCATGCATCACGTTTTGTAGTATGTGAAATCTGTTAAATGAAAAACACAATTATAAAATACATATCAATGATTTAATAACATGTTTGTTTCTACTTGTATTCCCCCCCCCCCCCTTTAAAGCATTTAAAATCATTTAAAACATTGATTAGGGGTATGAACTCACCTGTAGTTGGTGATTGGGATGAACTAAACGGTATAGGATTGCTAGGTGTCAAGCCAGGACTTGTGCACACACTACGATCCTAATAAACATATAATCACACATATATCTACTCAGTTAGCCTCAAATCACTAATTGATAATGTTAAGACATCCTAGACATAATAAACACTTTATATAAGTGTTTTAAGCCCTAAGGATTGCATCTCAGCTATTGTGGGACAAGGTACTTGTGTTTAGGGTTCCAAAGGACCCTATATGTGAGTTTACTCCCCATATACAATCACACATGGAGTTTACAGTTGTAAAATCTTTAGTTTACAGCCGAAAACTCCCAACCATGGGGGTGTTGTGTGTTTTGAAGTCCCAAATGATTCCTAGAATTATTCCAACTTGGTGGTTAAGTCCTTGGAAGGGTTTAAGGTCTAGAAATACTCCAATTAGGAGTTTACGGCCCTAAGGATATTTCCTTTGGAGTTTACGGCCGTAAAATCCATTGGAATGGTGTTCTTTTTGTTTTCAAGCCTAAAGCATAGGTGTTATAAGTTCTAGGCTTTTATTCCAAGCATATGAAGATATTAGGCACACTTTGGTGCCATTCTTTCATGTTTACGGCCCAAGAGCAAAGCCTTGGCCATAAACTCACTTTGATAAGTGGTTTTGATGTGCTTAAGGTCGTAGACTAAATGGGGACAAGTCTTGATAATAGTCTTAAAGCTGTATGTGCCCTAAAACACCATTTTGAGTTTGAAAAGGGAATTTACGGCCTAAGAAACTCTTGGGCCGTGAACTCCCAAACTTGTGTGATTCTTGGTTGTTTTCTTGTCCCTAACACACATACATATGAGTCTAATATAGTTGCATAAGACAAGGGTCAATCTAGGCTCGGTTTCGGGAGTTTACCGCCCAAGAACACCTTGGGGAGTAAACTCCTAGATCTAATGATTTAGCCATATAAATCATGTTATAAGCACATAGTAGAGTTACTCACGTTTTGGTATAAAAAACCTGAAGATCCGTGAGAGAGAAAATGGCTTTTCTCTAGTTGGAAATGTGAATAATGAATGAATTTGGTTCAGAATTCTATTTATAGTCCTGAGATAATTTTTGGCAGAAAATATTTTTATTCCTGAAATGATCTCTAATATAATAGAGTGTTGGAATAACAGTGTTGCACGGAACCCTAGTGCACCCACTCTCCTGATATTTCCTGAAGTGTAAACCCCGAATAACTCAAACTTACGCGAAAAGTCTGAAAATCAACTGTGACTGCTATAACTTCATTTGAAGTGATATAGTTTGTACAGAATGGAAATTTCGGGTTGTCACATGTTGCTTTCTCATTGGTTATGGGTGAATGAGGAGATCACAAGGGATGGTCTTCCCTTGTGATGAGAAACGAGTTGTCGCTTCGGCTTTGGCTCTCAGATGCCAAGATTGTGTCTCAGCCAAGGCAGTAACATCTCTGTTACATTTAACGTGGACGTTAGGTAACGTTAATATATATATATATATATATATATATATATATATATATATATATATATATATACAGAGAGAGAGAGAGATAAAGAAAGTTCAATAGGGAACCATAATTATTTGCTCTCCAATGAACCAATTTTTTTTCAAGTTTTAGATCGTATTGTTTATCGAAAAATCTAACGCCGTAAAATTTCAAGCAAATATTAACATTTTAAAAACACTTCAATTCACAATATTATAAAACCCATTGTTCTTATATTCCACATAAGTCAAAATCCCAAGATCATAACATATCAGTAAAACTTTGTGTGTGTGTGTGTGTACTGATCATGTCGGCGCCTTCCGGTGATCTCCACTAGTACCTGAAACACATAACACAAAACACTGTAAGGACGAAGCTCAGTGAGTTCCCCAAAATACCACACATAACACATACTAGCCACTCGAGGCTATAACTCTGAGGGCCCTTGGATCCCTAACTCTGTGGACCTTCCGGTCCTAACTCTGATATACACACGACATAAGTCACATAGAAATAATGCAGAGCAACACATCAAATAGATAGCATACAAGAAGACTCAAGGTAAAGTATAGTGAGAAGACTCACCCGATGTCTCGGTAATATCTCGCTCAGGTAACACTGATCTATCCTCTGCGTAAACACATAAACGATCATCTCAATTAATAAAATCTCTCCAGGCTAGACTAAACCCTCACACATCCTCTAAGACGGCTAAAAGGCCATTTTACCCCTTTCAAACAGTTCACAAGTCTAATTGTTGACCATACCCTAAAAGTCAACAGTCAACCCTTTGACCAAACTCATCGAGTGCACAATTGTGACTCGGAGAGTTTAGTCATGAACTCAAGTTCTCAAAATCCCCAATGACTCACCGAGTCACTTCCCCAAATCAGCGAGTCACCAACTGTGTGATTCATGGCGGAAAACTACCCTACTCGCCGAGTCTGTTCTTGGACTTGACAAGTTTATGCCACGCTCAAACTCAATTAACCTCCTGAGGTTAGATCTGTTCCTCCAATCCATAGATCTGGCCTTACCAACAACTATAATCACGTAAACGTCTGACCTTTACACTCATGCAATGACCAAAAAGATTCTTTGGGCGAAATAACCCCTAAAATGGCAACCTAGGGCCATATCTCTAATGGAGTAGCAAAAAGCAATGTGAATGGGACTCTCTGGACCTCTTAAGGTCCAGATCTAAGAAGAACTCCACCTTGGGACCTCACATATTTCGAATCCAATCCAAAGAATGCACAAGAAAACCCTAGATTCAACTAGAACACCAAATACACGAGTTTGAGCACAAATTAGTACCTCTAGTAGCCTCCTCCGGTGAAGGGAGGATAGATCTGAGCTCTTCAACCTTCCTTGTTTGACCTCCTTCCTTCTTTCTTGCAAAAACACACTTAGAATAATGAAATAGCCCTCCTCTTACACTACAAGCCTTCTCTCTGCTCTCTACGGTTTCTCAAGGGTCTGATAGCCGCAAATGATGGCTAAAAGGTCCTTAAATAGGGCTCAGGCCCCGGAGAATTAGGGTTTCATTAAAGATTGTAGACTCGCCGAGTCCGCCATTAAATCAGTCCGACCATGCGCGATCCTACTCGACGAGTCTGAGCGCCTACTCGCCGAGACCCTCTCCAAAACTCAATATAAATGCATAAAATAAGATACCTGGGAATCCGGATGTTACAATTCTCCCCCACTAGAGTTAGACTTCGTCCTCGAAGTCTCATTCCGCAAACAACTCTGGATGCTGCTCACGCATCTCTCACTCCGGCTCCCAAGTCAGCTCAGACACTCTCCGATGTTGCCACTGGACCTGCAACAGGGGCACTTCCTTGTTCCTCAAAACCTTGATCTTCCAATCCATAATCGCAACCAGTCTCTCAATGTAGTTCAGGCTCGCATCCACCTGGATATCCTCTAACGGTACAACCGTTGACTCATCGGTCACACACTACCTCAACTGCGATACGTGGAAGGTTTCATGAACCTAACCTAAATCCGCAGGTAGCTCTAATCGGTAAGCTACCCTGCCTACTCTTGTGATCACCCTGAATGGACCAACATATTGGGGCCCTAACTGTTGGGTTTTGAGCAATCTAACACTTCCTGAGTGTGCATGCAACCCTAATAAACCTTGGATCTTTGTTTGTCTAAATACATGCAAAATAATAATTTTCCAAGGTTTATAACCTATCTAACATGGCATGGGGAACATTTCAACATAAAAGAGTTAGAAGAGATTACATACCTTTTGGTGAGTTTGGTTCTAAGGAGTTTGAGGGCCAAGCACCAATAGTGTGAATGCCTTAAATGGAATCACAAACACCACAAACTCTTGGAAAACTTTGAGAGAGTATACACCTTGTATAAAATCGGCCACACACATGCACACACACACTAGTTCACTAGTTTTCTCTTAGGCTTCATTTCATGCTCCATAAGCATGCTTATATAGTGTGCATGGTTAGGGTGAAACCCTAATAACCCATGTCTTTTCCTTTCCAAGGATCCATGGGTTAAAAGCTCCATGGATCATCCATGGACTTCCACATAAGCCTAGCCCATTAACAAATGAGTATTAGCCCACACTATATAAAACAAATAGCCCATAATCTAATTAGTCTTCCTTTTAATCTCTAAATTAATTCATAATTAATTTAAGACTAAAACTAATTAAATAACGTAACTTCATATTATTATATTATAACTCATAATATATTAATAAACATATGTGTATAACTCTCATAAAATTATCCATAATAGTTTGGATGAGATGCAACCCAAATGGACCATGCCAGTCGGGTCAAGTATATACCAAATAAGTTATGGACTTAGACACCTTCTCCAACAGACTCCCACTTGGATAAGTCTAATAACTGTATTTGCCTATAACTTCAGGAACCAACCAGCAATTGTAGCTCTCGAAAACTCCCTCGAACTATGAAGACTCTGTTGAACTATGAAACGCCATTTTAGATAAGTGATCACATAATCCTCTGTTCTCATGATATCAGCCGGACAAACACATGAAACTATGTCTTGCTTATTGTCTAGCAGTTTTTTCTCGATTTTCCGATTTGTTTGACGAAGAACTTCACTGAACACATCGGTTTAGTTCTGACCAGGCCTGGTACACGGGTCAACACAAAATCATCGAGGGGCCCAGATATCGCTTCTATTTCTAGAAGGAACAGATAAACTTCAACTGATATGCTTGTTCTACTACTTATTGAATTGTACACAAAGGCACGTTTTGTAACATCAAGTTACTGATGTGTTTACGTGCAATCAATGCACAACCAACTCATAGGTAACAACTCATATCTCTAGGTTTAAAGATTTATATGATGTTATCGTCTCACGATCACTCGAGATAAATTCCATGAAGTGATACAAGTGAGCGTGGGTTTATACCAATACTCATAACTTATGAGTACTCATGAATGTTGCAGCAACCATTGCCATGTCTAAACACCTTTAAGGCA
The DNA here is from genome assembly GCF_052625555.1 of Lactuca saligna. Classification (NCBI taxonomy): domain Eukaryota; kingdom Viridiplantae; phylum Streptophyta; class Magnoliopsida; order Asterales; family Asteraceae; genus Lactuca; species Lactuca saligna. Next base: position 113,185,133 of record NC_136423.1, read on the forward strand.
TATACAAACCCAATTCATAACAATCTTGATTCATACCTACTTCTGACGTATGATCGATTGTGGAGGTTTGAATAAATTAATTATTCTGGAAGTCAAAACATGCAAAACTGAAACAATAGTAAATAATTAACAATGATAGTAACACTTTACTCATAAATAAATCACAAATTTTATTCATCATCAAACGTCGATTACATTTTACAAGTTTTCAGGAAAACTATCTAATCTGTAAAACTAATATCGTCCCTCAGCCCGATGCGTCTTGCATGCTGAAAATGATTAACCCTCGTCAGTCCCTTCGTAAGGGGATCTGCAGGATTTTCATCCGATGATATCCTCCTTGTCACAAGGAGTCCTTCTTCAATCTTGTGTCTTATGAAGTGATATTTTCTATCAATGTGTCGGGATCTGCCATGATCTCTTGGTTCCTTGGCTAAGATAACCGCACCATTGTTGTCACAGAAAATATCTATAGGTTCCTTAATAGCTGGTACAACTCCAAGGTCTCCGATGAAGTTCTTTAGCCATATCGCCTCCTTCGCTGCTTCACTCGCTGCTATATACTCTGATTCACAAGTCGAATTATCCACCGTCTCCTGCTTGGAACTCTTCCAAGAAATTGCCCCTCCATTTAAGGTAAAGATCCAGCCCGATTGAAAGCGGAAATTATCCCTATCAGTCTGAAAACCAGCATCACTATACCCTAATACTTTCAAGTCATCACTGCCACCAAGGGTAAGGATCCAATCCTTAGTCCTCCGCAGGTACTTGAGAATGTTCTTTACCGCGGTCCAATGATCCTTGCCAGGGTTCCTCCTGATACCTGCTGACCATGCTCAAAGCAAATGCCACATCAGGACGGGTACAAGTCATAGCATACATGATCGAGCCAACTGCGGAAGCATATGGTAATTGGCTCATCTCAGCTATCTCTGCCTCTGTACTCAGACTCTGAGTCTTACTTAGTTTGGTATTGCTTTGGATCGGTAAATCTCCTTTCTTGGAATTCTCCATGTTGAATCTTTTCAACACCTTATCCAAGTAGATACTCTGACTAAGTCCAATTAGTCTTCTATTCCTTTCTCTTAATATCCTTATCCCCAGGATATAGGTAGCCTCCCCTAGGTCCTTCATAGAAAAGTACTTCCCAAGCCAGGACTTAACCTCCTGCAAGGTTGGGATGCCATTTCCTATGAGTAGTATGTCATCCACATACTGTACCAAGAAGCTACCTATACTCCCACTAGCTCTGACATACACGCAAGAGTCATCTTCGCTTCTCGAGAAGCCAAACTCTTTTACCTTCTCATCAAAACAAAGATTCTAGCTACGAGATGCTTGTTTTACTCCATAAATGGATTTCTCAAGCTTGCATACTCTATTAGAGTACTCTGCACTGATAAAACCCTCTGGCTGATTCATGTACACATCCTCAGCCAACTTTCCATTAAGAAAAGCGGTTTTGACATCCATTTGCCATATTTCATAATCATGAAATGCGGCAATGGCGAACATAATCCTAATAGACTTAATCTTTGCTACCGGCGAGAAGGTTTCATCATAATCAATACCTTGAGTTTGAGTAAAACCCTTCGCAACCAGTCGAGCCTTATAAATATGCACTTTTCCTTCCATGTCGATCTTTTTCTTGAAGATCCATTTGCACCCGACTATTTTACGGCTTGGTACATTGTCAACCAAGTTCCAAACTTGATTGTCATACATGGACTGTATCTCGCCTCCATAGCCTCCTTCCATTTAGCAGACTCCGGGCCTGCCATGGCTTCCTTAACACTGCTGGGTTCATCCAAATTTACCAGTGTACTATCACTAATAAACGTATCACCTTCCGTAGTAATATGAAAACCATAATAAAACGAAGGTGTGTTCCTAACCCGTGTGGAACGCCTCGGAGGTACAGACTCGTCAGCTAGATCAACAGGAGTTTCCTCCTCAGGTTGATTGCTAGTGTCTGAGGTGCCTTCACCAAATGATTCTTGAATTCCTTCAAGATCAATCTGCCTCCCACTGTCTCCTTGGCTTATAAATTCTTTCTCGCGAAAGATCCCTCTTCGTGCTACAAAGACCACATTCTCACTGGGTCTGTAGAATAGGTAACCGAAGGATTTCTGTGGGTAGCCGATGAAAATACACCTTTCACTTCGGGGTTCAGGCTTATCATGAGTTTCACGCCTCACGAAATCTTCGCAACCCCAAATTTTGATGTGGTCCAAATTGGGAACCTTCCCAGTCCACATCTCATGAGGTGTTTTGGTAACCTTCTGTGTAGGGACTAGATTAAGGATATGGGCGGCAGTCTCTAAGGCATACCCCCAAAAAGAGATTGGTAACGAAACTCGACTCATCATAGAGCGAACCATGTCCAACAAAGTTCGATTACGCCTCTCAGCCACACCATTCAGATGTGGTGTCCTGGGAGGAGTCAATTGTGAGACAATCCCGCACTCCTTAAGATAGTCAAGGAACTCGGTGCTAAGATACTCACCACCTCGATCGGATCGAAGCATCTTAATGTTCATGCCCAATTGATTTTCTACTTCCTGTTTGAATTCCTTAAACCTTTCAAAGGTTTCTGACTTATGTTTGATTAAGTAGACATACCCATATCTACTAAAATCATCAATAAAAGTCACATAATACCGATTAGCATCCCTTGTGGCGGTTTTGAATGGCCCACATACATCAGTATGTATTAGGTCCAACAAACCCTCATCCCTCTCACAAGTTCCAGTGAAGGGTGATTTTGTTATTTTTCCATGTAGACAAGATTCACAATTATCATCCGATTTAAGGTCAAATGATTCCAAGACTCCACTCATTTGAAGTTGGCCTATGCGTTTCTTGTTTACATGTCCAAGACGACAATGCCACAATGATGCTTTATCAAGGCTAGTAGAAGAATCAATATACAACACATTATTTCCTAAGTTGTCTACAATCGACACAGTTTCATACACACCATCACAAGGTAATGCTTTAAAATAAAACACATTTTTAAAGAAAGCATTAATACCACCACATTCATTATCAAACGAAAAGGTAAAACCTTGTTTGTACAAAGCATGAAAAGAAATAATATTCCTCGCCATTTCAGACGAGTACACACATTTATTCAAGTCTAATTTTAACTCATTATTAAGCAACAAAGTATAAACTCCAATCTTGGAAACAGGTGAAGCCTTCCTATTCCCCATGATTAAGTTTATATTTCCGTGCTCCACATCCTCACTTCTTCTTAGGCCCTGCAAATCAGAACATATGTGAATACCACATCCTGTATCAAGCACCCAAGAGTTAGAATATGTTGAGTAATTAGACAATATAGTGTAAATACCTGCATGGGTGGGTTTCACTTTCCCATCCTTTAGATCCTGCAAGTACTTAGGGCAGTTTCGCTTCCAGTGTGCCTTTTCAAGGCAATAAAAGCATTCAGCATCCTTGGGAATGGCAGAAGGAGTGGCAGAACCGCCCTTGGTCTTTGATGAGGAGCCTTCAAGAGACTTTCCCTCCGTACCCTTCGAAGGGTGCTTCCTCTTCTTCCCTTTGCCTTGCCCAATAGCTAAAACAGGGGTAGATGTTGGAGTAGGAGTAGTAGAGGTAACAACCGCTTTACCCTTAATACCGGATTCTGCGGTCTTCAAGAGTCCTTGAAGCTTGCTGAGGGTAACTTCCTCCTTGTTCATATGATATGTCATTCGAAAATGGTCATAACAAGAAGGCAAGGAGTGCAAAATGATGTCAATTGCCAACTCCTCGGGGATGTTAACATTCAGCTTCAACAAACGGTCCACATACCTTTGCATCTTTTGCATGTGGCCCGTGACGGATTCACCATCCTTCATGCGGGTAGTTATTATGGAGGAGATTATTCCATACCGCTCCTAACGAGCACTCTGATGGTACCTTTCCATCTCGTCTTGGTGCATCTCAAAAGGGTAGAAATCTTCATATGACTTTTGGAGCTCGGTTGTCATCGTGGCCATCATGATAGATGCCACCTTAGTAGCATCTCTCTCATGAGTCCTAAATTCAGCGATCTCCTCAGGAGTAGCAGTAGACTCATCAAGTTCTTTTAACTCCTTATCGAGGACATATTCCTTGTCCTCGTAATGAGTAACCATCTTGATGTTCCTAATCCAATCCATGAAGTTGGAACCATCAAAGATGACCCTCCCACAAAGATTCATGAGAGAGAAAGAACCAGTTGGGTTAGAGCCTGAAGCATTAGTTTTGGAAGACATCTGAAAAGAGAGTAAGTTTAGATTAGATATATAGGATCCTTAATAAGACACCCAAATGTAATATTAAGGCTAGGATCCAATCACAATATATTACACTTAGAAGAGGGATGTCGTAATCTAAGTAATAATATATTTGAAAGGTAGGTGAATGACGATTGACCAATTTCCACCGTGAAAACGAAATGATTTATTAGGTTTAATTGGATTTGAAATTCCTAGATTCTTTTGAGATTCATTGAACTTTTCAATGGCATGTTTCAATCTCGATTGTGCCCTTCAAGTTTTGTGACTGGGATGCCGAGGATCACAAAACAAGGTGTGAATAACCATGCTAATTCACTTGGTAATCTTAATATTATCACCTAATCAATGTGCCGGTTAACCACACACGCTCCATTGATCTATGACAAACATTAAGTCATCCTTCGTGATCCTTACTAGTCCTAGTTAGTGTGTCGGTTAACCACACATGCTCCACCAACGACTTGGTAAGGTAGAAAGTGTCAATTCCATGGACTAGCACCATGTTCACATTTTCCTAAAATAACTAAGATTGTGAATTAAAAGAGTTTAGTTATTTTATAATATTCATTATACTTTTAATGAGGATTTAAAGTCATTGTTCTACCCGTTCGGCTAACGACCCTCCACCGATCAAGCAAGCGGTGGGTGAGAGTATACACCCATTAATTCGCCATTTTATAGACAACAACCTTATACCCACCTTATAGACCGGTCTCGTGAATGAGGCCTACTAACGGTAAAACGACTTATTCTTATACATATATATAATAATTAACCATTAATGTTATAAATAGTATAAGCGTTGAATTTTAACTATTAAAACTCTAAGGATTGGAATTAAAGTTTATTAAAGTGTGTGAAACTTTACAAATTCCTAAACTTGAGGGCAAGTTTTGTAACTTTGCAAAACTCTTCATTTCATAACTTATGAATTAAAGGTTCATAAAACTGAAGACTCTTCATTTTCATGTAACTTATGTGTTTTAAGTGTGTGTTAAATAAAAGTGACCTTTGGTAATCCATAACTTGAGGACAAATTATGGACTCCATTAAAACACATAAATGATCATGAATTAATCCTAAACAATTCAGCAAATAATTCCTATCATTTTCTAAATTCATAAGAACATGAACATGATCATAAAAAATTCAAGAATTATATGAACACATAAAATCATGGAATTTTGATATATGCTATTGTAAATGGATTAGAACAACCATTACACCAACTAAAATAAGTTTTATAACACCAAAACAATTTACGGTAATGTTTCTAGTCCATTTCCAGCAGCAAAAGTCGAGAATCTGCACTCTTTCGATCCTACTCGTCGAGTGCATGCACTGACTCGTCGAGTAGGTTGAAGTTTGCCTTGGACTCGTCGATTCCCCCTAATGGACTCGGCGAGTCCACCATGCAGACAACAACGATTTTGACTTTTTTCACTATTTTGCATCAAGTATCAAACAAGCAAGCCTAGGCTCTAATACCACTGTTGGGTTTTGAGCAATATAACACTTCCTAAGTGTGCATGCAACCCTAATAAACCTTGGATCTATGTTTGTCTAAATACATGCAAAATAATAATTTTCCAAGGTTTATAACCTATCTAACATGGCATGGGGAACATTTCAACATAAAAGAGTTAGAAGAGATTACATACCTTTTGGTGAGTTTGGTTCTAAGGAGTTTGAGGGCCAAGCACTAATAGTGTGAATGCCTCAAATGGAATCACAAACACCACAAACTCTTGGAAAACTTTGAGAGAGTATACACCTTGTAAAAAATCGGCCACACACATGCACACACACACTAGTTCACTAGTTTTCTCTTAGGCTTCATTTCATGCTCCATAAGCATGCTTATATAGTGTGCATGGTTAGGGTGAAACCCTAATAACCCATGTATTTTCCTTTCCAAGGATCCATGGGTTAAAAGCTCCATGGATCATCCATGGACTTCCACATAATCCTAGCCCATTAACAAATGAGTATTAGCCCACACTATATAAAACAAATAGCCCATAATCTAACTAGTCTTCCTTTTAATCTCTAAATTAATTCATAATTAATTTAAGACTAAAACTAATTAAATAAAGTAACGTCATATTAATATATTATAACTCATAATATATTAATAAACATATGTGTATAACTCTCATAAAATTATCCATAATAGTTTGGATGAGACGCAACCCAAATGGACCATGCCGGTCGGGTCAAGTATATACCAAATAAGTTATCGACTTAGACACCTTATCCAACACTAACTTGCCCCTCTTCATGGATCGGATCACTCCTTTCCAAGGAGATACCTTCAGGAGAACGAAGTCACTAACTTGATACTCGAGCTCCGAGCGACGCCTATCCGCGTAGCTCTTCTGAGGAATCTGAGGTATCAGCAGTCTCTGCCTAACCTGCTATATCTGCTCTGTCGTCTGGAGCACTATCTCTATACTTCCCATCACTCGCTTCCCTACTTCTCCCCAGCAGATGGCAGTCCGACACTTCCTCCCATACAACAGCTCAAAAGGTGGCATACCAATGCTCGAATGATGGCTGTTGTTATAGGAAAACTCATCCAAGGGTAAATACGTGTCCCAACTCCCTCCGAAGTCCAATACACATGCCCGAAGCATGTCTTCAAGCATCTGAATTGTCCGCTCTCTCTGTCCGTCAGTCTGTGGGTGGTATGCGGTACTAAAATGCATCCTCGTTCCCAACTCCTCATGAAATTTCTTCCAGAACATGGAAGTGAAATGTACATCTCGACATGAGACGATCGAGATTGGTACTCCATGCCGCGATACCACCTCCTTCACGTATAACTCTGTCAGCCTCTTAGCAGAAGATCTCTCACTGATAACAAGAAAGTGAGTGCTCTTCATCAACCTGTCAACAATCACCCAAATTGCATCCACACCTCTTGCAGTCCATGGCAATTTGGTGATAAAGTCCATGGTAATTTTTTCCCACTTCCACTCGGGAATCACCAAAGGATGCAATTTACCATGCGGATGCTGGTGCTCGGCCTTAACCCTGCGACAGGTCAAACACCTCTCTACGAACCATGCGACATCCCTCTTCATATAGGGCCACCAATACTCTCTCTTCAAATCTAAATACACCTTAGTGGCCCTGGGATGGATCGAAAACCTCGATCGGTGTGCCTCCTCCATTAGAATGGTAGGTTCCCCGCCCACAAATGGCACCCAAATCCGACCCTGGAAGGTCATAAGCCCCCAGCTATCGGTGACTAACTCCGATACTTATCCGATAACCCGCTCCCTCTTACAGTTATCCGGTCTCACGGCCTCAGCCTGGGCCCCTCGAATGGTGTCTAACACCAGAATCATCACTGTCAATCTCAAACAAACGTCTCATATCGGGGCTCTCTTTGCCCTACGAATCAGGGCATTGGCTACAACGTTAACCTTGCCCGTGTGGTACAAGATCTCACAGTCGTAATCCTTTACCACATCCAACCACCTTCTCTGTCGCATATTCAGGTGGGGCTGATCCATCAAGTACTTCAAACTCTTGTGGTCCGTGTATATAGTACACCGGACCCCATATAAATAGTGACGCCAGATCTTGAGGGCGAACACTACAGCCCCCAACTCTAGATCATGGGTGGGATACCTCATCTTATGAGGCTTCAGCTGCCTCGATGTGTATGCGATCACATGCCCTCTCTGCATCATCACTGCACCCAATCCTGATATCGACGCGTCACAATACACCACAAAATCCTCCATCCCCTCCTAAAGGGCTATCACCGAAGCTTCGCATAATCTCTTGCGAAGAGTCTCAAATGTGGTCTGCTGCTCCGGACCGCATGCAAAAGCAACACCCTTCCGGGTCAACCTGGTGAGAGGCACAACAATCTTGGAGAAATCCCTGATGAATCTCCAATAGTAGTCGGCCAACACTAGGAAACTCCTGATCTCGGTGGGGGATCTCGGAACCTCCCAACTCATCACTGCCTCAATCTTGGCCGAATCGACCAATATCACATTCTTGTTAACGAGGTGTCCTAGGAACTGAACCTCTCGTAACCAAAAATTGCACTTGGAGAATTTGGCATAAAGCCTCTCTGAACGATTGAACATCAGCCTGCACACTCTATTCATGAGATCCATGAATGCGGCTGGTGCATTGGTGAGCCCGAAAGGCATCACCACAAACTCGTAGTGCCCATAATGAGTCCTGAATGTCGTCTTCTGAATATCCTCATCTCGCACTCTCACCTGATGATGTCCAGACCTCAAATCGATCTTGGAGAACCAAGACGCTCCTTGTAACTGGTCGAACAAATCATTGATCCTCGACAAGGGGTAACGGTTCTTGACCGTCAACTTGTTCAATTCCCGGTAGTCAATACACATCCGGTCTGAGCCATCCTTTTTCTTGACAAAAAGGATCGGAGCTCCCCACAGCGAACTGCTCGGCCGTATAAACCCCTTCCCCAGCAGCTCCTGAAGCTACGAGGATAACTCCTGCATCTCTAGAGGCGCAAGGCGATAGGGTGCCTTGGCGATAGGTGCTGCCCTGGAATCAAATCAATGCGGAACTCTACCTGCCTCTCGGGAGGCACACCTGGTAATTCCTCGGGGAAAACATCCAGGAACTCGCACACTATCGGCACCTCATTGACTGACCCCGGTCTCTCTGAATCGACTCTCGTATGCATCATGAAATCCAAAAACCCACTACAGCCTTGACGTAGACTCTGCCTCGCTCTAGCAGCCGAACAAAACGTTGAACCAGTATGGGTACCCTCGCCGTACACCGTAAGAACTTCCCCACTAGGGTCTCATATGGTCACCAGCTGTCGCTCGCAGTCAATAACCGCTCCGAATCTGCTCAACCAATCCATGCCCACGATAACACAGACGACCCCTATCGTAATCGGGACCAAATCAATAGGAAACGCAATGTTGATGATCTCGAGTACACATCCTCGAATCACCTCAGTGGCAAACACTGCTCTCTCGTTAGCTATGGAAACTCTCAAAGGTCGACTCAACACCTCTCGACTCATACTGACGTGCTGACTAAAGGCTAAAGATACAAAAGACCGACTCACACCCGAGTCAAATAATGTCACACCCCGAAAACCGAAGGCGGAAACATTTCCGGGGTTGACTCCACGTTGAGTATCAAATCCAATGCACATAGTAAGTAAAGTAAAACAACCATTACATTACATAAGAAAGTTTTACAGTTGTTTCAAAAGTAAAGTTTGTACAGTTGTGATACATAGTATATATAAACAAAATGAAACGGATCTTCATGTACTCCGTCTTCGAGCAAAAGGATCTTCGGGTACCTGTTCTAACGCTGACCTGAGAACACAAGCGGTTTGAAAATCAGCATAAAGCTGGTGAGTTCATAAGCGGTTTTGTTTTATGAAAATGTATCGGTTTCCTTTCTGTTTCTGAAATGTTATGTACACCAAGAAAATCCTGTATTTTCTTAAAAGTTGGTTATTGTTTCACAAATGTAAAGTATAGTAAGTTTGTACACTGAAAACATGTCTACTCATGTGAAAATGTATAGTTGATTATCTGACTGGTTAAACTGTTCTGTTTACTTATCATGTGTTACCAGGAAAGTCCCATACTTTCCTTATTGTATGTTACAAATTGTAAAAGATGTAATGTTATCCAGTTTATTACTCTTTCTAGTTATGTAAGTGTTATCCAGGAAGGCCCCATGCTTTCCTGCATGTTGGTTTCTAATGTAAACGATGTTAAAGATGTAAAAGATGTAATCGTGATTGGTTTCCATGTTTTCCCCAGGAAAGTCCCGTACTTTCCTAAATGTTAGTTACAGTAAGTGAAAGATGTAAAAGATGTATAAACTAATTCATTATTACTATAAGTAAATCTTTGTTATCCTAATTGTGAGTTCCATAACCATACAATAGACTAAAACCTGTGGCAATAAGTAGTCCACATGTGGCAATAAGTCGTCCACATACTTATGACTTTCGTCACCCTTGAACCATTTCGGTTCGGCTGTAGCTAGCAGCCAGGTGTGGGGTAGTCAGCCCCGTATAGATCTATACACTCAAGTCACGCTCTCTAAATACCAGGGATTCTGGTTATGGGTGTAGTCCTCCACTCGCATAATCTCGGTGGAGTGTTCTCCGAGGACGTGTCTCCAATCATACAGGATTAACAAATTTACTAGTAATTATATGATAATCCTCCACTCGCATATATGTGTGGAGTGTTACCGAGGATAAAACAGTGTACAGGTATTATGTTCAAATGTCTAATGTCATGCTTTTAACTGATAAATTATGGAAAAACCATTTGTGAAATATATGTAAAACATAACAGTTTTAAAGACCTATTTCACAAATATATGTTATGTGATCTGCATGTTTAATTTGTTATAAGTTATGGTAATCAGTAATAAAATCATAAGAATATGAAACACACATTTGAAAACATGTTTTGAGTACAAGAATTTCCTTGTACTTTGCTTGAGTTCCCCCCTTGAAAACAGTGAAAAACAGTGAAAAAGGTTAGGGGTATGAACTCACCGGACTCGGAAACGTGTCGGTTTTGAATGCTAGACGTTGGTTCGGGGTTTGATTACTCGCGATGTCCCTATGGAAAATGAAATAATGTCTACATATATATAATTAGGGATACATTCAATAATCATATAGAACATTACACTCCAATGAGGTTAAACACCTCGAAACGAACGTTTGGAGTGACCCGGGTGACATCTTCGGACGTGTAATGGCACTAGGGACTTGGGACTTGAGTTTACTCCCCAAGAGTACACATTTTAGAGATTTTACAACTATGGAACACACACATACATGAGTTTACGGCCGTAAACTCATGTGGGTGTGGTTTTGATGGTTTAAGGGCTCAAATGGACATAGGGATTGCTAGAATGGATTATCTAAAATGCCTTGGAACACTTGGAATGGATTCACATCATTTAAAACATGAGTTTACGGCCACACTCATAGAGTTTACGACCGTAAACTCACCCATGGTTAAGAATGGTTAATTTGAACTATTTAGGGCAATCACATGTGATTCTAACTAATTTTCTAAGCATTGTTATGAATTTAGATTACCATTTCACAAACTTTTAGGAGTTTACAGCCTAGGAGGAGTTCTTTGGCCGTAAACTCACACATGTAGGGCATATGTTGTGTTTAAGGTCTCCAACTAATTTTTAGATGAATCTAGGATTTACCACAAAGCCATTGGTTGAGTTTGAAAGCATTTTGACATGTTTTAAGGCACTAATTCACCATTTAAGAGGAGTTTACGGCCCAAGGGTATGCCTTGTCCGTAAACTCACTTTTATTATCCAAAAATCGTGTTTAAAGTGTTCCAAATCTAGATTAGCAAGCCCAAAGGTCATATCTAAGTCCCAACTATGGTTTGGAAGGGTTAATTGGCTCAAAAACCCTTTGAATATGAGTTTACGGCCCAAGAATGTGTCTTGGCCGTAAACTCACTTTTTTCCCTTAAAATGAATGTTTTAATTGTTGTAAGTCCCTTCCATTAAGTCATTAAGCCATTACTAATGTCTAACATTGCTTAGGAGGGGTTTTAGGGCTTAAAAACCCTTGATATATGAGTTTACGGCCCATGAAGGTTCCATGGCCGTAAACTCATGAATGTAGTCCTTAATCATGCTTTGAACTCGAATTTGAAGGCTAAGGAGGTTACAATACAAGCTAGGGGATGTACCTTAGAGATTTGAAGCCTTAAATTTAAGTTTTTGATCCCTTAAACTTGGATGAGGAAAGAGGTTGGTAGTGTTTAATGGTAAATTGACCAAAGGCTTTAAATGAACTCTTAAACACGTTTATATAGTGTTTAAGTTTTGGACACGGTGGAATTCTACCCGATACCGACGTTAGACGAGGCTTTTGGTCGTACCCGATTGAGTTACCGTAACCCGATACGGTAATTTCTAGAAATATTCCGATCACTAAAGTTGGATGTTAAAATGATGTCTAAATGTATTAAGACACCCATTAAGTCATTTTAAATGTGTACTAATTAATGACATAATTATACGGAAGATCGGAAATCGAATTTGGAATGACGATTGGTTGCGCGAATTGTACTACGAAAGAGTTACAATAAATGATACGGAAATTTCGGGTTGTTACATTATCCCCCCGTTAAAGGGAATTTCGTCCCGAAATTCAAGTTTAGAACATAAGACGAGATACAAATCATGGATAAGAAAAGAGTTGTGGATACTTCTGTTTCATTGAATCTTCCCGTTCCCAAGTGAATTTCGGTCCCCGCTTGGCATTCCAGCGAACCTTCACTAACGGGATGCGACTTTGTTTTGTACGTTTGACTTCTCGATCCATGATTTCGATCAGTTCCTCCACAAAGTTGAGGTTTTCATTGATCTCGATCTCGTCTAAAGGAATTGTTAGGGTTTCATCGGATATGCACTTTTTGAGATTTGAAACATGGAAGACAGGATGAATGTTACTGAGTTCGTGAGGTAAATGGATTTTATAGGCAACTGGACCGATTCTGGAGAGGATCTCAAAGGGTCCAATATACCTTGGATTAAGTTTCCCACGCTTACCAAAGTGTACAGTGCCTTTCCAGGGCGAGACTTTTAACAGGACACGGTCTCCTACCTGGAATTCTAGTGGTTTCCGACGATTATCAGCGTAACTCTTTTGACGATCACGTGAGGCTTTCAGTCGGTTACGGATTTGAATGATCTTTTCGGTGGTTTCGCGGATGATTTCAGGACCAGTGACAGTACTGTCGGGGACTTGACTCCTGGCTAACTGTGTATCCCCCACCTCGGCCCAGCACAGAGGGGATCTGCACCTACGACTGTATAGGGCTTCGAACGGAACAACCCTAATGCTGGTGTGGTAACTATTGTTGTACGAGAACTCGATCAAGGATAGATGTGTATCCCACGACTTTCCAAAGTCAATGACACATGCCCGAAGCATGTCCTCCAGGGTTTGGATTGTTCTCTCACTCTATCCATCAGTCTGAGGATGATACGCCGTGCTCATATCTAGTTTGGTACCAAGGGCTTTCTGAAGGGATTGCCAGAATCTGGAGGTAAACCTACTATCTCGATCAGAGATAATGGATACAGGTACACCGTGTAGACGTACTACCTCCTGGATGTAGATTCGCGCGAGTCTTTCCATCATGTATGATTCTTTAATTGGAATGAAGTGGGCGGATTTTGTCTAACGATCGACAATTACCCAAGTGGTATCGTACCCACTAGAACACTTGGGTAGTTTGGTGATGAAGTCCATGGTAATCATCTCCCATTTCCACTCGGGAATCTCGGGTTGCTGGAGTAGACCTGAAGGCTTCTGATGTTCGACTTTGACTTTGGCACAAGTCAGACACTTGCCCACGAATGTAGCTATCTCAGCTTTCATGTTTGGCCACCAGTACTGTTTCTTAAGATCCAGATACATCTTGTCCGAACCCGGGTGAACAGAGTATTTGGTTCTGTGTGCTTCCTCCATGACTATTTCCTTGAATCCACCGGATTTGGGAATCCAGATTCGATTCATAAAACAGTGAACTCCGTCACCTCTGATCTCAAGTTTCTTTTCCATTCCTCTCAAGACTTCATTCGACATGTTCTCGGATTTGAGGGCTGTATACTAAGCTTCTCGGATTTGCATGGGTAGATTGGAATGAATGGTCATCGTCTGGTTCTTCACTTTGTGGCCTGCACTATCCTTTCGAATAAGAGCATCTGCTACCACATTGGCTTTACCGGGGTGGTAACGGATTTCACACTCATAATCACTAAGTAATTCTACCCATCGTCGTTGCCTCATGTTTAAGTCTTTCTGATTAAAGATATGTTGCAGACTCTTGTGATCAGTAAAGATTGTGCATTTGGTTCCGTAGAGATAATGTCTCCAAATCTTCAATGCAAAGACTACGGCTCCTAGTTCCAAGTCATGCATGGTATAATTGACCTCGTGTGCTTTTAACTGTCTTGAGGCATAGGCAATCACCTTTCCTCTTTGCATAAGCACACAGCCTAAACCTTGATTAGACGCATCGCAGTAGACAACGAAGTCCTCTGTCCCTTCAGGCATAGATAGAACAGGCGCGCTGCATAAGGCTTTCTTCAATGTTTGGAATGCAGTTTCTTGTTTATTACTCCAACAAAAGGGTACACCTTTCTGTGTTAGAGTGGTTAAAGGTTTGGCGATTTTGGAAAAGTTCTGAATGAATCGTCGATAGTAGCCGGCGAGACCCAAGAATTGACGAATTTCTGTGGGTGTTTTCGGTGCCGACCAATTCTCTATCGCTTTAATCTTGGAAGGATCTACATGAATACCCTCCTCGCTTACCACGTGACCGAGGAAAGTTACCTTCCGTATCCAGAATTCACATTTGGAAAATTTTGCGTATAGCTTTTCGGATCTAAGGGTTTCCAACACTAGCCTCAAGTGTTGCTTGTGGTCTTCTCCGCTTTTGGAGTATACGAGGATGCCGTCAATGAACACGATAACGAATTTGTCTAAGAAGGGACGGCACACCCGGTTCATCAAGTCCATGAACACAGTCGGTGCATTGGTTAGACCGAAGGGCATCACTACGAACTCGTAGTGTCCATACCGAGTCCTAAAAGCTGTCTTGGGAACATCATTCTCCTGGACTCGTAACTGATGGTACCCTGAACGAAGGTCTATCTTAGAAAAGTAGTTGGCTCCCTGGAGTTGATCGAAGAGGTCGTCTATTCTTGGAAGAGGATATCGGTTCTTAACGGTTAACTTGTTCAGTTCACGATAATCGATACACATCCGAAAGGATCCATCTTTCTTTTTGACAAACAGAATCGGAGCTCCCCAGGGTGAGGAACTCGGTCTAATGAATCCTTTACTGAGCAACTCATTGAGTTGACTGGATAACTCCTGCATTTCTGCCGAAGCTAAGCGATACGGAGATTTTGCTACAGGAGTAGCTCCAGGAATTAGGTCAATACGGAACTCGACCTGACGTTCGGGAGGAATTCCTTGAAGTTCTTCGGGAAACACATCAGGAAAGTTACAGACTTCGGGGATTCTCGCGAGGTCTCTAACTTCTCGTTTCTCGTTGATCACATGAGCTAAGAATGCAACACACTCCTTTCAAAGGAGCCTTCGAGCTTTGATGCAAGAAATGATATAAAGGTTGGAACTGGGTTTATCGCCATGGATTACGAGAGTTTGATCCGAAGGAAGATTGAGACGGATAGCTTTTTCGTAACAAAGAATGTCAGCATGATTGGGACTCAACCAATCCATGCCAATGATAACATCAAAGCTCTTAATGGAAACGGGCATGAAATCTATAGGAAATGAGTGATCGTGTAAGGTAAGCGCACAACCTATCAATATATCGTTAGCGCTTTCTTTCTCACCGTTAGCCATCTCGACGATAAACGTTTCAGTTAGTGGTTGAGGATTTGGTTTTAGATTATGTTTGAATGGATGACTAACAAAACTCCTTTCAGCACCCGAATCGAAAAGAATACTAGCATATGAGTTGTCGAGAAGGAACGTACCCGAAACAACAGTGGGATCAGCAACTACTTCCTCCCGTCCCATGGTTAGAACCCTTCCAGTGTTATCGGAAGTTGACTTCTTGGGACAGTTCCTTTTAAAGTGCCCAACTTCTCCACAATTGTAGCAGGCTTGACTAACACCTGCTCCCGATGATTGGTTGGCTGATTGAGTAGGAGTTCTGCAGTATCGAACTGTGTGCCCTTTCTTACCACAGTTGGTGCAAGACAATTCTCGACAGGGACCAGGATGATGATGGTATTTACACTTGTCACACAGAGGTAGGTTACCAGCATATTTACTGGTAGGAGTTGAGGCCGTGGATCCCATGATAGAAACAGTAGCAACAGGGGTAGTAGTAGCAGCATGGACTGCTACAGTCTGCTGTTTCTTGGAAGATCCTTGAGAAGATTGACCCTTCTTCTTCTTCCAGAATTTCCTCTTTTCACCACTCCTTTGAGTCGGCTCAGAAGTGGTATCGATTTCCTTAACGTCGTCGCTGTGATCAATCAGAATTTGAGCTAAGGTCTTGGCACTATCGTAGGTATCCGGACGAGCAGTCAAAACATGACTCTTTGTTGGTTGAGATAACCCCCAAACGAACCTTTCGATCTTTTTGTTTTCAGGAGTGACTAATCCCGGGAAGAGAAGTGCGAGATCATCAAATCGGGAAGTATATGCAGCAATGTCGGAACCTTTCATCTTAAGGTTCCAGAGCTCGTGCTCTAATTTCTACATTTCACCACGGGGGCAGTACTCGGCAATGAGAAGTTCTTTCATGGCCTCCCAGCCCATGGCATTGGCTATGGGTAAGGTTAGAGATTCGACTCGGCCATTCCACCAAGTCAAGGCTTTATCAACGAAGGTACAGGCTGCGAACTTGACTTTATCGGACTCCACACAAGCACAGATTTCAAAGACGGACTCTATTTTCTCGAACCATCGAGAAACAAAAATGGCACCTCCAGCGCCATTAAAGGATGTTGGTTTTGCGTTCATGAAATCCTTGTTGGAACTCCCTCTTTGGTGTCCCTGACTACCTTCAGGGTTTTGAGATTGGGGACCACCACTTGAACCTCTAGGGTTCATTTGTGTCATAGCTGCTACCATCGCAGCTGTCATCATCGTCTGGAGCGATGCTAGATCAAACTGAGGATGAGGTGGCGGCGAAGAAGGATTGTTGTCGTTCTTTGAGCTAGGTCTCTTTCGGGGAGGCATCTTGATCTAATAAGATCAAGGAAAAGAGGATGGTAAGTCCTCTACATTGAATCGATAGATATGACAGTTATATGATTCGAGTAAGCGATAAAGCAGGAAAAAGTTATCGAACAGATAATTTATCGCTAAGGGTAATCACAGAAAACCACTCGAATAAGGATTACTACAGAGGATCGGGATCGAGAAATACTCCCATAGTATTTCATGAATTGTTTACGACAATGATTCGATGTTTGGGATATTAGGATAAGCTTTAGGCATGCCACATACCACAGTCACTCCCAAGCACATGTTGGCTGTGTCTCGAATGAATATATTTGGCCAAGCTATATTGACCCAAGACATGACTACATAACTGCCCAGGTTTAACCGTAGTACACAACACCCATTTACTTATGTTCTGTTCTACTTGTGGTTACGGATGACGACGATTCGGTAAACTTGTATACTTTTGAAAATACTTATAGTTTGAAGATACTTTTAATTCAGAGCACTTAGGCCCTTTAGTGTTTATAGTTTTATACCATGTAAGGTTTGGTATACTTCATTCACTATAAACAAGGGCTCTGATACTAATCTGTCACACCCCGAAAACCGAAGGCGGAAACATTTCCGGGGTTGACTCCACGTTGAGTATCAAATCCAATGCACATAGTAAGTAAAGTAAAACAACCATTACATTACATAAGAAAGTTTTACAGTTGTTTCAAAAGTAAAGTTTTTACATTTGTGATACATAGTATATATAAACAAAATGAAACGGATCTTCATGTACTCCGTCTTCGAGCAAAAGGATCTTCGGGTACCTGTTCTAACGCTGACCTGAGAACACAAGCGGTTTGAAAATCAGCATAAAGCTGGTGAGTTCATAAGCGGTTTTGTTTTATGAAAATGTATCGGTTTCCTTTCTGTTTCTGAAATGTTATGTACACCAAGAAAATCCTGTATTTTCTTAAAAGTTGGTTATTGTTTCACAAATGTAAAGTATAGTAAGTTTGTACACTGAAAACATGTCTACTCATGTGAAAATGTATAGTTGATTATCTGACTGGTTAAACTGTTTTGTTTACTTATCATGTGTTACCAGGAAAGTCCCATACATTCCTTATTGTATGTTACAAATTGTAAAAGATGTAATGTTATCCAGTTTATTACTCTTTCTAGTTATGTAAGTGTTATCCAGGAAGGCCCCATGCTTTCCTGCATGTTGGTTTCTAATGTAAACGATGTTAAAGATGTAAAAGATGTAATCGTGATTGGTTTCCATGTTTTCCCCAGGAAAGTCCCGTACTTTCCTAAATGTTAGTTACAGTAAGTGAAAGATGTAAAAGATGTAAAAGATGTATAAATTAATTCATTATTACTATAAGTAAATCTCTGTTATCTTAATTGCGAGTTCCATAACCATACAATAACTAAAACCTGTGGCAATAAGTAGTCCACATGTGGCAATAAGTCGTCCACATACTTATGACTTTCGTCACCCTTGAACCATTTCGGTTCGGCTGTAGCTAGCAGCCAGGTGTGGGGTAGTCAGCCCCGTATAGATCTATACACTCAAGTCACGCTCTCTAAATACCAGGGATTCTGGTTATGGGTGTAGTCCTCCACTCGCATAATCTCGGTGGAGTGTTCTCCAAGGACGTGTCTCCAATCATACAGGATTAACAAATTTACTAGTAATTATATGATAATCCTCCACTCGCATATATGTGTGGAGTGTTACCGAGGACAAAACAGTGTACAGGTATTATGTTCAAATGTCTAATGTCATGCTTTTAACTGATAAATTGTGGAAAAACCATTTGTGAAATATATGTAAAACATAACAGTTTTAAAGACCTATTTCACAAATATATGTTATGTGATCTGCATGTTTAATTTGTTATAAGTTATGGTAATCAGTAATAAAATCATAAGAATATGAAACACACATTTGAAAACATGTTTTGAGTACAAGAATTTCCTTGTACTTTGCTTGAGTTCCCCCCTTGAAAATAGTGAAAAACAGTGAAAAAGGTTAGGGGTATGAACTCACCGGACTCGGAAACGTGTCGGTTTTGAATGCTAGACGTTGGTTCGGGGTTTGATTACTCGCGATGTCCCTATGGAAAATGAAATAATGTCTACATATATATAATTAGGGATACATTCACTAATCATATGGAACATTACACTCCAATGAGGTTAAACACCTCAAAACGAACGTTTAGAGTGACCCGGGTGACATCTTCGGACGTGTAATGGCACTAGGGACTTGGGACTTGAGTTTACTCCCCAAGAGTAAACATTTTAGAGAGTTTACAACTATGGAACACACACATACATGAGTTTATGGCTGTAAACTCATGTGGGTGTGGTTTTGATGGTTTAAGGGCTCAAATGGACATAGGGATTGCTAGAATGGATTATCTAAAATGCCTTGGAACACTTGGAATGGATTCACATCATTTAAAACATGATTTTACGGCCACACTCATAGAGTTTACGGCCGTAAACTCACCCATGGTTAAGAATGGTTAATTTGAACTATTTAGGGCAATCACATGTGATTCTAACTAATTTTCTAAGCATTGTTATGAATTTAGATTACCATTTCACAAACTTTTAGGAGTTTACGGCCTAGGAGGAGTTCTTTGGCCATAAACTCACACATGTAGGGCATATGTTGTGTTTAAGGTCTCCAACTAATTTTTAGATGAATCTAGGATTTACCACAAAGCCATTGGTTGAGTTTGAAAGCATTTTGACATGTTTTAAGGCACTAATTCACCATTTAAGAGGAGTTTACGGCCCAAGGGTATGCCTTGGCCGTAAACTCACTTTTATTATCCAAAAATCGTGTTTAAAGTGTTCCAAATCTAGATTAGCAAGCCCAAAGGGCATATCTAAGTCCCAACTATGGTTTGGAAGGGTTAATTGGCTCAAAAACCCTTTGAATATGAGTTTACGGCCCAAGAATGTGTCTTGGCCGTAAACTCACTTTTTTCCCTTAAAATGAATGTTTTAATTGTTGTAAGTCCCTTCCATTAAGTCATTAAGCCATTACTAATGTCTAACATTGCTTAGGAGGGGTTTTAGGGCTTAAAAACCCTTGATATATGAGTTTACGGCCCATGAAGGTTCCATGGCCATAAACTCATGAATGTAGTCCTAAATCATGCTTTGAACTCGAATTTGAAGGCTAAGGAGGTTACTATACAAGCTAGGGGAAGTACCTTAGAGATTTGAAGCCTTAAATTTGAGTTTTTGATCCCTTAAACTTGGATGAGGAGAGAGGTTGGTAGTGTTTAATGGTAAATTGACCAAAGGCTTCAAACGAAGTCTTAAACAAGTTTATATAGTGTTTAAGTTTTGGACACGGTGGAATTCTACCCGATACCGACGTTAGACGAGGCTTTTGGTCGTACCCGATTGAGTTACCGTAACCCGATACGGTAATTTCTAGAAATATTCCGATCACTAAAGTTGGGTGTTAAAATGATGTATAAATGTATTAAGACACCCATTAAGTCATTTTAAATGTGTACTAATTAATGACATAATTATACGGAAGATCGGAAATCGAATTTGGAATGACGATTGGTTGCGCGAATTGTACTACGAAAGAGTTACAATAAATGATACGGAAATTTCGGGTTGTTACAAATAACACCAAAGCAGGCACATAACATAAAAGAAATGTACCTACGCATATCATAATATAATCATATCACCGCAAACTCAAAATAAACATGAGAAAGAATACATACCAGCCACAACATCGGGCGCAACACGGACCTCCTTCGCTGTTAACTGGAAGGCTTTCCCTCGTCGCTTCGGTGCCTCAACCTTCACCGGCCAGCTCTCTGTAGGTCTGATTGCAGTAGGGGTAGATCTATGAGATACTCCCTGCGCTGACCCCCCTAGCTGCGGACACTCTGCCTTCTAGTGTCCATTCTGGTTGCAGTGGAAACAGACTGCGAACCCCTTGGGGCAATCCTTGGCCATATGCCCCTCCTTGCCACACTTGTAGCAAGACCCTACTCTGCAAACCCCATCGTGACCCTTTCCGCACTTGCCACAAGTGCGGCCCTTCTGGCTCCCTGATCTGGAATCAGCGGGCTTAGCCCAATTGGCACCCGGCTGGGACTGTGCCGGTCGCCGATCCCTCCCTTGAGACTCCACCTCCTCTCTGGCTTGAGTCTCCAGCTCTATCTCCCTCTTCCGAGCATTTGCCTAAAGCTCGGCAACTGTCTAGTACGAGGAGTTAGCCACAAACTCCCATATATCCCTCCTCAAAATACTCTGATACCGACTCATACGTGCCTGCTCGGAAGACACGTGCTCCGGGCATAACATCGCCCTCTCATGGAACATCCTGGTGATCATTGTAACAGACTCAGCACCCTACTTGAGGGTTAGAAGCTCCTGTGCCAAACGCTCCTTCTCCACCGGGGGAACATGAAAGGGCTTAGAATAATGGTTTGGTCTAGGTGTTGCAGTTAGTGATAGGGGTACGTTTGTAATTAGCATTTTTGTCAACTTACGGTTGTAACTGAGTTTATGGCCGTAAACTCGTCATGGTCTTGGGTGTATATATAGGGTTGAGTCAGACGTATTATTGGTTGATGCCTTTAGTATTTGCGGTTGCCACCAAGTTGTATCAGAAGTTTAAGGTTATAAAACGTATGCAAGCTTGGTTTGTTATATCTTTACTTATTATCTCGTCTTGTTTAATTGTTGAGTGCTTTTGATCACTGGTAAGATCCGATTTTGAGTGCTTTTGATCACCAGCATCAAAGGCATTCTACAGTCGCTATTTGGTGCTAGTTCACGTGTTTCAGAAAATGGGAATTATTGTTACATTCAAAAATCAAAGATTTTGTGTTCTCGGTCTGAGCTTACGGCCGTAAACACTGACTTCACGGCCGCAAACCAGTCTACTTCATCAACCGTGAAGACTAGATTCTTGGGTCGTAAACCTTATTTTGGTGCAAATCGATTAATCTTGAAGACCGTAATTTAACCACATTAAATTAATTGAAAGTAAAATAAATTAATTCCTTGAATTTATGTTAAAGTTTCTAAAACGAAAAACCACTAAGTTCACGGCCGCAAACTGATAGTTTACGACCGCAAACTATTTCTCAGCCGTAAACTCTTTTTCAGCAGTAAATTAAATTTCTCTTAACAGTTAATTTTAATTCAATTTTAAATCTTAATTAATTTTAACATAAAAATGGAATCACAAAATGAAAACCATTTTCAAGAGCTCGATGCTGTCATGGTCACCACCACACGAATTCCAAGGCTTATGTCTGCTGATGGGTTCCCTGAGTGGAAATATAGAATTGAGAAATACATAAAGATGAAAGACTTCAATATTTGGAAATGTGTCATAAAGGATCCAGTCAGAATCACCACTACAGTTGGGGGGCATGTGGTTGACAAGAAAATTGAGAACTACACTGATGATGATTTTGAGAGTGTAAAAGAACAGGAAAAGGCATTGACCATTTTGACTATGGCCCCATCTCCAGACATTGCTCAAGGGTTCAGAGAGTATACTTCTGCTAAAGCACTGTGGGAAGCCCTTATTGAGGTATATGATGGAAATGAAGACATGCGAGAGAGTCACCAAGATATGCTGAGGCAACGATTCAACATGTTCAACTATGTGCCTGGATAGACTCTTGAGGCTCAACTGCAGCGGTTCACAACTCTTAATATGGAAATGACTGTGGCAGGGATCTTCTATACAAAGTCAGAAATAATTAAGAAACTGCTAAATGCCCTCCCAAAATCTTGGGACATGAATGTAGCAGTCATTAAGAAGACTAAGGATCTCAATCTCCTTTCTCTAGCTGAAGTGATGGTTGTCATCAAAACATGTGATATTGATGACAAGCAGCGAGAGATCAATCATGTGAACTCCTACTCAGCTGCCAATCTTGGGATTTCAACTAACAATGCTCTCTCTTCTTTCTCCTATTCCTCTGCATGTTTATCTCTCAATGCTTCTCCTCAAGCTCAGACACTCTCCCATCCATCGGCTTCCTCTGCATCAGTCATGCCCTGCCCACAAAATCAATCATTCGTGTCTACTCAAACTGCTTCATCTTTAAATGTGACCTCTTCTTCAAAAGGAAAGGAGGGTGATGAAAACCTTGTTTTTGCAGCAGGGCTAGTTAATTGCTACAATGCACTCGTAGCCGGGGAGCTTCCACCTCAATTGTCATTTGCAGATCTTGATCAAATTCATCCTGAGGATGTTGAGGAGATGGATATCACGTGGCAAATTGCCATGGCAGTCTTTAGGGAAAAACAATTTGCCAAAAAGACAAGGAAGAACAACTGGGGAATGAGTGCTGATAAGAAAGTTGGATTCAACAAGGGAAAGCTTCGGTGTTTCAATTGCCACGAGCCAGGGCATTTTGCTCGTGATTGCCCACATCATGATAGAAGAGCTAATAATGACAGAACGATGGTTGAAGTTGGGAACAACCGAAGCAGTGGTCAAGCAAACAATTAAAAGGCTATGGTTACGCAATCTTTCGACTGGGATGATCAAATACAAGCTCTCAACTTATCTGGACCAGAAAATGCTCATCTGGCACAGGTAAGGGATGATGCTCCAGCAGGGATTGTAGCAGCTAAAGACAGTGTGATGGAGCTACAGTTTGCTTTGATGGTATCCTCTTCTCATGAACCTAATTCGTCCAAGGTAAGTCTCCCATCATGCTCTCAGGCTTGTATTGATTATGTAAAAACTTTACATGACAAAATTGAGACATTAGGCAATGAAGTAGAAAATCTTAGGATTCTTCGTGAACTTAATGAAAATTTAATAAGGGACGTAGAAGACCTTAGATATGAAGGGTACTAACTTCGAAAGGGACAAAAACCACTCAAAGCTCAATTGGAATCGAAAATTAAGGACTTTAGGAGACTCCAGGAAGACTATGGTAACAAATGTGAAAACTATGATTATGTAGTCAAACAAAATGTTGAGCTAGTGGCTAAAGTTGAATCTTTGAAAGGAAAGTTTGAAACCGCCAAACTTGATGTTAGAAAATATGACTTCTCAAGTGAGGTGGTTGCAAATATGATAGACCAAAGCATGCAGTTTAAAAGAAATCAATCAAAAGGTCTAGGGTATAATCATGTACCCCCTCCCTTCAATCATTCATATGTGTCCAAGCCTTTGTCCAAAGAAGAGATTACCAATGAATCATTTATGGTTTATGGCAAGCCCTCCGGTTTTATTTCGGGAGGATTTATTAATGTTGAAAGTACTAACATTTCTACTTCTCCTGCAGATCAATCCTTGAATCAGTCAAAGCAAAAAGTTAAGGATGTGTTTCTGAAAATAAAAATTGAGTCTAAACCTGAAGCTTTAGTGTTTAATAAAGACAATACATTTTCTGATATTTCTAAAGACAATGTTTTTTGTGATGGTCTTTTTATGACTTCTGATACTAGTTTGAATGTTTTGAAAAAGTCTGGTTTGAACATTGTGATTGACAATTTTAATGTTTGTGATAAAGATGTTGAAACACCACTAGTCTCACAACCCTCCCCATCCAACGCACACTCACTTGCCTCACAACCTAATAATGTTGCTTGTTCTTGTGAGAAAAGCAAGGGTGCAAGTAAGGAAAATAAAACTTATCAACGTAGTGCAAGCTATAACAATAATAAGCAGATTTGTTTTAATTGCGGTACTAGTGGTCATATTGCTAGAAATTGTCAAAATCGTATTTTTGTGAGTTATAATCTTCCAAGAGGAGAGAACGAGTTCAGAGGAAGGTCTTTAAATAGAAAATCCTCTAGAAGTCGTTCTCAAAATCATGATTGGGCAGATGAATGGAATAGAAAACAGGCTGTTTTTCAAAGACATAAAAGGGGTTTTAATCAGCAAGTCCCAATCAGTTTGCCAAAACCGAGCACGAACAAGCCAAGGTCAAACTCGTCACAAAGCCACAGTGGGTCTTCAACCAATCTGGTAGAAGTCACACAGGCCTTAAGCAGACTGATAAACACTCAATTTCTAAATCAACCAGGACATCTAGAAAACCTAATTATAAATGGTTGCCCAAACCTGCTCCCAATACATCATTTGTGTCCTTAGAAAAATCTAAATGTGATAAATCTGAAAAGGCATCGAGATCACCCAGGAAGGTAATGACCTGGGTTCCCAAATCTAATTAAACCCACACATTTTGCAGGGATAGTTGCAGGGAAATGTCGTCAGACCCTGGTTCGTCGACAGCGGCTGTTCCCAGCATATGACTGGAGATATCGCCCAACTGCACAACATTCAATCATTTAATGGGGGATATGTCTCCTTTGCGGGTGGAGATGTTGGTAAAATCACTCAAATAGGAACCATCTCAAATGGAGTTTTAAGTTTCGAAAATGTCAATTTTTCTCCCGAGTTGAAACATAGTCTGTTAAGCGTTTCTCAGATCTGTAACAAGGGCTATTCTACGCATTTCACTGACAAGGAATGCATGATTCTAAAGCCAGGTTTTGTCATCCCAGAAGAATGGATTCTTGTGAAATCAAAAAGGGATGGGAATGCCTATATCATCAATATGAATAGCAATCTTTCAGAACAAGTTACGTGTCTTTTCTCCAAGATCTCCGAGCAAACTGCCATGTTGTGGCACCGAAGATTAGGTCATGCTAACGCCAAGAACCTAAATCATCTTGCAAAGAATGAGATGGTCTGTGGGTTGCCCATCAAGGACTTCATTACGTTTGAGAAATGTGTGTCGTGTGCTTAAGGAAAGCATCATAGAAAGTCGCACTTGCCAAAACAAGTCAATTCAATTAGCCAGGTTCTTTAATTACTTCATATGCATTTGTTTGGTCTAGTAAATGTTCTCAGCATAAACATAAGGTGTTACTGTCTGGTTGTGATTGATGACTTCTCTCGATTTGCGTGGGTCTTCTTTCTATCCAACAAAGCTGGGGTTTTGAATTGATCAAGAAGTTCATAGTATTAGTTGAGAACCAGACCAACAATCGGGTGAAGGTGCTTCGTACCGATAACGAAACAGAGTTTACGAATTTTGTTCTCGATTATTTCTGCACGGAAAAGGGTATTTTGCATCAATTTAGTTCGGCTCATACACCTCAACAAAATGGTGTTGCTGAAAGACAGAATAGAACGCTAAAAGACGTTGCAAGAA
The DNA here is from genome assembly GCF_052625555.1 of Lactuca saligna. Lineage (NCBI taxonomy): Eukaryota > Viridiplantae > Streptophyta > Magnoliopsida > Asterales > Asteraceae > Lactuca > Lactuca saligna. The sequence continues at coordinate 113,211,379 of NC_136423.1, forward strand.
CAATGTTGTGTGATTCAAAGCTGCCAGTTTTCTTCTGGGCTAAGGTGATAAACACTGCCTGTTATGTTCAGAATCGAGTACTTATCAACAAAGCTCAGATGAAAACTCCGTATGAAATCTACTATGGACACAAGCCATCAGTCAGTCATTTTCGTGTATTTGGCTGTCCTTGCACCCTCCTTCACTTAGATGCCAACCCGAAGTTTAATGCCAAGGCCGATGACTGCTATTTTGTAGGGTATGCTGCTCGCACTGCCTATAGAGTCTACAATAAGAAAACCAAACATATTGTGGAATCCTATGGGATGCGTTGGTTGGAAGAAAATGAGACAGACGCTAGAGTGGGTCCGGATTGGTTGTTTGATTACACATCGCTTTTCAAATCATTAAATGTGTCTTCAAGTAATCTATCTAGACCTGATTCGTATTGGAAGATTATTTCTGATGAGGAAGACAAAGAATTTGTTTACAAGCCGCTATCCACATCCTCTACTTCATCGAAGGGGAAGTCTAAAATTTCACTTCCCAGATGAGTTTGTTGCAAAACCATCTGGCTCTGCTAAACCACGAAATGAAGGAGGTATCAATATTCACACTCTTCCTATCTTTCAAAATGACATCAGCCAAGAAATACCTTCAAGGATTCAACACGATCATCCAATTGAAAATTTCATTGGTTAGCTAGGTGACGGTGTTAAAACCAGAAGTCAGAGTGGAGACATGAATACATGTCTGTACTCTTGCTTTATTTCTCAAATCGAGCCCAAGAATGTTGAAATGGTTCTAAGTGAACCTAGCTGGGTAGATGTAATGCATGAGGAATTGCACCAATTTGAAAAACCCGGTGTTTGGAAGTTAGTTGAATTATTGAAGGGCAAGAAGTCTCTTGACACCCGATGGGTTTATCGCAACAAGCAGGATGATTCAGGGGTCATTGTACGAAACAAAGCTCGATTGGTAGTTCGTGGGTTTCAACAAGTCGAGGGTCTTGACTACACTGAAGTTTATGTACCAGTAGCTCGCCTGGAGGCTATCCGTATCTTCCTAGTGTATGCCTCTTACATGAACTTTACCGTTTATCAAATGGACATCAAGACTGCCTTTTTGTATGGAAAGGTGAAGGAAGAAATCTACGTTGATCAACCCCCTGGGTTTGTTGAATCGAAGCATCCTAATCATGTCTACAAATTGCACAAGGCATTGTGTGGGTTACATCAAGCTCCTAGAGCGTGGTATGCGACACTAACAAAGCATTTTCTCAAACATGGTTATTCGCGTGGCACTATCGATCAAACTTTGTTCATAAAGAACCTCGACAAGGACCAAATACTTGTACAAATATATGTCGATGATATTATATTTGGATCAACCAGTCAGCAACTTTGCAAGGAGTTCAAGGGTGTAATGAAGAAACGATTCGAAATGAGTTCGTTGGGAGAAATGACCATGTTTTTGGGGCTTTAGGTTAAACAGAATTCAACCGGAATCCTGCTACATCAAGCCAAGTATGTGGAAGATATTCTTGCGAAGTTCGAGTTTCACGATGCTAAACCTGCGTCAACACCGATGGCTGAACGACCTCTTTTGAATCCAGATCCTGAAGGCGAATCCGTAGATCAAACTTATTATCGATCAATGATCGGCTTGCTAATGTATCTTACTGCATGTCGACCTGACATTATGTTTGCGGTTTGTCAATGCGCACGCTATCAGGCTAACCCTAAACTCTGTCATCTTATTGTTGTCACATAGAAATAATGCAGTGCAACACATCACATAGATAGCATACAAGATACTCTATCACATAACTCTGGTTACCTACTCAAGGTAAAGAATAGTGAAAAGACTCACCTCGGATGTCTCGGTAACATCTCGCGTAACACTGATCTAGCCTCTGCCTGAACACATAAACGGTCATCTCAATTAATAATGGCTCTCCAGGCTAGACTAAATCCTCACACGTCCTCTTAAGGTCCAGATATAAGAAGAACTCCACCTTGGGACCTCACATACTTCGAATCCAATCCAAAGAATGCACAAGAAAACCCTAGATTCAACTAGAACACCAAATACACGAGTTTGAGCACAGATTAGTACCTCTAGTAGCCTCCTCCGATGAAGGGATGATAGATCTGAGCTCTTCAACCTTCCTTGTTTGACCTCCTTCCTTCTTTCTTGCAAAAACACACTTAGAATGATGAAATAGCCCTCCTCTTGCACTACAATCCTTCTCTCTGCTCTCTAGGGTTTCTCAGGGGTCTAATAGCCGCAAATGGTGGCTAAAAGGTCCTTAAATACGGCTCAGGCCCCGAAGAATTAGGGTTTCATTAAACAGCGTGGACTCGCCGAGTCCACGCATGGACTCGCCGAGTCCACCATTAAATCACTCCGACCATGTGCGATCCTACACAGCGAGTCTGAGCGCCTACTCGTCAAGTCCTTCTCCAAAACTCAATATAAATGCATAAAATAAGATACCTGAGAATCCGGATGTTACAAACAAAACAAAAAATTTATAAATTAATAACTTCACATTGTGAATGCTAAAAAATAAATTATATATTTTTTGAGTTCTCCGTGTGAATTCAAATTCACACTGTGAATCTGCACAGATTCAGACTGTGAATTTGACGAATTCTTTTATCGAATTTAATATCATTTGAAAAATGATAAAAAGTTATGACTTTCTATATTTTTAGTTTTTTTATATAAAAAAACAAGCTCTAAATGTTAAAAAAAAATGGTTCTTTGATTCCTTAGATAATTATGGTTCTGTATTGAACCTCACTATATATATATATATATATATATATATATATATATATATATATATATATATATATATATATATATATATATATATAACCATTATTAATCAAACGTCGAAATTTAAAGAGATCAATGCAAAATGAAGGGTTGTAGACTTTACAATATACGCACGTGCATCAGATTATAACAAACTCACTTCTGCTTTTTAGTTTAATTTTTTTAGGTCATATTTTTTATCGAATGAAACAGCGAATATACTATTGTTCAAGATTTTTCGTCCTTTTTCCATATAGATCTAATCATATATAAAATGATTTTTTTTTTTTTTTTTGAAAAACTCAATTCATTTTATTTGTTTGTTGAAAAGCTAAGATCAATTTGTTGTAGAAAAAAATTAATAAATATATCAAAATTCATATTTTTTTGGTACTCTTTAAACATAGATTCATATTGATGTTTTAAAAAAAAAAAAAATCAAATCAAAATTTAGTTCAGATTCACATTGTGAACCTGTTCATATTCACATTGTGCATCTGCTCAAATTCACATTGTGGACCTGCTCAGATTCACAATGTGAATAATAATAAGTCAGATTCACAATATAAATAAATCTATTTGTTAATTTTATAAAACTAATTTATGAGTAATAAAAACTTTAAGATATTATAAAACAACATGGAATATATTTCGATTCATATGTAAATTTTACTAAGTTAATTTGTGAATGAACAAAGAGTTGAAATAGTAAGTCAAATTCACATTATGAATGTTACAAATTGAAATATTTATAGTTTAGATTCATAGTATGAATCTGAACTGATAGATTTTTTTTAATCAGTGTTGATGTTTATTAATAGAGTACAAAAAATTAATATTTTTCGTATAATTAGTTTTTTGGATAAAACAAACTTAAATGTTGAAAAAAATAACAAAATGAAGTTAGTTTTTTTTCAAAACAAAAAAGGTCAGTTTTTATATATCAACATGGATCTCTATTTAAGAGGACGAAAAATCGTGAACAACGGTATATTCGGTTTTTTTTTCGATAAAAAGTGTGGTCTAAAAAAATTTAACGAAAAAAGAGGTGAGTTTTTTGGTAAGGATGTGGATTTTTTGATATAATCTGATCTATGTGCATCCAATATACAAGTATACATCTATTTTCTTGGCCATTGATCATTATGATTTCCAACACTCACGACTGGTTCCTTGTTAATTATGGTTCTCTATTGTACCTCACTATATATATATATATATATATATATATATATACATATATATATATATATATATATATATATATCTTGAAATCTAACAAAACGAAAATTGTGTGTAATGCATCACTAAGTTTATTTTATCAATGACAAATCGTTATCCACAATTTACTTAATTTCTAAAACAAATTACCTAGCAATAGTGATGTCATGTAACAAGTTTTGACTGATTAGCCGCACAAAATCACTCACTGCTAGTCGGTCATAAAATTTTGACAAAACTGCAAATTTGATCCTTGTGATTTGCAAAAACCTTTGGATGGGGTCCAAAAAGTTTTCAACTTGCACTGAATGTCCAAAATCAATGTTTTCGTGGGTTTTTAGTCCAAACTGTCTTGGCTCATTTGTTTGGAGCCATTAGGGCCAGCACATGCCCTCCATGTCAGGACATTTTGGTCATTTTGCTTCTCAGCCTCCGTTGTCTCCACTTCAATTAATAAGATTGCAGACTGTACTTCACTCCTTCGTCTTCTCTCATACCTCAACTATGAATCAAGACACAAAAACCCTAACCATTATGTGAAAATCGATTTTCATCCATGCTTTTGAAAAATGTGGGGACTTAGAAATGTTGGAGAGAATCCTAACGTTCAAGAAGTTTATGGTAAGATTCTTTGTATTTGATGATCAACTATCAAGCATTGAAACACTCTAACAGTCATCTCTTTCTGTTTTGAAGATGATTACCCCAACATATTCTCTATTGAACTTCTTCATGGAGGGAGTTCCACAAAGTTTGCAAATATCAGGTATATTAATGGGCAAGTTAGGTACTTTGATGTTGTCAACATTGATGAATTTTCTGTGCATGAACCAGACTTGATGATGAGAGAATTAGTGTATGATGGTACTGAAATCATGTATTACAACTTCACACAATTGGTCAGAGTTGGTCTTTGTCTTATCCCAGGCATCACAACTTACCAATTTCAAATGTACAAGAGTAAGAAACAATTTACTCTACATTTGATAAGTATTATAAACCTTTCTTAAGATTATGTCACTCAAGTGACAATCTTGGAGTATGACTCTAAGATTTGATTTTGGAACGAAGTATGATTCACCTTTTGAGTTAACCATTTCAACAATTCACGATTCCTCTTCTTAGCCATACAAGTGCACTAAGGTGTCCTTAGAGGATTAATTGCGATATGGTTTTCATAATCATAAGGATGATCATAAAACACGATACTAAAGTACTTTCCCTTCTTTTCAGACTAAAGAAACTTATATCTTTCTACCTAATTTGATTATTCTTATTCATTCTACTATTCATTGAAACTTTTCCAACGACTCATAATTACACTTAAACCTGTAAGCATAACCATATTTACTAAACATTAGTTAATCATAACGAATAGTCTTATCATTCTTTGTGGTGGACCTGACTAGTGCACACCCAAGTGTACCTGATCCTTAGTCCTTCACTTGACTCACATATACATGTGAACAAAGAATTAGTCTTAATTCCCTAAAGACAAAGGTTCTCATTCATCAGACAATACAAGTTGCATGATTCCAAGTTTCTATCCATCTGAAACTTGGGTGATGAGAATCTTTCCTTATTTGGTAAATCTTGACACTACCACAAACGAAAGAATGAAATCCATTTTCCAATATTGCTATCAATGGAAACACATAAACAACAATTTTCACAAATGCTATTGAAAGGAAACTTAAAATAAGATAAAAATATAAAAATATATTTTATTTATAAAATGCAGAAAACCTTTCCTTACAATGCAATTACAAATGAAAAACTATGTTATTAAATATTCCTAAGCAACCCATTATAACTCCTAGTAGCAGCTCAAAAATCTGATCAACGAACAATGCATTCGAAATGCGTCTCTTCGCAGCCAGACTCAACTTACTCTTCCTTTAAGCTTCCTTTCTTTTCTTCGATCCTACAAAACATCAAAATGTAATTACATTACATAATGTATAAAAAATATCCAAATAGGAACTTAATAGAGTTAGATAGTGGACTAACCTGAAGCAGAGTCAAACTTTTGACTTTACGATCCTTATGGTCCTTCGGGTAGATACGACAGCTTCACAACCAATGCCCCTTCTCTTGGCAATAGAAACAAACAGACTCTTTTGGAATGGCACACGGGACAATCTCAGACTTAGCCGTTCCCTTTCCTTTGGAAAGAGAAATCTTTTATGGACTTCCAATGTTTCCATTGTCAATATCCATTGAAGTTTCAGAAATTGATCTTCCAATGAAATTTGCATTACCAGTGCACCAAATCATTGCTGATTCAACAGCAATTAGCAAATAGGTAAGATCGATAAGGGTCACATTGTCACACCCCAAAACCATGAACAGCGGAAACGTTTTGGGGTGGAGGACATGATGTACAGTATCACAACAATGAATAGTAGTAAACAAGCCACAACATCATCTATTACATTAATAATATAATTTTAACACAAGTGTTCTGATATGTCTAATAGACACTAAAGTATAAATCAGAATGTAAGATGACTCTTGAACGTACTCCATCTTCTCTAAACCTTGCATCGGTACCTGTCTACTGTTGACCTGAGGATACAAGTTATTTTGAAAGCGAGTATCATCTTTAAAGCTGGTGAGAACATAAATATTTTAGTGTCTAAATTTGTATGAAAGTATTTGTACGTATGAAATGTAAGTATTTGTATGTATATGAAACATATGTATTTGTACGTGTCTGAAATATAAGTATGAAGAAGTTTTGAACATCCTAGAAAGCCCTATTCTTCCTACTGAAAGTAGCCTTCTACCAAGGCATCTAGCATCTGTGTGTCTCTTGTAAGAGTGTGTATTTTCCCAAATCCGACTATCATTAACCAAAAATATAGCTTCTACATTACTGTGCATCGTGTGAATGTTCACGAAGTGAATGTAATGGGAAAATGAAATAGTACTATGGTGTAGTATCAAATAACTACAACCGTACTAACTACCTTAAATCTATTGTAATTTAAAGTAACATGTGATCTACCTGTATCCTGCTACCGACTCTAGTAAAACGACGATGTAAGACGCCGTAAGAAATGACATTTGGCACCCATAGACTTGCAAGTCCCACTATAGCGGGCAGCAAGGTGTACGATAGTCAATCCAGTATACATCTAGATGCAAACTCATACGCTCCCCAATTAAGGAGATTTTGGATACAAAAACGGTCATTGTAGGAAGTGCCATGACCCGTTTAATGGTTCGCATAACTGCATGAAAGTACATGTAATGAATGTGCAACCTATAAAGTGTACTCTTTCTCTGTCTAGCCTGTATGTACTGTAATGTTCTGCGTGTGCTAGCTGTAATGTGTGTTCTCTCTCTATCTAGCATGTATAGTAATGTAATGTGTGTACTAGCTGTAATGTGTGTTCTCTCTCTATCTTGCATCTATAGTAATGTACTGTGTGTACTAGATGTAATGTGTGTTCTCTCTCTATCTAGCATGTATAGTAATGTACTATGTGTACTACCTGTAATGTGTGTTCTCTCTCTATCTAGCAAGTATTGACTCATGAATGAACTGACTCGTGGTATGATTCCGCATTCTAGTAATCGTATTAGTATCTTCCTTTAGTACTCATATGGTATAGCCTACTAGTAATGTAAATGGTACGTATGAACATGGAAGTATACCCTTGCTACCCAAGGGTATTGAATTGACTGGAAGAACCTTTATGCTTATATATGTACACATGATATATAACTAGTAGTTAAACGACCTTCGGATGGATACCCGATACCCTACCAGACCACATCCCAATGAGGAAAAGGAAATAAAGCGGGTTAGTCTTCCTAAGTCCTTCAAACATTACTTATATAACTATACATATCTAGGCATGCAATTGAAAATATAAAAGTATAAAAGAAGTTTTGTAAAACCTTTGAAAAGTTTTATAACTAGGAAAACATGACTTGATGTTAGTTTGTCAAACGATTTGAAAACAGTTTGTTTGATGAGGACAGTTTAAAGTATAAGGAAAACCTTTTTTTTGAAACACAACTGTAAGATGGTTTGAAATGAAACATTTAGTATGTAAGACAGGTTAACAAAGAGTTTTAAACGAGTAAACATGTTTTGGAAAACCATTTGAAGTAATCTGTTTGGTAAAACAACTAAAAGAGTAGTAAATCCTTTTGTATCCTACTTATTAATCACATGTGATTTATATAATAACTAGCATGATTCAACTTGTATCCCCCCCCCCCATAAAAGCATTTAAAAACATTTAAACCATTGATTAAGGCGTATGAACTCACCTGTAGCAAGTCGTTGGCATGAACAGACTGTATAGGATGCTAGGTGTCAAGTGAAGGCTTGCACACATTCTATGATCCTAGATAACATATAATATCACATATATGTAACCAATTAGCCTTTAAACAATTTACTAACAAGGTTAAGACATCCTAAGGCATGTTAAACACTTTATATAAGTGTTACAAGTGCTAAGGATTGCATTTAAGTGTTGTAGAACAAGGCTATTGGGTTTTAGGGTTCAAGGGAACCCCTAAAATGAGTTTACTCCCTAAAGACCATAACCCCTTAAGTTTACGATCGTAAACCTTTTAGTTTACGGTCGTAAGCTCACAACCTTTTGACCATTTGAATGTTTGAAGTCTTCTAAACCATTCCAAGCATTCCTACTTCGTGTTCAAGCCTTAGGAAATGTTTTGTGGCATCAATACACTCCTAGATGGATTTTACGGCCCATGGACCATTTCTCCATGAGTTTGCTGCCATAAACTCCTAAGGAACATGGTTTTATGATGTTTTCAAGTTCTAAACACTTCAAGGTAAAAGTCTAGGCTTGATTCAAGGCATAAGGAAAGAATATGGGTCATTTATACTCACTTTGGATTGTTTACGGTTTTGGGAGATCCCCAAATCGTAAACACATATAAATGAGAGATTTTGGTGCTTCTTATGTGCTAAACACATCAAGGAAGGATTTAGTCATGTTTCTAAGGCTTATGAAGAACTAAGGCACCCTTATTTGGGGTTTACGGTCCAAGAACATTCTTGGACTGTGAACACCTTGTTCTTGGTGTTCTTGGGACATTTCCTTGATGTAAAGATGTATAACAAGCTTTATAAGACTCTAAGATTGAAATAATTACTATATGGAAGCTTCAAATGAGCTAAAAGTCCAAGAACACTAGTGTGTGTTCTTGGTGTTCTTGGTGAAAATGGAAGAATCAACCTTTTGGAATGATTTCATAGTTAGAAATGTGTTAAAACACTAGATTAAGTCTTATAACAACTTAAGAAGGCTAGAAACACTTACTAGATGAAGATCTTGAAAAACTTTTGGATGATACTTGAGAGAGAAATGGGTTTGGATCTTGAGATTTGGAAAAAGTGTAAATAATAACTAACTCTCATATATATACTCCCAAAATTAGGGTTTTTGGCAGAAAATATTTTATTCAGGCCGTAAACTCTAATTTCTTAGAGTTTTGGAATGACAGCGCTACACAATAACCCTAGGACATCCTCTCTCCTGATCACCCGAAGTGTAAATCCTAAAAACTCAAACTTGTTCCAAAAAGTTTGAAGCTTAGCAGCAACTTTTCTGGCTTCTATTGTATTCAAGGGTTGTACAGAATAGAAATTTTAGGTTGTCACATCATGTCACACCCCACTAAAGCAGAAACGCAAGATATGACAGCGATAACAGTTTCATTGCAAAAGATAAAGATACATCACCATAGCAGTATTTAAAAGTTTACAACCCATAGCTTCAATTATTTCCTAATTATTTCCACTTACTAATTATTTCCCGAAAAAGCATGTAAAACGAGGGTCAACAATGAAAATAGTTGGGGAGTTCACAAGTTTATAAAATCGAGCTTGAATAAGGCTTTTCGTAAAACATGTACATTGCTTTGATGAGAAACAAAGTTGATTGCTATTAATGAATACAAGTTTATTGCTATAACGAGAAACGAGTTTGTATGTGTATGAGCAAACAATGAGTCTCAACCAAACCTATGACTGAAGCCCTATCGAGATCTATGCTTATCATTCCATAGATGAATATGGTATCATGCACTCCAGCAATAGGGCGAGTGAGGAGTTGTCAATTCCTAATAGCGTTATCCATAATGACCATTGGCTCAAAGAGTTAATGGTTAGAGATAAGGGAAGGGCCTTAGTATGATAAGTTCTCATGTTCTGTGTTGCATAGACATACATAAAGAAACATAGCAATACAATAGCAATCATGTTTGATAATAATCAATTTAAATACAACATGCAAACAATAGTTTTTTCTGGACATGCTTTTCCACCCCAAAACATAAAAACTGAAAATAGGGGAGTGCGTGAATACTCACAATGTTTCGAGTAGATACAAGTAGTGCCTCGAGATGCACCAACATGTTACTACCGGGATTCTAGGAGATCAAACACACACTAGTGAGTTTCCATGTCGAAATCTAATGTTAATATACTAACTTCTACATATAGTGAAATGCCAATTTATGTTTTACTATTGGAATTTATATTAATTGGTTACACTTTTTCTAAAATAATGAAATTCTACAAGTCGTGCCATTAACTACAACTTTGGAATATTAATTTTCCAGATTTAGTAATATAAATTAAAGGTATTTCTACACATTTAAAAGTGTTTTATATTCCTAAAAATGTAAAATATTATCAAACAGTTTCCAAAAATTGTCAAACCTTGTATTTTCATTGTAAATACAATAGAGGTTTTCCAGAAAAATTTCCTTGAATTTTTAATATGGTTAACTATTTTTCAAATTTTTAAGTCTTCTTAACAACATAAATTCACGAAAAATAGCATTCAAATGATAAAAATTCTCAAATTTTTTATTTTACTGTTATTACACAATACTAAGTTGGGAAAAATATAAAAATGGATTTCCAAGCTGTTTAATTATATTTTATGATTTTTGAGCATTTATTGCAATAAAAATTGAAATAAATAGAAAACAGTTTCCAAAATTACCCAAACTTTTCATTTAACTGTTATTATACATAGCTAGTCTGGAAAAAATTAAAAAGATATTTTTGAGTGGGTATTTCTATATTTCCTTGTTTTATTCCTTTAAATAATCATTAATTGAAGAATAAATATTAAACAGTTAAAATAAATTACCAAAAATTTTTGTGACATCATTTAGAATGTAATTAATCTGGGAAAAATACCAAAAGTGGTTTTCATATTGTATAATCCGGTTTTGGGTATTTATGTGTATTTATGTGTATTTTTGTGACATCGCGCTTTTTCAAGCGCCGTTTCAGTGATCTCATTATTATCATGACGATTCTTTCTCTCTCCTGGCAACGGTATATAAGGAGTTTCTAATTCTATTTGTCTCTTTCACCTGCAACAAACTCTCTCTATATACACGGCGATTTACAACTGCTCATCTTCTTCTTTAACTCAACAATGGTGACTTCTTCATCGGCTGACAATCAAACTGCTTCGTCCACATTGATCTAGATCAATCCAAACCAGAACATGATCATCGAACTCAACCCTTTTTTGTATGATTTGTATATGCTACAAGTGGTTGAGTGTTTGAAGTATTCACCTTTGGTTTTAGCCCTAACACAGGTGGAATCCATCCTAATGTCACTCCTATCACAAGTCTACACTACCGCTTCGTATGATAAGAACAAGGAAAGGATCTACTTCCAAATCTTCTCTCACAAGGCTTCGATTTCAAAAGGGAGATTCATTTGTGATCTCACCGGACTTCATCACCACTACTCAACTATCATCGATGCTTTACGAGATGGGCTACACTGATGTGCTTACCACAGTTACGAAGGGCAAGCAGTCATGCTTACCGCCCAAATGGAATAGATTGCTTACTCTTCTCATCAAGAGTTTGGCGGAGAGGAGTGGTGGGTTTGATGGTACCAGCAAAGGTTTTCTGACCGATCCCCGATCCCCTACTCCAACTGAACCTCTTCATGCCAAACTTCCAACGCCACCTCCATCACCAAAATAGATAGTTCCTATTTCAGTTGCTCATGTTCCCCCACCTACCACATCTCAAACAACAACTTTTATTCCACTACCGCCACCAGTTACTAACATTCCTATTTCTACAACTCCAATCCCTCCTCCTATTATTTCCCAATCAACTTCCACTACTATCCCAGAATCGAAAGTAAGAGTCAACGTATCTGATACGGGGTGACTACTGAGACTAAACCTCCAGTTACTTCCAAACCACTTTCACCATCACCTTCAACCGATTCCGGTGCCACTCTTGGTGGTGCTACTGATGAGTTTGATTCGATCTACTACAGTCCCTATAGGCTTCCTACAGATGATGATGATGAAGCTCCAGTCACACGCCAACAATTGTAGAACATTGATGAGAAAGTTGATAAATTGCTTCATGCCAACAAGTCCTACAATGATGTTATGCTCAAAGCTTTCTTGGATACTACTCTTGAGCAATATACTGAGTCAATTGACAAATCCACAAAGGTTGTTAATGAGTCTACTTCTTCTTGCAAGAAGGCCACTACTGACGTTGCAGAAATTGTTCGCAGTACTCAGATCTTTCTTGAGTCACTCAAAGGGAATGTTGATACCAGTGCAGCCAAGGTGAATGCCTTTGTGGATTCCTTATCCAAGTTCATTCAAGCGGAGCACACAAAGTTTGAGGCTGTTCGTTCTTCAATACAAGCAGAGAACACTTCACTTATCAGTTCTGTGAATTCTCAGTTTGAATCTCTTCACGGTGATTTAGCAAAGGAGAGTGCTATAAAAGAAGATTTTGCACGCCAAGCCTCCACAATTGAAGTTCCGAAGGTGTAGCTCACTCAAGCTAAAAAAGAAATTTCTTTGTTGAAGACGGAGAGAGTTGTCTTTCGTAACTGTGCTGGGGATGTCAAGGATATGCTGACCAACCTCCTTGGTGCTCATGATCCTATCCTTACTTTGACTATAAGGAATCATCTAAATTCAAAACTTCTTCTTGCCCTTGCATTGTTACACGAGATGAAGGGTGTTTCGTAGAGATTTATATCTCTAAAACAAGGGGGAGAAAGTGCTCAACCAAAGGTTATTGTGAAAACCGAAACCGAATCTGCCCAACCGAAAGTCAATGCTACAACCGAACCAAAGGGTAATGAAGCTTCCGGTTATAGTTTTCAAGCTAAGGGGATTGATGATGATAGTGATGATGAAGAAGAAGAAGAGAATATTGCTGACGCCCTTAAACGAAAGAAGAAGGACAGAGAGTTGGATAAAACCTTGAGAGTTGCAAGGGAGGCTGAGGAAAGGGAAAGGAGGAACAAGGAAGAAGAAGAAGCCTTAAACTGCAACAAGGCATTTTTCCCCTCTGGACAAAAGAAACACTTATCAATGAGGCAATAGAGTTTCCAAGCATCTACTGGCTGGAACCTATCGCTTCTTTTGATTGTGACAATTCTAAGGACTCATAGTTCGACATGCCGATAACACGAAAGGCATTCCCGTTTCATTGTTTTGATTCGACAGTTGAGGTTCCTTTCCCTCATCTAAAAGTTGATCGTGAGCTTATCGACTTTTATCTGAAGTATGGCCAACCATAGTACTAGACATGGTGCACACAGAAGATAGTTACTATCAAGGTACTAAAACCTTCTCCTGCTAGGAAGTTCATAAATGTTAATTTCAAAATCACACGAGGATCAGCAAACTCGGTGTCAATTATTTTCGTAGCAGATCTTCTAAATTTAAATCCTCATGACTACATCCTATTGTTTAACATTTTGCTCACCAATCCGAAAGAATATGAGCCGATATTGGATCATTTGAAGAGGATGTTGGCCTCTTACATCCATGAGGTTACTGCTATGGATCAGGAGATAGCGAAAGTGATGAACAAGAAACCGAATGTCAAGCTAACACCGAAACCAGGAGATGTGAACAAAATCAAGATGGGCCAAATCGATTCTACACATCTTACTGTGATGTTCAAAAGAGTCGAAGCCAATCGTTTTCTGTTCGCTCTTGCTGATAAACATTTATTCTTAACTGACTTCTTGGAGTACATTATCAATATTATCCATCGGTGCAAGCAGAATTCAGAAGTAGACAAGAAGAACTTCACGGACATGCTTCGGTGGTACATTACGTTTTGGCATCATCTATTGGCCATCATACCGAAGGTGTTCAAGACAATCAAGAAGTCTTCTGCAACTCAACTGAAGTGAGCTTTCGGCTCCATTGATGCAAAGGGGGAGATTGTTGAGTCTTGTTATGTTGCGTCATGGGCTTGTGTTTTGTATCCGGATTGGGTCTGTCCATCCGTGATTGTCTTGTAAGGGTTTACTATAAATAATGCATGCATGTATGCATTAGAGAGGTTCGTGATTATCATTAATTATTGTTTTGTAACCCTAAGCACCTCTACAGTCGAAGTTCTTAATCGAGCTCTTCTAAGGAGTTGAAGTTTTAATCATACGACATATTTAAAGCTATTCTTGTGTTCATAATTACGTTCTTAATTGTTTGCCTACATAGAATCTATCGATCCTAATAGAACTTTGTTCTAACAGGAATGGTGATCGACAAGGATGAAACAATGATCGACTACGTCAAACGATGATCAGTGACTTTTTTTTAAAACTTCGATGATTGGGTAACACGGAATACGACATATTTTTGCATGACGAGACTGGATCTTAGTTAGCTACGCAATACGCACAACCCAAGTGACTATTCATTTCCTGGGTTGGTCTTTTTGGCTCGATTAAACCTTTACTTTGGTAACCCGAACCAAATAACCCAAAACCGAATTGGGAAAAAATAGATACCCAATAATCGACCCAAATAACTTATTAGGTCTAGGTTTCGATTTCAGTTCGGATATTCGGTCCAAACGTACATCCCTATTTTGGATCCCATCCAATGGTTTTTGCAAACCACAAGGATCAAATTTACAGTTTTGTCTAAAATTAATAATTTCATACTAACCTGTTGTATAATTTGGTTCCTATTATAAAACATCATTTCTTATATTCTATAAAAAGTGACATTGTTGCATCAATTGGAAAAACTACTAAATATTATTTAATAAATAAGTAATTATATTCTTAAATAAGATTTAATTTTTATAAATATAATATATATAGTCAGTTTGGTGGGTTGACCCGTAAATTCAAACATATAACCCAACCTAACCCATGAAATAAACGGATTATCAGGTTCAATGGACAAAAATCTCAACCCTATGCATTCTATTACGCCTATGTCGGTACTTCTACCTTTTCAAAAGCAACACCATTATTCACAACACTTATGCAAATCTTTATTAGCAACATCGTTACATTCCCATTTAAGATACAATTACATATTTTTTTAATAAAGCTTATTAAATTTCTATTTTAACGTATATGTTTTATAAGAGCAAATGTATAAGCATCTTATGTTCACAAAGTTACATCTTAAATTTCACAATTAACTTAACCAAATCTCTTGAAAACACGAATATCCAATGGACCATCGATGTGAAGATTGATTGAGGTTTTGTACCTTGGTATCCTGTTTACGTCACTTAACTTGAACACAAAGCAACCTAACAAGATAGAAGAAAATATTTTCATCTGCATATATGCGAAATCTCGACCCAAACAAGTTCGTGGTCCAGCCTGTGTATGAAAAATATGAAAAAAAATATATATAAGGATTAATTATACAATGAAAATGTACATCAACATGTACTAAATACAAACTTTTAAAAAAAATACTCCATTACGAGAGTTGTTCATACATGGGATTAAAACAAGAGAATTTAGCATTTTCAAATAACATGAAAAAATAAAAGAAAAGACATGTGATATGTGATGTAAGCTTACTATAATAAACATATCTTTTTTATATTATTATTTGTAATTTCTTATCTACAATTCAATGGGATAATGTAATGATGAGATTCAAAATTATTCTCTTCTTATTTTGAGAATATATTAGACACGATTGATTGGAATAATTTTTGTTTGAATTAAAACATATCAAAAGAATTGAAAAGATACAAAAGGGGCCATAGACACAAGGTATTGCCTCGACACAAGGTATGTGGTGCCTAATCCAAGGTCTACAGTGCTCAGTAAAATAGCTAAAATATAGTATGTAATGCTCTAGTGGAAGGTATGTGGTACTACACTATAGCTTGTGGTGTGCATCCAGAAAGCTTATTCAAATATTGGTATCTATGGTTTGTTGACACCGACACACAAGTGGGTTTTAGGTCAATTTTTCATTATACATAAAATTTACATATACATTTATAACCCTAAACATAATGTATGTATTACGGTTGTGTATTTCCTATAACTCTAAATATCTTTCTACTACGTTTGTGGATTAGTCGATCATTTTGATCCTGTGAACGATGTAATTTCCTTGTGTTATTGGTTTTTTATTTATCATGTGAGTTGTGTGTTTATCGATTCTTGATCTTAACAATTTTATTAGTGCTATGACAGGTGATGAAAAGGTTAAAGATCAATATATTTTGATTTCACAATGTTGGCATTTGGCATATGTAGACCAAAGATTATATCTATTAGAAGAAGTTATGTAAACCCTTGTGCAAAAACAAACATGAAGCGGTGAAGAAGGAGGATTGGAACCTGTTTTTTATCAATAGGATCTTGGTGTTCATAGGTTGTCATTAGCGAACAATGTTGTGTATAACATTGTGAACGAAAAGACAAAATTGGTATTGATCAATGTGTTTCAAATATGTACAAAAGGCGCTTGGTTGTGAATATCATTTTCTTGGTTCAACAGTTGATAAATATAAAGGTGAGGAAGGTCGATCAGTTACAAATCATGTAAATAAATATAATCTGTTCCTATCTAGGTTAGTATCAATTGAGTTTCAGTTTGAACTACTAAGATTACTTTTGAAAAGATTTGCAATTTAATCCTTGGTGAGTATATCCGTATAAAAGATTCATGCCGTCTTCCAACAATCCATTAAGTACAAAGGACTAAGGAATTATAATCCAATATAGGGGTTAATGGTAGAGGAATAAAAAAAGTAATGAAGAGATGTCGGTCTAAAAATAAGAAGTATATTTGATTTTGGAATTGTATAGAGAATAGTTACTTCAAAAACCAATGTCAAAACTTTTATAAATAAAGGCAAGAGGGAGATGAATATGGCAGCAAATTATGAGGATCCTTTAATTTTTTAGTTTAGAAAGTTTGATTGAATCTGAAATTTTGAATTTGCATGCTTCGTTTCATGTTATCCATTGAAGAGTAGTGATGTATAATTTTAGGCTTTATAATGGGAAGGTGAGGCTAGTGTATAACAAGCACATTTATGTGACAAATTTTGGGGATATAGTCCTTTACACTAATCTAGGTACGAATTAGAAAATGAAGAATGCCACATATATTCAAGTCATAAAGATTAATTTTGATATCAGTAGAGTACTTGCATGATAATGTGCATAATGTTGACTTTAATGACTAATTGTAGATGGTAACGGAGAATAACCTAGTGGTTACTCAAGGACATAAACAAGAAACATTATATATAGTTGAATTTCCATAGATGTAAAAAATATAATTACTGAATAGGCAACACAATATACTCTACTAACCAAAGACTTGGGCATATGAATGAGAAAGAGATGAATATGCTACCTTCAAAGGGGGAAACTCCACATTTCAAGAGTAAGAGAGTTAACTTTTGTGAGCCATGTTTTCATGAAAAACAAAAGAAGGTTAGATTTGCGAAAATGGAACAAACACCCTAGCAAGGGAAGTTCAGGAAGTAGTAGGTGATTGTGAAGGATCTACATATACATGGATCATAAAGGATAGTGGGAGTTTAGACACTGGAGCAACAAATAAGGTAGAGACCAAAACTCCCACCACCATAAGATGTAGTAGAGAAAGAAGATATTAGTCACATATTCTATTTCATCAAATTAATTGTTTATGAAAGAGAATAAGGATTCAAAATATTATCTAGAGACTCTGAGGATAAAAGAATTCGTATAGTGGAAGAACACAATTGAGGGTGAGTTGTGCTTATTTAACTAAAATCAAAATTAGTCATTTTTTAATTTACCATCTGGGATGAAAGAACTACAAAACAAGTAGTTATTTAGGGTAAAAGGTGAAATATATGGAAATAAGAGGTGCAGGGCCATATTTGTAGTCAAATGTGTCAACAGAAGATGAGATTTTACTACAACAAGATATTCTCTCCAACTGTAAGGACCGCCATAATTATATAGGTTCTAGGTATTATAGATGCATATTGTTTACATAAGGAAATAATAACCCTAAATAAAATATATTGTATTGAGAGATTGACAAAGATATCTCCATGGAACAACTAGAAGGCTTTCAGATAACTAGAAGACAAAATGCTACATCTAGGTTGAAGAAATGTTGTGGAAAAAAACTCCATGACGCTACTAACTGAATCATATTATTTATGATATCATAATGAAGGATATTTTCCCATAATGAAACATAGTGTCTATTCAGAAACAAACAAGGTATAAAAGAGGTAGTACAAAAGAGAAGAGAGGGAGAGAGAGAGAGAGAGAGAGGAGAGAGAGAGAGAGAGAGAGATAGAGAGAAATCCAACCGTTAGTTCTGATATCATTTTGAAGGATATTTTCCCATCATGAAATTCTACTCACAAAATCAATCATATATACAAATTACATATGCATGTGGGCTATACATAATGGAATATATATATATATATATATATATATATATATATATATATATATATATATATATATATATTGAATATACATTACAGCCCCACCTACGCTTAGGTACTAAACCTCTAAAATATGTCGTTTTAACATGCTAAATATACCTGGTTTGGTTTCACTTGGTAAATATATCATTCTCCATAGCATTTCTTTCTTTCATTATCGTTTTATCATCTCCGTTTTCATTCCTCAATTATCGTTTATTACTTCATCCAAGTGAACATTACTAAACCCTAAACCTAAACCTAAACCTAAACCCTAAATTTAAACCCTAAACACTAAAGCTAAACCCTAAACCCTAAATCTAAACCCTAAACCCTAACCCTAAACCGTAAACCCTAACCCTAAACCCTAAACCTTAACCCTAAACCCTAAACCCTAAGCATAAACCTAAACCCTAAACCCTAAGCTCTAAACCCTAAACCCTATTGTGTCGATCTTGAATTTACATCTTGAAGTATTAATCGTGAATCCGTTAACCGTAATCTTTATATAGTAAAACAATATATTTTCAAGAGGTTTAGTACCTAAGCTTAGGTGGGGCTGTAATGTATATTCCCTTTTCCCATATATATATATATATATATATATATATATATATATATATATATATATATATATATATATATATATATATATATATATATATATATATATAGGGAAAATAACTTAAAAGCCCAACGAAGTTTCCAAACCGTTTAAAAAACTCCAATCATGTTTTGTCTGTTCAAAAAAACCCAACAAACTTAACATTTTATCTAAAAAGCCCAACTAAGTTACACTTTTTCGAAAGTCAAATAAGGAAAACAGATGACGTGGCTTATTACCGTATTGGAAAAATAACTTGTTAGACCAACGAAGTTTCCAAAACGTTTAAAAAACTCCAATCATATTTTGACTGTTCAAAAAAAAAACTCAACGAACTTAAACAAAACAAAATTGGAATTTTCTGAACGGTTTAAAACTTTGTTGGACTTTTTAGATAAAAGGTTAGGTTCGTTGGGTTTTTTTGAACAGACAAAACATGATTGAAGTTTTTTTGAATGGTTTGAAAACTTCTTTGGGCTTTTAAGTCATTTTCCCATATATATATATATATATATATATATATATATATATATATATATATATATATATATATATATATATATATATATATATATATATATGTGTGTGTGTGTGTGTGTGTGTGCGCGCGCGCGCGTGCGTGCAAGATAAAGAGAGAAGTAATTATGAAATACAATTGAGATAAAAAAAATTTCGTGAATTTTTTTTTTTAATTTAAAAGGTTAGCCCTTTTATAGTTTGAAATTACACTAACCTGAAAAGCTGTAAATTTAAAGGGGTTCTCTGGATGGAAATTCCCATTTTCATCAAGCCATCTTTTTGGTTTATACTCATGTGCATCATCTCCCCATATGAATTCCATCCTTCCCATTGCATATGGCAAATATGCTACTACATCCCCTTTCTTCACATGATAACCATCAGGCAGAACATCGTCTGAAAAACATATCTTTGGGTCCTATATAAAAAATTATAAGCATGTCAATGCCATTTTACCTAGCAACGAGTTGGTATAAAATATTGATTTCATTAACAAATAAATAAAATGACGATACATGGAGAGACATATTCAGCCTGATAGTGTCGTGTGTGGCTGTGCAACCTTTAACATAAAAAAAATAAAGTGCCTCTACACAATTGGTTTATGAGCATATTTTTTCTTGTAAGAAAAATATTGTTTCACAACTCAACACATGACAAATTGAGATACTGGTTCCTGAAGGCTTGTACTGATTAGAACTCAAAATATGATAATTTAAACATGTGTTGAAAAACATCCCATACCAATGGCAAAGCAGGATAGAGTCTGATAGTTTCTGTCAAAGCTGCATGAAGATATTGCATTTTTTTTAACGCACCCTCACTCACATAAGCTGCAAAATCTACAATGTTTTTTATTTCCTCTTTCACTTCGGTTGCTTCTTTGATATCCTTTGCAACCTTCTCTTGAACTTGTGGATGTTTGCAAAGCAAGTAAATAAACCAAGACATAGTAAGCCCTATAGGATCTTTACCAGCAAGTACATAGTTAAGTATTATATCTCGTAGGTACTTTGGGTCTTTATATTTCAACTGCAAAAACCTCGATAGGATGTCTTCATTCCTCGATTCAGTTAGCTGTAAATCAATAGCCAGATGAAATAATTGAAATTAGATGAGTAGTAAAATTATAAATGTATAATCTAATTGTAATTTAATTCCATGCATTCTTTCATTAATGTCAAGTGTACATATGTAATTAGTAATTCTAGTTGCCATTATATATATATATATATATATATATATATATATATATATATATATATATATATATATATATATATATATATATATATATATGAGCAAAGTGAATATACCTAACAACCTTATATAAGCTTAGGTACCTAATCTCATTAAACTACATCATTTTCCATTAAATTTCCATTGCAATCATCTAAGGTTCTTAAACTTCATCACTAAACTTGATTTACTTCAAAAAAAATTGGAAATTCACCATTATATTTATCCTATATCATTTCATTTGTAGCGGTAGGATATGAAGCCCATCAGGCGGTATTCAATAGAAAGATGTGGTGTAAAAGAAAAATATTGGTGAAAGTCCAAAGATTTTGGAAGTAATAAAGTTATGGGGTTAAAGTTTAAGAACCTTAGGTCATTACAATGTAAACATGATACAAACCAATTTGTATTATGGAGTTAGGTACCTAAGCTTATATAAGGTTGTTAGGTATATTCACTTTACCCTATGTATATATATATATATATATATATATATATATATATATATATATATATATATATATATATATATATATATATATATATATATATATATATATATAATAAAGGAAACATTTTTCCTTTCACCACATTCATTTGAAACTCCTATAACTTTTCAATTTCTTTCAAATAATAATTATAAGTTGCTTAATAAGGTTAAATAAATATCAAATCTAAAGTGTAATCATATATAAACTAAATTTCAATATTAAAATAATATATTTACTTCTACTTATAAAGTTATGTTTTTTAACGTTTAACATATTATATATATAATTTATTAGTTTTAATCTATTGTTATATGTAAATCATTATCATTTTAAAGAGACAATTTTGGAACAATTTGTATAATATATATAAATTATTAGTTTGAATATAACATTACAAGGTCAACTTAAATATCAAGTGATTAATTGTAGTATCTTTCTAATAATGATTATAAGTTGGTTAATAATGTTAAATAAATATCAAACTTAAAGTGTAATCATAAATATACTAAATTTCAATTGTAAAATAATATATCTACTTCTACTCATAAAGTTATGTCTTTAACTTTTAACATATTATACTTAGTTTATTAGATTTCATATGTTAATGTATGTAAACCATTATCAGTTTAAAGCTACAACTTTTGAACAGTTTGGGAAAAAAAATTAAAATTTTAATTTAAATATAACTGTAAAACCTCGTTTATTTATTAAATAAATTAATTAATGAATGAATGGCTCGTAGCCCTAAAACAAATAATTATATATGCAGGGTATTGGTTTCGAGGAGTTAATTCGCACAATTCAGAAGTTGGGTGTTAGAAATGTAAAATATGGCTCTTTGTCGAATTGAATTGGAGCTGGAGGGACCATTTTGGTCATTATGGCAAAATAGTATGAGGAGTCGGTATATAAGGGTATGAAACCCTAACCCTAGCCTCATTTGTTCGGCCGCCAACTTCATCTACACTCCCCTTCACCTTCCTCGGCGTCGCACCACTCATCTCCTCCGATTCCGAGCTGCCATTGACCTCGTTCATTCTCCAGCCGCCAAAAACCACCACGATGCCACACCGTCGCCCAGCTACCATCCACTTGGTAATGGAGACGGGAACACCGAAGACCATCGTCGTGCCTGTAAGTTGTGGTGCCCAGATGCGCTTCATCTCTTCTTTTCATGTTCGCTTTCAACCGCATTGACAGTGTCACTAGGGCTGTCGAGAGCTACCACTCCAAACAGTTGTGGTGAGACGTCGTTGCCACCGCTACCTCCGACCTATGGCGCCACTGTTACATTCTTCTTCTTCTTCTTACTCTGCCTATCGTCATTGCTTTATCTCATCACCACCAGCCACCATGGGTGGTGGCTGTGAGCTCGTGTGGGTGTGTGATGTCGCTTCAAGACTCGTGTGGCTGCTAGCTTGCTGCCACCGAAAACGACCTTATGAAGGCCACCTTTCGTTGTATGCTGCCGCCTACCACCGTTAACCGTCGCTGCCTTCGCAAACTGCCGCCATCTTGCGCTTTCTCCTCCTCGTATGCCGCCAGGTGGGTGGCTATGCTACTGTTTCGGGGAAAAGTGTGTTTATTTCAGTGAAATGGGGTGGTTTGTTTGGCCAGAAATCGTAAGAGCTGCTACTGCCACCACCGTGAGGTGGTGGCTGCCGCCATGAACCACCATTGTGTGTGTTTATGTTATTAGTGTGTGTATTTTAGTGTATGTGTGTGTGGATAAATGCGGTATTTCACATTGTAATTGTAACAAAAAAAAAGGAATAATGAAAAGAACTTGAAAACCACCACCTTATGGTGGTGGCTCCCACCACCGGCCGCAGTGTCGGGTAGCGGTGCGCTTTGCCTCTTGTGACTGATTCGTTTGGGGTGCTAGAAACCCTAATGGGCTCAAAGGAGCTCTAATGGGACCAATGAAGCTTAATGGATTCTAATGGACCCAATAAAACCCTAATGGGCTTAGTAATATTTTAGTGGGCTTAATAGGCCCAATAAAGCCCTGAATGACATAAAAGGCCAACAAATTGATAAATGGGCTAATATTTGGATTGGAAAACCCTAATGCCAATGAATCCCTAACTTTAAGAATCAATCGGGTCACACACACGAGAATTATTTAATAACTTGAGATATTAAATAATAAT
Organism: Lactuca saligna; assembly: GCF_052625555.1. Lineage (NCBI taxonomy): Eukaryota > Viridiplantae > Streptophyta > Magnoliopsida > Asterales > Asteraceae > Lactuca > Lactuca saligna. The sequence continues at coordinate 113,235,162 of NC_136423.1, forward strand.
CATTGGCAAACTAACATAAGGCATAATGGACTTAATGGATTAAGTCCTTAATGGGTTAAGAAAGAAACACCGAACCCTAATCATCATTTCATGTGAAAACTCTAGTTTAGGATTATGGGCTTGGACTTATCGAGACCCACTTTTGGGCCATTGGAATGGAATTGTGTGATTAATCCCAATCACACCATATGACTTATTTAGAAGAATGATGGACTTAATGGATTAAGTCCTTAGAGGAATAATTCCTTAATGGGTTAAGTAGGAAACTTAAGCCTAATCGGTATTTTATGTGAAACCCTAACTTCACTAGGGTTTATTTTTGGGCCTTTCTATTGGGCCTTGATGATTGGATTAATAATGGGCCATCCAAGAATAATTATATGGACTAAAATGATTTAATGGGTCTAGGGTAAGTCCCATGTAAGGGGTTGGGCCCAATTTGGAAAATTGGGCCATAGATGGACCATAGTTGGGCCTTAATGATTGTATGATGTTAGGCCTTAGAATAAGACCATGTATAGGCCTGGGCCTAATTTGGAAAATCGGGCCATATGTTGGGCTTTGATTTCCTAGTGGACTTTGGGCCTAAGGATTGGGCCTTGGGCTTGCATAAAGTCAACCTTGGGGTAATGTAGTAACTATCCAAGTGAGTATCTATGACTATGTGTTGGGACCCAATTATTAATTGGGTGTTATTTTTGTGTTGCCAGTTCGTGAATTTGTCATCTAGCAGATTGGGTGAAGTCTGTGGGACTTCAGCAATGTGGGGTTATGTCTACGGGACTTTAGCAGTATGAGGTGAGTTACCTTCCGGTAGTGGGGGGTCTAAGGCTACAATGTCGGCCTACCAGTAGGAGATGTATGATAGATGATTGTCTTTATGATATCATCTAGGTTTGCTACTACCTGATATGTTCTATGCTAGCATGATATGTTGTATATGATAGTAGTAGAGTTTAGTTGTCAGGACCGAAGGGTAGTCAGACACCCCAGATACGTCTGACAATATGTGATGATATTTTTGCATGCTGGCTTGTTATGTTGTATGCGATAGAGGTAGTAGGAGGGGACCAGTCCCCGAGTTCGGTTGTTAGGACTGAAGGGTAGTTCATGCACCCCATATATGTCTGATATTATGTTTGTGTTATGTTATATGTGATGGTAGTAGTAGGGGAGAAATAGTCCCTAGTATCCGGTCGAGAGGACCGAAGGGGAGGCCAGCTCCCAGACATTCTAGTCAGCATCCGGTCGAGAGGACCGAAGGGGAGACCAACACCCAGATATGCTAGTTAGTATCTAGTCGAGAGGACCGAAGGGGAGGCCAGCTCCCAGATAGACTAGTTTGTATCTGGTCGAGAGGACCGAAGGGGTAGGCTGGGCACCCATATATGCCTGACAAAATATGTATGTCATGTGGTTATATGGTATGTGGTATGTTGGGGGAACTCACTAAGCTTCGTGCTTACGGTTTTCAGTTTTGGTTTCAGGTACTTCGTGTTTAAAGGAAAGGAGCCGGCTTGATCGCAGCTCATCACGCTATGGTTTTCCACACATGAGATCTTTGGGGTTACACTATGATATTATTTTATGGTAACACGTTTGATTATTTCTACTTTGTTTTTGACATGACATGATATTACGGATGTTTTATTACACTGTTGGTTTTATGATGACGTATTTAAAAATGAAAATTTTTGGCCTGTATTTTTAGGATGTTACAAGTTGGTATCAGAGCCTTGGTTTGAGGGATTCGGACATACTCTCGGGTGTGTCTGAACTCAAACTAAGGGCTTGGTATGAAAATTTTCAAAAGTAAAAGCATTTTACAAAAAGAAGTTTGAAAAGAGAAAATGACTTTGAAAAGAACAAGGTGTGTGATGCGTGCAATCAGCCGAGCTAAAGTAAGTTTTCCCCAAGATATCCGTACATGTTATGAGATGTTATGATATGATATGCTTATGAGAACTGCATGCTAGATTAGGGCTAAACATCTAGGAGGATGCCTTATATGCTTATTATATGTGCTTGTAGACGTGTATGCTAGTACTGATCAGTCAGTGATAGGATAGCCTGTTTAGGTTATGCCTGATTGTATGAGCCTTTGAATTGCATGTACAGATTCCTAATTAGAGGATAAAATGATTTGATTGGAATATGATGGTTAGATTTTCCATTGTCTGAATGCTGCTTGCTTTGTGCTTTGTGGACTCTTAGTAATGTGAGTTAGTTATTAAGTGAATATGCTAAGTCACATGTGGCACTGACTCGATAATTTTAGAGTGATAGATTTGACCATATTGCGCAGCTCTCGTTTGAGTCTAACCGATATAGGGATGAGTCAGTTACTTGAAGGATTATCTGATCTTTGTTGCATGTGGCTATATTCATGAGGTAGCTAGTTTCCATTACTGGGAATCTTTCAACAGCTGAGGACTGGGTGAGTTCAGGAACCTAGGGAAGCCTAGGATATGTTTCAGTGAGTTAGTAGTGAGGATGATTGAGACTTGGGAGTATCAGTTCGAGGAAGTGACTTGGAGGATTCTGAAGGATTGCTGAGGAAAGTATGGATAGGTGTGGAAGGTAGTATTGGGCCCATACTACTGAAAGCATAGGATCCATACTCGAATCAGTGAGAGTCTTGGAGAATCTAAGAAGCTTCAAGGAAGAGTTTGTGATCCAGTTTGGGGACAGAGGATGTTCCAGTTGTTGCAGCTTAGACATTGGCAAGCGAGCTAGTGAACGTGACAGGGTGTCAGACCATGAAGGATATGATTTCCAAGAGTTGCATATGCGGGATCAATTTGGGAGCACCCTGGAAATAGAGGTGTGTGCCAGGTGCGTATATAAAGGGGTCTCGGGAAGAGACCCATGATTTCTGATCATCAGGTGAAGGGCCAGCAGGGCTAGAGTCAGTGCAGCACGTACAAGACAGTGTACAAGGGAGTTTGTCACTCCAAGGGTTTAGTCTGCTACAGGGTAGCGGGGTTGGTCATGTCAGTAGAAGGTGATTAGTATTCCTCCAGATGTTGCGGGTATGTCATCTTCCAGTGCTACTAGATGGATGTTGGGGATACGTATCGCATTGGAGTTATGAATGAGTTTGGATAAGTTAGATCTCGGGTCAGTTTCCTGCTAGTGTTTGGGTTATCAAGGATCATATATGTCATCTTGCATGCCGAAAGGTCCTTAATGAACCCACAGAGGGACGCATCTTCCAGAGTGGATTCCGTGCGTACCGTTATCATTCCGGATCTTTGTCGGGATCTATGCAGGAGTGATATTTAGAGGATACTCGGTCAGGGTTAGAGTAATAGTTCTACAGTGAAGTCAGCATTCAGGGGTTCTATCATTGTTCAGGTATGGTCGGTAATTGTCTATGGATGAACTTTGGAGTTCAAGGCACTACCGTTGCTAGGACAGAACTGCTGATAGGAAGAGGGTAGTGTCAGTCGCGGGTGTTAGATGCATAAGTGGTTGGTCATTGGATGTTCAAGAGGATTCTGTTTTCGCCCGGGCTGTGTTCGGTTAGAGTTTAGTGGTACTGCAAGATTGGGAGTGGGAATGAGGATTTGTCAGCTAGAGTGAAGATTAAGGTCTTCAATTGACAGTATGTTAGATGGATTGAGGTGTCCGACTGGATCAGATTTCAAGAGTACTCATCGAGATTTCAGAGGATGGGAGGTCTCAAGGTTTAATCGGCGATTAAGCGCTAGCATTGGCAGACACAAGTTGTCATCAGTGGGATACTAGGAAGCGAGAAGGATTGGAAATCCTTCAATTCTTGCGTGCAGTAAAGATTTAGTCGAATCTAAGTGGGGGAGAGACTTTTTATAAAGTTCTCCAAATGTGAGTTCTGGTTGCACGGGGTGCAATCTCCTGGGCACCTTGTCAACCAGAAGGGTATTCTATTTGGTCCGCCCAAGATAAAGGCAGTGATGCAGTGGGAGATTCTGAGGTCTCCATCTGAGATTCGGAGTTTCCTGAGTCTAGCAGGTTACTACCGGGGATTTACATGTGACTTCTTCGAGATTGTGGTTCTTTTGGCCCGACTGACCAAGAAGTCGATGGCCTTCCATTGAGGGCCTGAATAGCATGCAGCCTTTAATACTCTCAGACAGAAGTTGTGCGAGGCACTGATTCTCACCCTGTAAGAGGGTGTAGATGATTTCATGGTTTACTGTGACGCTTTGATCATGGGCATGGGTACGGTACTGATACAGTGGGGTCACATGATAGCAGGTTTCGGGAACCATGTCAGAATTCCGGTTAGGACTCTAGTTTAGTGATGTGTTGGGTTGAGTGCGTGTCCGACCTGGTATAGAAAGTGTTGTAAGACTACTGGGGTAGCCATAGCATTCACTAGTAGTCAGATGGTATGGAAAGTTTTGTAAGACTACGGGGGTAGCCGTAGCATTCACTAGTAGTCAGATGGTATGGAAAGTGTTGTAAGACGACAGGGGTAGCCGTAGCATTCACTAGTAGTCAGATAGTATGGAAAGTGTTGTAAGACTGCGGGGGTAGCCGTAGCATTCACTAGCGGTCAGATAATGATAAAGTGTTGTGAGAATACGGGTGTAGCCGTAGCATTCACTAGGTTAGTAGATAGTGTGGGCGCATTGTTAGGACGCAGAAGGAACAGTAGTACCCACCAGTTCGAGTGTAGCAGTAAGGATAAGGAAATCCACTGATTGGAATTCGGTATTATCCAGATGGATTAGCTTGGGTTGAGCCAGTGATAAGACTGTAGGAACGCCACTACAATTATAAGATCAGGGAATTAATGGACTGCTTAAGTGCGTTTGTGATGTAAGGCTACCATTGGTTAGGTAGCAATCACTTTTAGTCTCGGATTGGATGATGATAGGATTCGATGCATGGGCCCGATCGGTTAGATCTAAAAGTAGTAGAGTCACAGTGGCATGATAACTAGTAGCAACTAGTTCCAAAGAAGGATTTCATTCAGAAGTCGTGTGAGGCGACTAAGTAGGGACCCCTTTGGCTCCGCGGTTGGATGGGAACCCAGTGTTTCAGGGGATTGGCAAGCGAATTGAGACCCAGGAGGTCTTAGTAGCTTTTGGTAAGCAGCTATGTAACAACGTATACTGCTTCAGGCAGTTCAGTGTTCGGGAAGTTTGAAAGTTTGGTCAGTGATAGTATGTGTGTTTTATTTGCATATGCGGACGAAATAGTTGGTTGATTTGGGGAGTGACAAGTCACTCTCAGCGGGATTAGCTGAGCCTCGACCAAGAATAAGTGTTATTGAAGGAAAATTGGGTCCATGACCCTGTTTTATAGTAGGAACCGCGAGTGATCAGAAGTTGAGTAGTCAGTTGTAAGATAAACTGATTGGATTCAACGATAATGATTCTGTATGAGTGGTCTGTCAGGGAATCCAACTAACTCAAGGCAGCAGATTTCAGACGAAGTGGATGTGATCTTGTCGTGAGGAATTCGTTCACCTTATGATTTTAGGGCTTAAAGAGGATTGGTCATGGCTACCCAGGGAACCCTAGGGTGTGCCCAAGTTGGTGACCATGCTACAAGAGTCGTTAGATGAGTAAGGAATGCTAAGGAATGATTTCGAGGAGGAAATCTAATTTAAGTGGGGGAGAGTTGTAAAACCTCGTTTATTTATTAAATAAATAAATTAGTTAATGAATGGCTCGTAGCCCTCAAACAAATAATTATATATGCAGGGTGTTGGTTTCGAGGAGTTAATTCGCACAATTCAGAAGTTGGGTGTTAGAAATGTAAAATATGGCTCTTTGTCGAATTGAATTGGAGCTGGAGGGACCATTTTGGTCATTATGGCAAAATAGTATGAGGAGCCGGTATATAAGGGTATGAAACCCTAACCCTAGCATCATTTGTTCAGCCGCCAATTTCATCTACATTCCCTTTCACCTTCCTCGGCATCGCACAACCCATCTCCTCCAATTCCGAGCCGCCATGGACCTCGTTCATTCTCCAGCCGCCAAGAACCACCACGATGCCACACCGTCGCCCAGCTGTCGTCCGCTTGGTAATGGAGACGGGAACACCGAAGACCATCGTCGTGGCTGTAAGCTGTGGTGCCCAAATGCGCTTCGTCTCTTCTTCTCATGTTCGCTTTCAACCGCATTAACGGTGTTGCTAGGGCTGTCGAGCGCTGCCACTCCAAACAGCTCTCGTGAGACGTTGTTGCCACCGTTACCTCCGGCCTATGGCGCCACTGTTACATTCTTCTTCTTCTTCTTACTCTGCCTATCGTCATTGCTTTATCTCGTCACCACCAGCCACCATGGATGGTGGCTGTGAGCTCGTATGGGTGTGTGATGTCGCTTCAAGACTCATATGGCTGCTAGCTTGCTACCACCGAAAACGACCTTATGAAGGCCACCTTTCGTTGTATGCTGTCGCCTACCACCGTTAACCACCGCTGCCTTCGCAAACTGCTGCCATCTTGCGCTTTCTCCTCCTCGTATGCCGCCAGGTGGGTGGCTGTGCTACTGTTTCGGGGAAAAGTTTGTTTATTTCAGTGAAATGCGGTGGTTTGTTTGGCCAGAAATCGTAAGAGCCGCTACTGCCACCACCGTGAGGTGGTGGCTGCCGCCATGAACCACCATTGTGTGTTTATGTTATTAGAGTGTTTATTTTAGTGTATGTGTGTGTGGATAAATGCGGTATTTCACATTGTAATTGTAACAAAAAAAGGAATAATGAAAAGAACTTGAAAAACACCACCTTAGGGTGGTGGCTGCCGCCACCGGCCGCGGTGTCGGGTGGCGGTGCGCTTTACCTCTTGTGATTGATTCGTTTGGGGTGCTAGAAACCCTAATGGGCTCAAAGGAGCTCTAATGGGCCCAATGAAGCTTAACGGACTCTAATGGACCCAATAAAACCCTAATGGGCTTAATAATATTTTAGTGGGCTTAATAGGCCCAATAAAGCCCTGATTGACATAAAAGGCCAACAAATTGATAAATGGGCTAATATTTGGATTGGAAAACGCTAATGCCAATGAATCCCTAACTTTAAAAATCAATCGGGTCACACACACGAGAATTATTTAATAACTTGAGATATTAAATAATAATCATTGGCAAATTAACATAAGGCATAATGGACTTAATGGATTAAGTCCTTAATGGGTTAAGAAAGAAACACCAAACCCTAATCATCATTTCATGTGAAAACTCTACTTTAGGATTATGGGCATAGACTTATCGAGACCCACTTTTGGGCCATTGGAATGGAATTGTGTGATTAAGCCCAATCACACCATGTGATTTATTTAGAAGAATGATGGACTTAATGGATTAAGTCCTTAGAGGAATAATTCCTTAATGGGTTAAGTAAGAAACTTAAGTCTAATCGGCATTTTATGTGAAACCCTAACTTCACTAGGGTTTATTTTTGGGCCTTTCTATTGGGCCTTGATGATTGGATTAATAATGGGCCATCCAAGAATAATTATATGGACTAAAATGATTTAATGGGCCTAGGGTAAGTCCCATGTAAGGGGTTGGGCCCAATTTGGAAAATTAGGCCATAGATGGACCATAGTTGGGCCTTAATGATTGTATGATGTTAGGCCTTAGAATAAGACCATGTATAGGCCTGGGCCTAATTTGGAAAATTGGGTCATATGTTGGGCTTTGATTTCCTATTGGACTTTGGGATTAAGGATTGGGCCTTGGGCATGCATAAAGTTAACCTTGGGGTAATGTAGTAATTATCCAAGTGAGTATCTATGACTATGTTTTGGGACCCAAGTATTAATTGTGTGTCATTTTGTGTTGACAGTTCGAGAATCTGTCATCTAGCAGCCGGGGTGAAGTCTGCGGGACTTCAGCAATGCGGGGTTATGTCTACAGGACTTCAGCGGTATGAGGTGAGTTACCTTCCGGTAGTGGGGGGTCTAAGGCCACAATGCCGACCCACCAGTAGGAGATGTATGATAGATGATTGTCTTTGTGATATCATCTAGGTTTGCTACTACTTGATATGTTATATGCTAGCATGATATGTTGTATGTGATAGTAGTAGAGTTCGGTTGTTAGGACCGAAGGGTAGTCAAACACCCCAGATACGTCTGACAATATGTGATGATATGTTTGCATGCTGGCTTGTTATGTTGTATGCGATAGAGGTAGTAGGAGGGGACCAGTCCCCAAGTTCGGTTGTTAGGACTGAAGGGTAGTTCAGGCACCCCAGATATGTCTGATATTATGTTTGTGTTATGTTATATGTGATGGTAGTAGTAGGGGAGAAATAGTCCCTAGTATCCGGTCGAGAGGACCGAAGGGGAGGCCAGCTCCCAGATATGCTAGTCAGTATCCGGTCGAGAGGACCGAAGGGGAGGCCAGCTCCCAGACATTCTAGTCAGTATCCGGTCGAGAGGACCGAAGGGGAGACCAACACCCAGATATGCTAGTTAGTATCCAGTCGAGAGGACCGAAGGGGAGGCCAGCTCCCAGATAGACTAGTCTGTATCCGGTCGAGAGGACCGAAGGGGTAGGCCGGGCACCCATATATGCCTGACAAAATATGTATGTTATGTGGTTATATGGTTTGTGGTATGATGGGGGAACTCACTAAGCTTCGTGCTTACGGTTTTCAGTTTTGGTTTCAGGTACTTCGTGTTTAAAGGAAAGGAGCCGGCTTGATCGCAGCTCATCACACTATGGTTTTCCGCACATGAGATCTTTGGAATTACACTATGATATTATTTTATGATAACACGTTTGATTATTTCTACTTTGGTTTTGACATGACATGATATTACGGATGTTTTATTACACTGTTGGTTTTATGATGATGTATTTAAAAATGAAATTTTTGGCCTGTGTTTTTGGGATGTTACAATAACATTACAATGTCAACATAAATATAAATTCCAGTTCCACATAAGAAATCAAAGAATATTTTGTAAATAGTTAAAAGTGATAAATTGTAGTACTAAATACAAAAACTAAATTATAATCTCAATTGAACTAAAATATTTTCTAAAGATATTTTTAGAATTGTTAAAAGTTTTCGAATAAATAACTTAAAATAACTTACAATAACAATAGTTAAAAATAACTCTATATAAATGTTTATATTGTTACCTTTAAAATCAAAAAAGAATGTTTAATGTTTTAAATAATTATAATGATAGAAATTAAAATGTTAAGCAAATAAAATTTAGAGTAAATTACACGAATGGTCCATGTGATTTGGGGTAATTTACACGTTTTGTCCCTAACTTGTTTTTTTAACTCTGAAGGTCCCTACTGTTTGTTTTTGTTACATGCTTGGTCCCTACTATTTGTTTTTGTTATGCGTTTGGTCCTTATCTTACCTAAAAGTACTATTATTTAAATAGCGAAAAATTGTGAGGTGTGTAAGGTTAGGTGACGAGGGTGGGGTTGAAGGTGTGTTTATTTAAATAAATTAGAAAATCAAGGTTAAAATTGTCTTTTTTTTGGTACAACAGGGACAAAACGTGTAACAAAAACAAACAGTAAGGACCTTCCAAGTTAAAAATATAAGTTAGGGACCAAACGCCCAAATTATCATAAACCATAAGGACCATTCGTGTAATTTACTCTAAATTTTAAAAAATTAATTAACAATAACAACCACTATAAATAACATTAAACCATATATTATATTTAATTTTATTCATGAATAACTCGCGGGTAGAAATCATTCAAACGGTTGAAATTATGCAGTTATAATAGATGTAGATATTATCATATAATTCAAAATAATCAATATAGTATATCAATTTAGTATACGAATTATTATATTAAATTTAACAACGAAGTTATTGCTATATTTAAAAAAACAAATATTTCTAAAGACTCCAACTATATAGGTATTTTTGCGCGTTGCGCACGGACATTCGCCAAGTATATATATATATATATATATATATATATATATATATATATATATATATATATATATATATATATATATATATATATATATATATATATATATATATATATATATATATAGGGAAGGGTTATTTGGAAAATAAAAAAAACCCAAAAAAAATACTTAGAGATCACAAAAGTTTTTTTGAATTTTTTTTATGAAAAAATCGCAGGTATTTTTATAAAATTGCTTGAAAAAAAAATCGTCTTTTTTTTTGTTCTTTTCAAAAAAAAAATTCAGCGAAATTATAGTAAAAGTAACAATTTCTCTATAAAATAGTAAAAAAAAAATTAGGGTCTCTAAGTATTTTCTTTATGCATTTTTATGATTTTTAGGGTTTTTTGTTTTCCATAGAAACTATATATATATATATATATATATATATATATATATATATATATATATATATATATATATATATATATATATATATATATATATATATATATATATATATATATATATATATATATAATGACAACTATGAAAAATATAAAATCAATGGTCCTTTAAAGTCTTAGGGGGAGGTGCTCGGATGCTAAGGATGTCTCAAATATCATCAAATAGAAGATGAGGAAGTCCTTTGGTGAAGATGTTTGCCATATGAAAACGGAAGAACATATGATGTACTCACACATCATCGCGTCATATATTAGCCTGGACAAACTACTTATCAGTTTATATGTTTTTAAACTCATGTTGAAAAGTTTTTATATAGATATAAATTGCACTAAAATTGTTATAAAAAATTAGGGTTGTTATTGTGAGTAGTGAATGAAGTTCAAGAATCATATTACTATATAATTAAGACTCGGAGACAATATTTGCAAAACCTCAGCATTTAGCTTCTACGATGAAGCATGATAGTGTCAAATGTGTTTTGGATGACTATGAAATAAGATTATCACTAAAAATGCATAGTACCCAAAAGTTGATTTGCAGGTATCCAAACACTCACTTAGTTGGCATCCTTGTAAAAAACAATTTGAGTGGATATTTATTTGTTGACATATAATCCAAAAGAGACGGTGTCTTGAAAATACCAAATAATTTGTTTCAAAGCATTAGAGTGATCGGTGCATGGATCATATATGTGTGATCAGACATGTTTGACAAGAATAAATGTTGTTATGACTGGTAAAGGTGGTGTATTGAAAGTTCCCCGAAGAGGCTTTGTGACAACCCGATATTTCTAGACAATGAAATATAACATCAGTCAAATATAGGTAAAAATTAAACTTTCCTAAAACCTTATATGGGTTAAATAAAGTAGTAGGAATCGTGTCAAGGTTTTCATACATATGAAGAACCCTAAAATCCGAGTTATAACGAAGAAGTTATGGCAAATCGAAGATTCTCGGCGAAACCGGCAATACTGATAAACGTAAAACGCGAAGTTTCAATACAATAGTTTTTGGCCTTAGGTGTCTAAATGAAAATTTTAGATATCATCAAACCGTAAACGTACATAAATAGAACGTCCAAATCTAACTTCGTATGAGGAAGTTATGATTTTTGTAAGTTACAGATATAACAGTAGATAGCTAAAAACTCGAAATAGAGATCGAGAGACTTTTAGCCGACACAATCTAAATGAGAATCGAAGGGCTCAACAATACTAGCGCAACGGTAAAAAGTCTGACGAAAACGGACATCGGATGAAGAAGTTATGGAACTTTAACAGACTTTTCCTGTCCCGACCTATTAAAAATATAGTATTAAAAATAAATCAAAACTAGCCAACGGAGTCTAAACGAAAGTTGTAGATCGTAGTCTCACCTTTTTGTGGATATAGAGAACGTCGAAAACGGAGTGCGTATGAGAAAGATATGAATTTTTGAAGTTTGCTAATTAATTAAAATATAAATTTAATTAAAACCCGGTATTATCCGAAGAACGAGTCAGCGGTCCGATCCCTCGTACGCCCAGTGTACTCGGATGCTAGGCTCCGGTTCGTCCACGTCGCTCTAATGTTTCGACCGAGGATGCGCTCATGCATGACGCATGAGTACGCAGCGCATACTCTAGTACGCCCCACGTAACACAACCTCTCAGACCCCTATAAATAGAGATGCGAGGGTGCCGGCCGAAATTGCTAATTTCCTTCCTTTCTCGCGCCGAAGCTCTGCGTTTCGACCCTCGGAATCATCCCAAAGGCCCGGTTTTCATATCCAAGGTGGGAAGAAAGTTTTACACTCCCGAGACTCCCGAGATTTCCCGAGAATCTCGAGAGATCCGCTTTCTCGAGTAGAAGTTCTGCTCGGTTTTCGTCACGCTTTCTTCAATCGATCAAGTGAGTTCATACCCCTTTCAAACACACTTTAAATGCATTTTAAATGCTTTTAATATTCTATAAGGGGGGGGGGGGGAATACAAGTAACCATACGGTTATTATCGTATATTTTATAAAGTCTCACTTCACTTGTTTTTATCAAATAAATCACTTGTAATTCCTTACTACTATGGAAAACTCTTGTCATACTTTGCGTGCATTAGTCTTATACAAAGTATATAGTGATTTCAAAGTAGCTTTCGTTGTTAAGTTTTTTATAAATTCTAAAAACTTATGATTTTGCCTTGTCAAACATTGTGAAAAAGGATAAACTTTGCATACAAAACTATCACTTTAATACAGACTTAGTTGAGAATCCATGAGACGTGTATATCTTCAAACGTTACTTTTCTTTATTAGAAAGTAATGCTGCAAGTCCTGTCTATAACCAGAGCCTCCCGTTCGGAGAACGTGTCAAATGTGTATAGATCTATACGAGAAGTCATGATCCCGCGCCCTGACTGTTAGCTACAGTCCGTCCTTTGGGGTGACATTTGTCATCACGCTGCGACGCTTGAAGAACGTCTTTACAGGCATATTATGTTTAGTATGGTTATAAAACTCATGGGATATACAATTATTATGGTATTATGCTTTTATGAACGGGTAGCTATTAAAATTATTCTTCATCCAACAAATGCGATCTTCGTATAGCTTTATTATATAAAACTATGACACAACTTTTAAGAACGTCGGTTGCTTGCGATTTTCGGTATTAGAGACTGCCAGTTATGTTAGGAAAATAAGGGTTTTTCCTATATACAAACCAAACAACTAATAGGAAAATAAGGGATTTTCCTGGTGCAATTATTTGCAACTTATAACACGAACATTCATATGCATTTCATACTTTTATAAGAAAATAAGGGTTTTTCTTGGGAAACACAACAATTCATATCTCAACCATTAGGAAAATATGGGATTTTCTGGATCTAATACATTCACTTTCAACACAACAAATCACAACTCTTTACATTTGAAATACTGCGTTTTCTGGAAAACATACACAAACTTTCGAATGGCGTACATTTTTTCAAAAGACTACTCGTGAACTCACCAACTTAATTGTTGACACTTTCTTTTTGAAATAACTTGTATTCTTAGGGAACCGCTAAGCAGATTTGGAAATCAACTTTTGGGGATTAACGTACTGACGTTAAATACTTCTTTTGAAAGATGTTTATGTATTTAACTTTTGAACATGTAACGAATACAATTATGTAAACATTTTGGAAACTTTAATATATATGGTGGTTTGTACTTTCCTTTCTATGAACTGTTATGATACTGAATATGACGTCCTCCGCCCCCGAACGTTTCCGCCGTTCTGGTTTGGGGGTGTGACAGATTGGTATCAGAGCATTGTTTATAGTGAATTAAGTATATCAAAACCATTTTTGGTATACAACTATAAACACAACTGGGCAAAAACACTCTGAGTAAGAGTCATACTTTTAAAATTAAATTTATTTAGTTTTGGTAAAGTAGGCATGCATTCATTTCATATTAATAACATGGTCAGTATCATAATTAAAACAAAATAGAAGTATTATAAATAAGTTGTGCAGTGCAGGTATGACTTGGGACATGTAATCGGAACTGGGATGAATGTAGCCTGATCAACTATATTTGTCCAAGGGCCGACTAACGTATGTCAAGGAGTGTCTGCAATGGACAACAAATTTAAAACTTACCAAAAGCATATCATTAAAGAATACTAAGGGAGTATTCGAGTGCCTTCAACCCTTAAACTTAAGAGGAAATTCCATGTACTTTAGCTTGTAGTCAATTCTTAACCCTATTCTCGTATAGACTCAATTGGTTGGATTCCATCACCCCGGTGACCCCTACTATCCCAACCAAGGTAATGGAGAAGGGATAGAGAATGATCCTGAAGAAGGAATGCAAGAAGAATCAGACTCAGATCCAGAGAACAATAACCTACCCTTAACGGCTCCAATTCAAAATCCTAATCCTCGACCGGAATTTCATGGCTCGACGCCCCTTTGGGTAACTAACCTTAATAGGTAGAGTCGTGAATAGGATCAACCCCTTCCATTCAACGGAGACCGAAGCTTCTACAACCTAAGCGAGGGAGGAACAGCAGACAGAGCCCTTCCTATATTGGTTCGTCGGATTTCTCGCATTGGTGAACAAGGACGGACGACCATCCATCGAACCGAGGAAAATGATGCGAACACTGGAGTCAACACAGTTTGCATCCGATAGTTAGGATTAGCTCACGGGAGAATCGTAAATCGAAATGAGGCATTGCAGAGAGAGCTAACGGCAACTCAAACCGAAGTGATAGAACTTCGGGCACGCCAGGCAAGACATGAACTACGTATGCTTGAGATGGAGCGTCAGTTGGCAGAATCTAAGGCCCATGTAGCTAGCTCACGTAACAAATAATACCTGTCTGACTTCCAAAATTTTGTCATAGCATAAGACCTTGGATAAAGTCCTTACTTTTCTTAACCTTGTAATCGGAGACCTTTAGATAGGTCAAATTTTCCTAACTACAAAATGTAATGCACCATGTTTTATAATATATGATGTATTTCCTTTATTAAACCCTTTGCATACCCCTCCAATTCATGAGTTTATCTACTCTCCTTATGAGTCGAACTCAAAAGCCTATTCAGGGGTAAACCAAACTTCTGATATAACAAATCACTAATGCGCGACTTTCGAATCATTAAAACTTATAGTTCTTCTTGTTATTTCCTTATCATAACAATGTCTCCTCGTAGATCAGCATGTAGAAACGCAACCCCTCAATATGACCCCAACATAGTGCAATCTGCTATCACCGCGGTAGTAACAACCGCACTGTCTCAAGCAAACGTTAGCAGCGCAGCAAGGACTGAAAATAACCAACTTACCAACGCAACCCCATTCCTACAATTGGACACTGCCACATTGCAAGCTACAGTTATAGCCACAGTGGTAGCCATTCTAGCATACAATAACTCTGTCTACTCAAGCAAGGAAGGAAACGATATCAAAAATCCTAATCAAAGAGACAATCGAAGCCACCTACCAGTAGCTACCTACAAGAATACCGCAAGGTGCGAAAACAAGAACATGAAACGAAAACCCTAGAGCGAGAGGGGAGGCAAATCAACTCAAAGAAATGCCAAAAAGCAATCAACAAACCATACTCCTACACCCAAAAGGTCGTACAACGGCAACCAGCCTAAGTGCAACCGATGCAACTTTCATCATCACGAACCCTGCCGTGAAATGCATTGCGTTAGGTGCAATAGAAAGGGACACACCATCCGCTACTGTAGAGAACTAGCCCAAACAACTACTCCATCCACAAATATAGGAGTAGACCGTGCTTGTTATGAGTGCGGAGTAGCGGGACACTTCCGAAGGGACTGCCTGGAGTCAAACATCATGAATGCTGGTGGAGGAGGACGAGTATTCACAATGCGCCAAGAGGAGGCTATTGCAGACCCCACGGTTATTCTGGGTACATTTCTCCTTGATAACTTATTTACGTACATTCCATTTGATAGTAGGGACGCAGAGGAGTTCCGTGAGTCGCAAGTTTAAAAATCTACTCGAACAAAACACCCCAACCATTAAACAAAACTTTCATAGTAGTAATAATGGAGATAGACTAAAAAGCACTAAAAACACACACGTAGAATGCACTATTTCACTAACGAACATCTTACAATGAGAAGTACCAACATCAGCATTCGACATGGATTGGTGTGGCCCTACTCATACCAGTTCCATGTGTTATAAAAGACCCTTTCACTTTAACCATCGACTAACGAAACTCAATCGATTTATAATGACAAACCCGACGCAAACACCAATTGGTTCCTACTTTCAAAACCCCGAAGTACTCATGTGAGGAATCTTTACAACCTTCCCGTAGTATCCCCCAACAGATCATTTAGAAATACCTCAACGAGCAACAAACTACCACGAAACCCCGAATCCCAAGCCCAAGAATAACAAACGAAAGTTCTAGGCTAAAGCTAAAGGAAAATCACCCCAAGAGGCGAGCAAAAGACAACAACATGTGGCAACCTTCGCAGCCATGACATCTGTACATCCTACTACCATCCCTCCTGGTATCCCAATTGTCCCTACACCAGCTAGACAGTATGTCGGAAACCTACCGAAATGCAATAAGTGCGGCTTCCATCATCTGGGTAGTTGTCGTCCGTTACACTGCTTTAAATGCAACAAGAACGGACATACTACCAATTGCTGCCGGACTCGGACCCAACACATTACCTCAAACACCAATGTCGAAATCTCTCAAATATGCCATCTATGTGGCGTAATGGGACACTTCAAGAGGGACTGTCCAACAGAGAAGGACGACGGCGAATCCGGAGGAGTTTGACCTCAGAATGGAAAGAAGCAACGAAAGAACCTACTATAGTATATGTTCACTTCCAATCGTCAGTATTATGCATGTCTTTTTAAAACATGTTTAAAACTAGTGCAACTAGAGTCTTATCTTGCGGGATCCCGTTGGTATAGGGATGCTCGTACTGCGTATACTTACCTTTTGTAGTATACCTTATTCGCAGCAATAGTCTTATAGTAGTCTAAAGTGTTGTAACTCTGTTGATGGTTGCACGGTTGTGTTTTGTCTGTAAACATCTTACGTTCAAATCTAATGTCTTTAAGTTTCCTTATGATTCCGACATTATCATATGACTTGATTCAATTTGATCCTCACAAAAATAGCTTCATACGTACATCTCTTCCTCCGAAATTTTTTTTCTAGCAAAGCCATCATTCAAGAATACCAAAGTACTCGTGCATATAGCACTTATTGTTTCTCATCCTTTCCGAAGAAAAATTCAACAAACCGCCCCGAAGTACCACTCGTGTAGTACGTCAAGTTCAATCCAAAGACCCACAGTTTCAAGCCTATTTATATACGGCTCATATACCCGAGACTATGATTGATGAACCTGGTATGTGTTCTACTATGAACTCCAAGACGGAGACTTCCCAAGACTACGAGTGATCGTGCTGCCATGCAAATAAACTTAGAAGCCCAACGCATGCGCTTTCTGTCGATTGGGACAAGGAAGACAGATAGAACAAAAGTACCTATCCTTTTCCCTTAATTCATGAGTAACCATACCTTATTTTAGATCTTCACGACATCTAATCGACCACAAGGTTTTGACTTCATAATCAGTACGACTAGGTTGTGTTCTTATGCAAGAGGAAAGGTCACTGCCTATACCTTAAGACAGCTTAAGACACAGGAAGTTAACTATACAACACATGATCTTGAGTCAGGAGCAGTGATAATCGCTCTGAAGATCTGGAGACAGTACTTGTAGGGTACAAGGTGTACTAATTTCACAGTCCATAAAACATCCAACATACATTCAACCAAGAAGAGTTATCACACCAGTAAGGCAAACGAAAGAAACAAAGTCGTTCCCCAATAGTGAAAGGTTCACTGGAAGGCCATGCGAGGATTTGAATTCACTTAGGAACGCAAAGATCAAATTAAACTTCTATCCATACTGTAATATCACTTCTGCTTAAACTCTAATTTCGGGACGAAATTCCCTCTAACGGGGGGATGATGTGACAACCCGATATTTCGAGACAATAAAATATAACATCAGTCAAATATAGGTAAAAATTAAACTTTCCTAAAACCTTATATGGGTTAAATAAAGTAGTAGGAATCGTGTCAAGGTTTTCATACATATGAAGAACCCTAAAATCCGAGTTATAACGAAGAAGTTATGGCCAATCGAAGATTCTCGGCAAAACCGGCAATACTGATAAACGTAAAACGCGAAGTTTCAATACAATAGTTTTTGGCCTTAGGTATCTAAATGAAAATTTTAGATATCATCAAACCGTAAACGTACATAAATAGAATGTCCAAATCTGACTTCGTATGAGGAAGTTGTGATTTTTGTAAGTTACAGATATAACAGTAGACAGCTAAAAACTCAAAATAGAGATCGAGAAACTTTTAGCCGACACAATCTAAATGAGAATCGAAGGGCTCAACAATACTAGCGCAACGCTAAAAAGTCTGACGAAAACGGACGTCGGATGAAGAAGTTATGGAACTTTAACGGACTTTTCCTGTCCCGACCTATTAAAAATAAATTCAAAACTAGCTGACGGAGTCTAAACGAAAGTTGTAGATCGTAGTCTCACCTTCGTGTGGATATAAAGAACGTCGAAAACGGAGTTCGTATGAGAAAGATATGAATTTTTGAAGTTTGCTAATTAATTAAAATATAAATTTAATTAAAACCCGGTATTATCCGAAGAACGAGTCAGCGGTCCGATCCCTCGTACGCCCAGCGTACTCGGATGCTAGGCTCCAGTTCGTCCACGTCGCTCCAATGTTTCGACCGAGGATGCGCTCATGCATGACACATGAGTACGCAGCGCGTACTCTAGTACGCCCCGCGTAACGCAACCTCTCAGACCCCTATAAGTAGAGATGCGAGGGTGCCGGCCAAAATTGCTAATTTCCTTCCTTTCTCGCGCCGAAGCTCTGCGTTTCAACCCTCGAAATCATCCCAAAGGCCCGATTTTCATATCCAAGGTGGGAAGAAAGTTTTACACTCCCGAGACTCCCGAGATTTCCCGAGAATCTCGAGAGATCCACTTTCTTGAGTAGAAGTTCTGCTCGGTTTTCGTCACGCTTTCTACAATCGATCAAGTGAGTTCATACCCCTTTCAAACACACTTTAAATACATTTTAAATGCTTTTAATACTCTATAAGGGGGGGATACAAGTAACCATACGGTTATTATCGTATATTTTATAAAGTCTCACTTCACTTGTTTTTATCAAATAAATCACTTGTAATTCCTTACTACTATGGAAAACTCTTGTCATACTTTGTGTGCATTAGACTTATACAAAGTATATAGTGATTTCAAAGTAGCTTTCGTTGTTAAGTCATTTTATACATTCTAAGAACTTATGATTTTGCCTTGTCAAACATTGTGAAAAAGGATAAACTTTGCATACAAAACTATCACTTTAATACAGACTTAGTTGAGAATCCATGAGACGTGTATATCTTCAAACGTTACTTTTCTTTATTAGAAAGTAATGTTGCAAGTCCTGTCTATAACCAGAGCCTCCCTTTCGGAGAACGTGTCAAATGTGTATAGATCTATACGGGAAGTCATGATCCCGCGCCCTGACTGTTAGCTACAGTCCGTCCTTTGGGGTGATAGTTGTCATAACGCTGCGACGCCTGAAGAACGTCGTTACAGGCATATTATGTTTAGTATGGTTATAAAACTCATCGGATATACAATTATTATGGTATTATGCTTTTATGAACGGGTAGCTATTAAAACTATTCTTCATCCAACAAATGCAATCTTCATATAGCTTTATTATATAAAACTATGACACAACTTTTAAGAACGTCGGTTGCTTGCGATTTTCGGTCTTAGAGACTGCCAGTTATGTTAGGAAAATAAGGGTTTTTCCTATATACAAACCAAACAACTAATAGGAAAATAAGGGATTTTCCTGGTGCAATTATTTGCAACTTATAACATGAACATTCATATGCATTTCATACTTTTATAAGAAAATAAGGGTTTTTCTTGGGAAACACAACAATTCATATCTCAACCATTAGGAAAATATGGGATTTTCTGGATCTAATACATTCACTTTC
This sequence comes from Lactuca saligna, assembly GCF_052625555.1. Taxonomy (NCBI): domain Eukaryota; kingdom Viridiplantae; phylum Streptophyta; class Magnoliopsida; order Asterales; family Asteraceae; genus Lactuca; species Lactuca saligna. The sequence continues at coordinate 113,255,079 of NC_136423.1, forward strand.
AACACAACAAATGACAACTCTTTACATTTGAAATACTACGTTTTCTGGAAAACATACACAAACTTTCGAATGGCGTACATTTTTTCAAAACACTACTCGTGAACTCACCAACTTAATTGTTGACACGTTCTCTTTGAAATAACTTGTATTCTCAGGGAACCGCTAAGCAGATTTGGAAATAAACTTTTGGGGATTAACGTATTGACGTTAAATACTTCTTTTGAAAGATGTATTTAACTTTTGAACATGTAACGAATACAATTATGTAAACATTTTGGAAACTTTAATATATATGGTGGTTTGTACTTTCCTTTCTATGAACTGTTATGATACTGAATATGACGTCCTCCGCCCCCGAACGTTTCCGCCGTTCTGGTTTGGGGGTGTGACAGGCTTCTACATTGTGATGAATCCATTATAGGGATACCATTGCTTGAACCAAAGTTAGAGGTTGTATCAACCGAAGTTTGAAATGGTTTTATGAGAGCATGTCAGTGTACCCAATGTTATCCTTGGCATAATGGGCCTTACTAAGAAAAAGTCTATGAGGCGTACATGTAACTGAGATGCCTAAATATCAGTTGAGCAAGCCAAGATCATCATGTGAAGAATTCAAATGTAATTACTATGACTAAATACTGTCGAGTGTATGGGACAATGTAATGAGGATAATGTATTCCCCTTAAAGTAAAAAATTGTTGGGTTATTTACCTTTACCTTTTGCAAATAAAAGAATTCAAATAAAGCTTGACTGGATAAGCAGGAGCTGCATGTGTGGTTTACTCGGTCATGAGCTATCTGTTTAGATTTAGTATTATCTCTGTTTAGATTTAGTATTCTTCGGTTTTATTGTTATTTAGTTATTTTCTTAGTTGTATTTAAAGCCATTCGTCCTCATTTGAAATTGGAATCAGAGCAAAACACTTTCACAAAAAAGAAGCAACCATGAATGACGATAAGGTGAAGGTTCCAGTCTTCGATGGTCACTATGAGCATTGGAGTGAGATGATGGAAAATTTGTTATGTGCAAAATAGGTGTGGAACCTAACAGATCCCGGAATCAGAGAGTCGGTGGTTGGGATCGCTCAGAGCAAAGCAGAAAAGAAGAAGTTGGAGGAATTGCGAACGAAAGACTTACAAGTCAAGAACTACTTGTATCAAGTGATCAATCGAGTAACCTTTGAGCAAATCTTGGATAGGAAGACATCCAAATCAGTGTGGGATTCGATGAAGCAAAGGTTCGTCGGGAATGAAAGAGTTAAGAGATCGATGTTGCAAAAGCTTCGAAAAGACTTTGAAGTGCTCGAGATGAAGGATAACGAATCTATATCTGATTATTTTGGTAGGGTTTTGGTGATATCGAATGAAATGAGAAGCAATGGGGAGTCGATGACTGATTGCAAAATAGTTGAAAAAAATCCTCAGAACTCTAACTGATAAGTACATGTATGTGGTGATTCGATTGAAGAATCAAAAAACATTGAGGAGATGTCCATTGAAGAACTACAAAGCACCTTGGTGGTTCACAAACAAAAATATAAAAGGGTAGGTAAGGATGATGATCAAGCACTGAAGGGAGAGGCAAGTCTCAATCCAAATGGTCATGGAAGAGGAAGAGGTCGATCCAATAATAGAGGAAAAGGATGAGGTTGCGGATGTTTGTTATTCAACAAAGAGACAATAGACTGCTATAATTATTACAAGTTGGGACATTATTCATACAAATGTCCTCATACCAAAGAAACCAATTATGTTGGTTTTGATGAGAATGAGGAAGTGATGCTTATGGTTGAGATAGATGTGGAGGAAACAACTTACATTGCAGATGAAAGTAACGGAAGCAAAGGAATTTTGTGGTTTCTAGATGCAGGTTTTTCCAATCATATATGTGGAAATAAAGAGATTTGTCAATCTAGACTATGGATTCTCAAACTCTGTGAAGTTGGGCAATAACACACGTATGACTGTGATTGGAAAAAGGGAGTGTGAAGTTGTTCCTAAATGGATCAATGTTTGTAATAAATGATGTCTACTATGTCCCGGACCTCAAGAACAATCTCCTCAGCATAGGACAACTCCAGCAAAAAGGGTTGTCTTTTCTCTTCCAACAAGATGTATGTAAGGTGTTTCACCAAGAAAATGGTTTGATTTTCAAATCATACTCAATAGGATGTTCCCATAAGTGAAGAAACAAATACAGTCACAGAACAGAAGATAGAAGGATGTATGTACACAAGTGATGAAGATAGTGCTAAGTTATAGCATGAAAGGATGGGTCATCTTGAAAATTCAGGCATGGAGATACTTTAGGTGAAAGGAATGGGTCTTTTTGGCATAAGGGTTGGGTATATCTGTTTCCAGAAAAGTCTCAAGCTTTTGAAAGCTTCAAGCAATTCAAGAAGAAAGTAGAAATTAAAACAGGAAAGGTCGTCAAAGCACTTCGAACAAATAGATGTGGTGAATACTTATATGATGAATTCAAGACATTTTTCTTAGAGCATGCCATCAAAAAGCAACTCACAACAAGTTATTCACCCCAACAGAATGGGGTAGCTGAACGGAGAAACACAATTTTCATAAATATGGTCATATCAATGATTGCAGCGAAAAAGTATGCCAAAGAAACTTTGGGGAGTGGCAACAGTATGGAGTTTCTATGTCTTAAACAGGTGTCCCACTAAGCCCTCACAAACATGACACCACAAGAAGCCTGGAGTGGGATCAAACCAACAGTCAGCCACTTTCGTGTTTAGGGATGCCTAGCATATGTTCATATCGCTAAACAGAAAACAACTAAACTTGATGCAAAAAGTTCAATTTGTATTTTGATAGGAGTCAGTGAAGAATCAAAGGCATACAGGCTGGTAGATCCACACACACATAAAGTTGTTATAAGCAAAGATGTCATCTTTGAAGAACACAAGTCTTGGAATTGGAATCAAGCTGAAGATGGAGAAGATGGGCAAGAAATCATATGGGGTGATTATCACTTCATTGATGATGACTATGAGTTTGTAAATACTCATCATCTTGATCAAGATCATGAAGTGATGTAAGACGAAAACACAAATCAACACTCTAGCCCCATGATTAATGAATCTGTTGCTGGTCCTAGCATTCCAGCAATCAAAGAAAAGAAGAACTCAGAGACTAAGAAGACCACCTGCTTACTTATATGATTATTTTGTAAGTGATGAGGAAGAAGTAGAATTCGATGAAGATGAGATGATGTCCGCTGATCTCATACACCAAGACACTGTGCATTATGAAGATGCAACTAACGATGAGAGGTAGAAGAAATCCATGGATCTTGAAATTTTTGGTATTGAGAAAAATCAAACATGGCAGCTGGTAGACCTGCCAAAAGGAGCCAAATGCATTGGTGTTAGGTGGGTTTTCAAGAAAAATCTCAATGAAAAGGGTGAGATTAAGAAACACAAAGCAAGTCTTAATTGTGAGGGGATATGGCCAAGAGTATGGCATTGACTATGAAGAGGTATACGCCCCAATTTCTCGAATGGATACAATTCAATTAATATTTTCTCTTGCTGCTCAAAAGGGATGGAACATTTACCAACTAGATGTAAAGTCAGCTTTCCTCTATGGAAACTTGGAAGAAGAAGTGTATGTGCAACAACCACAAGGTTACGTACATAAGAATCAAGAACACAAAGTTTACAAACTCCAAAGGGCTCTATACATGCTTAAACAAGCCCCTAGGGCATGGTTCAGCCGAATTGAATCATATTTTGTCAAGGAAGGTTTCACTAGAATTAGATCTGAACACACTATGTTGATCAAAATGACACCAGATGGAAGTTGTCTTTTTGTTAACATTTATGTTGATGACCTCCTATACACAGGTGACAATGAGCAGATGCTGTAAGATCTCAAATTCTCAATGAAAATGGAGTTTGAAATGATGGACCTAGGGAAGATGAGATACTTCCTATGAATAAAAGTTCTGCAAACGACAGCTGGAATACATATTTCATAACAAAAGTATGCAATAGAGATGCTACCACGGTTCAACATGTTGGATTGCAATGCAGTCATCAATCCAATTGTTCCTGGGTGTAATTTGAAATTAGAAGAAGGCGAACCTATGGATGAAACAGAATTCAAAAGCTTAGTGGGAAGCTTAATGTATATCACAACTACAAGTCCATACATTTAGTTTGTGATAAGCTAGATCAGCCGTTTCATGTCTAAACCCACCACTACTCATTTCGCAGTATCAAAGAGGGTGCTACGATACCTACATGGTACTTTGTATTATGGTATCTAGTACAAGAAGGGAGGAAGTGGTTCAATGGAAGTATTTACAGAAAGTGACTTCTCCGAAGATTGAAATGACCAGAAAAGTACTTATGGGTACTTAATTTTGTGGGATGGGGCAGCGGTCTCCTGGTTATCAAAGAAATAGAGCATCGTTGCACTGTCTTCGACTAAAGTAGAATATGTGGTAGCAGCAGCATGTGCCTATCAAGTGGTGTGGATTCGAGGAATTCTTGAAGAACTCGGAATTAAACAAGGAAAGGGAACAATGATCAGGTGTGACAACACATCTACAATTAAGCTCTCGAAGAATCCAATGTTTCACGGCCGATACAAACACATAGGAGTAGAATGTCATTTTCTTCGAGACCTGGTTGGAAAAGGAACAATCGAGTTAAAACATGTTGGAACGAAGGAGCAAGTAGTGGACATCTTCAGAAAACCTCTGCATCATGATATGTTTCTCAAACTAAGAGAGAAGCTTGGAGTATGTTCATCGGAGGACAAACAAGACGTGATTGTCTAGTTTGGGGGAAATTTTTTTGGGTTATTTACCTTTTGCAAATCAAAGAATTCGAATAAAGCTTAAATAGCTAAGCAGGAGTTGTACGTGTGGTTTACTCGATCATTAGCTATCTGTTTAGATTGAGTATTATCTATGTTTAGATTTAGTATTCTCCAATTTTATTGTTATTTAGTTATTTTCTTAGTTGTATTTAAAGCCAGTCGGCCGCATGAATAAAGTATTCCATTTTGTGAGCAAATATCAAGTGTTAGTTCTTTCACAAATAAGCAACATAACAAATATAGTAATAGATATATAAATATTCATTTCACTTTGTTTGTATGTAACTGTTGGTAGATACATAGTTTTCAAACCATTAATACCAAGATTGAGACACTTGTTTGAGACCATATAATGATTTCTTGACAAAGAACACATAATTTAGATAGGAGTGACCTCGAAATTACAAAGCTTGATACATATATATTATCTCATAAAAATGACTATTAAAAAATGTGTTTTTTACATCTAGTTGGTGAATTGTTAATGATTTGAGATTGATATACTTAAGACTATGCTTATTTTTCATAACTTTAAACACATGGATAATTTTTCATTACAATCTATTCCAAGTTGTTATGATTTCTCATCACCAAAAAATCACACTTTATTCAAAATTATAACTTGTTGATTATAGTTTATGGAAAGAGGGAGTGACATAGACATCAGTGATTTCATAAGATGGATTTCATTTTTCATGTATCTGTGTCTGTAATTTTAGTGATAATTTTGAAGGATATGATATGAATAAGGAAGGTAGACATTCATAAGACATGGTACCAAAAATTGGTAGACACATGAGAATGGGTTGATAAAGTATGGATGATGTTTCTTGAGTACTCTTACCATGCGTTCAGATTTACCACTTATGGGGAGAGGTGTATGGACAAGAAAAATGGAATTCATGCCATTATTATAACAAAACTGAGCAAACGAGTGATTATTGTACTTAGTACTATTATCACATTAGAAAGTTTCCATGAATTTTCCAAAATCGTTCTAAAAAAAGTTTCTTAAGTCTAGAAAAGGGGGACATACTTGAGGTTTATGAAAAGCAGAAAGTTCCAAAGAAATTTTGAGAAATCATCAAGGAAAAATATGTAAAAATGATATCCCCTAAACCTAAAGTATGGCAGTTCCTTAAATTACTAAGCACAATATCAAATAGAATGAAGTTAGTGAACTTAAATCATAAAATAGTAATTTAACTTGTGCTCAAGAATTGAAAGTTGATGTATCAGAGAAGGAATAAGTCTTTTAACAGTTATAAGAAATAAAAGTGTTGTTTGTAAGCAAAAAAAATTATTTCAGTAGAGATGGACTAGACATCGATGCCACAAATCTTAAAAAAAGTGGAAAATATTTGGATTATAATCCTCCTTCTTCATCGCTCCAGGTTTATTTTCGGCTAAAGGCTCTTGTAAAAAAAACACTAAATGATTTCTCACATAGAGTAATAAATGAAAACAAAACTATGAACATAATAAATTTACATGGTTCACAAGATGAGAGTGATCAATTATGCGCACGACATAAATACTAATTGGTTGACTTAAAACTGCCAATAAGTCCAAGCCCATAAATTTGACGAAAATGGACCATGATGAAAATGAAGGCAAATCTAATATAGGAACTAGCACATAATTAGTTTGCCTAGCAGCTATACAGTCAAAGGGTAAATTAGTTTCCACACCTTAATAGTTGTTGTTGTGGTCCTAACCTATTATTCTTCTTGTCAGGTACAAGCTAAGAAATTGTTGGATATAAACAATATGGAATGCTACAAGTATCTTGGGCACAAGGTCAATGGAGATAAGCACTCTATTATTGTTGTTGTCGGTTGTGGTTGTTGTTTCGACTTAGGGAGGAGCTACATACATCTTTGGTGGGTCCTAGGACCTACCCAAATTTTAATATTATCCACAAATTATATAGTTGTTTGGAACCTATCTCGTTGTATTGGGAAAATTTAAGGACGTGCCTAATTTTAAATGAGGGAACCACCTTGTTTTCTTTTCAAAATTTATCATTGGTTATGACCTTGTTTTGTCCACTCTTACTGCTCGCTTATCCGGTTTTTCCATCACGACAAAATCTGGTGATATAAGTGGCAACCTCATATGATGTTGTGACAGAAAATGGGTGCCCTGTTAGCACTATCTTTGTTGTTGTAAAGGACATAGAAGTGAGCAATTTTATAGAGGAGTTGTGCATTTGTTATATGGTTTTCCTCATTTATATAAGTACCAATATGGGTTGTTATTCATAGACTAGTGATAGAGGATTTGATTTTTGGATCAAAGTAGAAAGTCCATTGTAATTCTTGTTGAGACCTGTAATTAACTGAAACAAGAGACGAATTTCAGTAATGGTCACATCAACGTTATAGAGTTGGCCGATAATGAATTTTAGCTCTTGCAAATAGGCTAATACATTTGGGAAATCATGAAGTCTGATTCTCAAAAATTCATGCTCTTAGTAGATGTCTCTAGAGTTCTTATTTACTTGTCTTGAAATATGTTTGGAAGACAATCCTAAGCTATTGAGCAATGGAATCGAGAAAAATGATGGTCTGGAGAAGGCTAGTACATTTGTTACAACAAATCCATTGTGAGGCAATGTTGTCTAAGTGGTACTACTGCTATTTTACTTCAACAATTAAGGAAATGAGGTCATTAGCAGTCGTCTAAGCATGACCTCTTCTCATCCCTTCTTCACATCAGTAGTTTTTGATTAATGGTCAGCGAGAATAAACTCCATGTTGTCCTTACCCCCTCCAAAATAAAAAATTTGATGTTGCAGAGTGTAACGACAACGTGGAATTGATTCTTCATGGACATCAAAACAGAACAATCAATGTAAATATGGGATGAGAAGATACCGTTAGGGGAAAGAGGTGTGGATAAGGTAAATATGAATTACATAATACCATATAAGTTAACACCTTACCTTATTTCATTGATATCAGTTATGTATATACAATATAGTAACCCTAGCTCTAGGCACAAGTAAGTTATCTACATGTAACTATGCAAGTTAATGATAACTAGGATAAATACAATGACTAATAAGTACATAGGGCAAAATTCATAGCTACCAAGAGTAAATATTGTGTTTCATTTAGGTAAAAAAAAATATGAAATGGTACTCTCTACCTGATTAGGTTCTGTCTATGGCTGTAAACGAACCGAACGTTCGGTGAACCATTCGGAGGAAAGTTCATTTACGTTCGTTTATTTAGTAAATGAACGAACATGAACAAAAATTCTCGTTCATTTAGTTAAATGAATGAACATTAATAATGGTCTCGTTCATTCATTTATGTTCATGAGTGTTCGTTTAAGTTTATTTCATATATGTTCAATTGTTTTTATTACATAGCTATATTATGCATTCGTTAATGTTCATATATTTTCAATTGTGTCTATTTATCTTTTTTCATTTATGTTCGTTCATTTATGTTTATTTAACATGTTAACGAACATAAACAAACGAACATGAACAACATAATATTTAAACGAACGAACATGAACAAGAAAACTTATTTGTTTATCTATTCTTGTTCTTTCGTTTGTTTGGAGAACATGAACAAACCTTTGTTCATGTTTGTTTGGTTCGTTTACAACCCTACTTCTATCTCTTGACAAATGGTAAAAGTTAGAAGAATGTTGGTAGGTTTGTTGGTTGTTGGTTATTTGTTTTAACATTACATTGAATAATGTCAATTAATATGAGATAATCATAATATGTGATATATAAACACAGATGTTATTAAAACTTTATAGCAGTAACCATAATTTATTTGATATGTTAGAAAAATTATTCACAATGATGAAGATAGTCTTAGTATTTTAACCTGAGAACAAAAATATAAGCTTACCGAAAAGTCGGTTGTGTTATGAATTTGTTCAGACTTGATCTGGATCAAGTTATAAACAAACTCATCAACAACTTTCATATTTTTCTTTAATTCTGCTTCGGACCCAATATTAAAATACTTCTTGATCTTCCAAGACATGTCAAAAAATCTTCGACTTGTCAACGTGTTTGCGTCATCAAATGCACGACTGAATCTTACAGCTTGTTTACTTGAACCCCATATGTTGTCAAGATCAATTCCAAAAGAAACTTTAAATATTGAATCTAGCGTTGCTTTCATGAACAAATCCTGTATAAACGTGTGTCTATATATATATATATATATATATATATATATATATATATATATATATATATATATATATATATATATATATATATATATATAAAGGTTCAAATGAAAACAAAAAAATATTAAAAACCGTAAAAACCTCTAATTTTAGATGTTTATAAAGGGTTTAAGGTTTAGGGTTACCTAAACCCTTCATAAACATCTAAAGTTAGAGGTTCTTACGGTTCTTAATCTTTTTTGGTTGTCATTTGAACCTCTCTCTCTCTCTCTCTCTCTCTCTCTCTATATATATATATATATATATATATATATATATATATATATATATATATATATATATATATATATATATATATATATATATAATCAATGAGTATCTAGTTGGTGAATTAAATATTAATGACCAAACGAGAAGCTTACATATATATCGATTTTATGGTTGTTATTTGCTGCTTCTAACAATATGTTTCCAAGTTTTATGGCATTCTTCCTGAAAATCACACTGCTAAAATTTCTCAAGACTTTTGTAGAGAATTCATGACTCGATACCTTCCTTTGTTCTCTCCATTTCTCCCCATCAACTGCAAATATTCCATGACCAAGTAGATCCTCTAGAAGGTCGTGGGTATAAGTTCCCTACAATATTTTTTGGAAATATTTTAATTTCTAGGGGAAATGTAACATCAGGGACATGTGTGACAATCTCTCAAAACGTAAAGCCTACAACATTAACCCTTTAGTGTGGAAAAGATCACAATAAAACTATTCGGTTCTTGTACATATAACCTTTTTGTCTGGACAAGAGCATAATAAAACCATTCGACTCTTATATATATAACCTTTTAGTGTAGACAAGAGAATAATAAAACCATTTGATCGTTATATATAAGACCAAATAGAGAAAAATCTAAGGATGCATACGAATGCTCAATTCAAACTAGTTTTTGACAATTAGAAAATGAAAAATTATGTATGTACAAAAATGACATGAAAGTAACGATTCATCTCCACTAAGAAACATCAAAGTGGTCCAACAAACTATATGGTAGTCTTCATCTATCTTAAATACGATCAGAATAACGTCTAAAAATATGTCTTTTAAATCATTTATATGTTTTATTTTGTATTAAATACCAAGTATATAATCTTGAGTTGTTTATTCTTATATTCTTATATTTCGTTTGACGTGATTGCCGCTACTGATATTTAGCAATCGGGTCGTGCACTACGCTGAAGTCTAGGGTCACAGTTGTGGTACAATGTGTGGTGTCGTATGCGATGTGTAAACCGGTTAAGGTTGACGTGCAGTACGAGCGACAGTGTGCGGAGCTTGGTCCTAAGGTTCACAGTGCTCGGTTCTCCGGTGTGCAATGCTGAGTTGCAAAACTGTGTTGATCGGCCATACATGCTAGTGAGATCTTTGGCTTTTGTGGCCTTGGCCCACAAAAGCCTTGGGTCAAACATTTGTAATTTTAAGGAGATGTTATTGTACCTTCATAAAGTACACATAAATAGTGTGTGACGAATGTAAATTCTACATATATAAAAAAAACTAGGAAAATGTGGTCTTAATGTGTCTATTAAAATTACTTAATTATAATTTAGACAATATATATTGTTGAAAATGATTAGTCATAGACATTAGTTATGCAACAATAATTTGTACATAAATAAAATCCAACTTCTTTGAAAAATATTATAAGATAAACGTACATTACAATCACCTTTTGAAATGCATAAATAAAATTAAATATAAGTATCGATTTAGTGTTCTTTTTTACCATTGTTAATTTTAATTAATTTAAAAAAAAATAAAAATTGATTGAGTTTTATTTTTAACTATTGTTATGGTTAATTAATTTAAAAATACTTTTTTGGCTGAGATTAATGACTATGGAAACACATTTAGTGAAATACAACAATATCTAAAATATAAGAGAAAATAAAACATAATAATAATGCAAATGTTACTTGTTTCATACATATTGTTACGGAAAATAACTTCATATTTATCGTAGGGTGTAAAGAAATAGAAATTTCATTAGGTATATTTAAATGTTTAATATAACATAGAAACTTATTTCAGAACTATTTTAGGTTTTCAGTTTGTTAATAAACCGCAAAACAACAATAAATAAAATAGTTTTTAAATAAAAAATAGTACAAAAAACAAATATTAAAAAATAAGATATTAGAAAAATATTATAAACGATATTTACGATAACAAATAAGATATTATTCATCTTATCTATCATTGTCTAACAGATATTTTTATTATTGTATGTTTTCGTTTTGTTAATAGATCGTAAAAAACCAACAAATAAACTATCTTTTAAATAAAAAATAGAATCGAGAATCAACATTAAAGTGACAAACAAAACATAAAATCTAATATTAGAAACAATAAAAAAATACAAAAGAAGATTAAAACGAAGAAAATGAATAAAACTAAAAACATAATAAGAATGTACTTTACCAAAATGTCTATAAAAAAACAAAGTTCTCTCAATGTCTTAATTGCGGTAATAGATTTTTGCATTTTCTCAAGTCATCTTTTCCTCAGATCTTATTTTTGAAAGGGTGAGCAAAAATCGCACTGTAATTAAAATTAACCGCAAAAACTGCATAAACCGCAACCAATTAACCACAACCGCAATAAAAACTGACAGTGAGGTTCTTTGTTTTTCAAAACCGCAAATTTGCGGTGCGGTGCGGTTATTAGTTTGCAAAAACCGCACTGCACCGAACCACACCGAACCGTACCGCGATCATCCCTACTTGAAACCCTAACTACTTATGTTAAAAATCTAACTCTAATAAAATAATAGTCTTTTTGCCAAGGGACATTCTTTTAGACCCTCTTTCAAATGTTTTCCCGCCTATAGCCTATTTTTGATAAAAGTATTTATAGATTTTTTTTATAAATTTAAATATATCAGAAAAATATGGTAAATCCTGTTAAATAAGGACATAATAGATACAATTGTTAAGCAGTTCATTTGTTTTCCTGTTTTCCAACTCAATTAGTCTTCATTCGTTTTTCTGATTTCACTCTTCATTCATTTTCCTTTTTCTTTATTAATAAAAATCCCATAAAATGGCCCATTAAATTATCATCAAGATATGTTAATAAACAGAATCTAAAAAAATCAAGAACCTTTTTCAGAATTGAATTTGTATTGGTTTTCTTATCTTCATATTTTCCCTTCTCATCTACCCTAACAAATGAAAATGTTATTATCACTTGTCATTTTCTTATTTATTTGGCTACATGTCATTTTGTCATAATTTTAAAATATATTTATTTTCCACTTGTCAATTATTTCATTATTCATTTCCACTATATCATTAATTTAGTTTCCATAAATTAAACCTACTATAATAACTATTAATTTCAAATTTAAATTTCAAATTTCAATTTCAAATAAATTTACACTTTAAATATTTGTATTTAACATTTTATTATAATAAATCGTTTAGTACACGGGTCTAACAATTAAACACATAACTTTAATTAATTTATTTTTTGTATGTTTTTTTTTATTTTATAATTTTCACTTATTTCATATTTCAAATTCAAATAAACTTTTCATTTAATCGTTCCTGTTAAAAATTATGTTTTAATTAACCCGTATAATATACGGGTTTCACAACTAGTTGTATAATCGATTAGCATCCCATATAACCCTTTACTACTTCTTTTTAAAAGGCATTCAATTTCAATCGACAACTCAAAATATTCAAAATTTTACAATCCCTATTGGATTTGATCGGCCGACACTTAACTCAAGTCCAGATTATCCGATTTCCGAGTAACAGTGTCACTCAACCCCTCATTGTATTCCAACTCATTCGCTTTCCTTAAGTTGACCATTAGTACATATATATTGCATAAAGAAGAATGAAATTGAATAAGTGGAATATTCATTTGATGATTATAGGTTGAGAAAGTTAGAATTAAGTTGAATAACAAATTTGAGAAGTTGGTTTTGTGGTATTCTTCATTTTAATTACAGATAATTTGAAAAAATAAACTGTTATAACATTGTTTTGTTTTATGCCTTTATGTAGGATCTGGGGATGAAGGTTTAATGTAAGAAGAGTCAGATGAGTAATTTTGTTGAGCGGTCATGACTTAAAAATGCAATGTGACATTAGTAGATAAGAGCGTTAAACATCATAAAAGAAATACATTAAGCACTAAAAAGTATTCTAATTTTAATATTTACAGCACTTTGCGAACTAATACTAAAAGTATCTCAAATTTTAATCTACACATACACATTTTTAAATCTTAATGGCTTTTAGCTATTAGTTAAACGTTTATGTTAGAGAATAACATCATCATGGTAGTGGTTTTATTTTTTTTATTTTTTTTTTAATTGATCATTGTAGTGCTTCGTTTAAGAAAATGCCTAAGAAAGGAAAATATAACATAAGCACGTTATTATTTCAAATATGTTCAAGATTTGGTATGAAACACATGATAAAGCTTGTTTGAAAATAAAAATGAAGGCATCACTGCATTTACATCAAGTTCAAATTTTAATAAAGGTATAAAACATAGTAAAAAAATATATTAAGATTTTAAATTATCAATAATTATATTATAATTAGTCGTATTAATAAAATATATTACGATTTTAATTAAGGTATAAAACATATATTATAAGTTGCAATACAATTATATTAAAATTAGTTATTAGTATGATTTTAAATTATTAATAATTTTTTTTAAACGTGGTTTTCACAGTTATTAACCTAATATGAGTTAGACATTTTTATATCAACCAATTAAATACAATAACTTCAAAAACTTTTGAGTTATAATGATTAATTAGTTGAGCAATATAGAGATTTAGTATTAAACTAATATTTAATGTAGATACAAAAAATCATTGATATGCATTAATTATGCGATAAGTGAAGAGTTGTAAGTTCCAAATGAATGTGCTTAAAGTGTATATATATATATATATATATATATATATATATATATATATATATATATATATATATATATTAGTTTATAACCCATTAAAACCTTGGTTATAAAAATAATTAAACTTTCATATTAATAAATCAAATTTATTAATCTACTTTTTTAAAATTAGTTATTAATTAAGAGATATTGTTTAATTATATAAAATTATAATCGTTGATTTAAATAAATACATGAAGTTATATCACCTTTTAAGATATATTAATTTTATTTAATTTCTTAATCTAATATTTCAAATTTAAAATTTAAAATTTAAAATGAAGAATCAATTATTAATTTAATGTATTTAGAGCGATAAATTTAAATTTTGAAATTTGAAATTTATAATTAATAGGTTGACAATTGGCATGATAGGTGACATATAATCTTAATGAGGAGTTATAATAGTATGATACTAGTCAATAAGATAATAAACATATTCATTTGTTAAAAAATGGATATATATATATATATATATATATATATATATATATATATATATATATATATATATATATATATATATATATATATATAGGGATAGTTCAAATAAAAACTGTAAATACTGTGAAAACATAAAAAATTACTTTTATGTTATTATTCTAGAATGTATTTTGTATGCATAGCTTTATGTCATTATGGAAAAATGAATAAATGAATACTCACATGTTCAAAATAAAATTAGAAATTACTATAAAAATGCACATACATAAATTTATAATAGAATAATAATATTATAATGAATATATGAATAATCAAACGTTAATATTCATATTAGGATTACTTTAATAATACACGTATACAACATTCATTGCAGAATAATAACATAAACATAATGTTTTTATGTTTTCATATTTTTACTGTTTTTATTTGAACTTTTACATATATATATATATATATATATATATATATATATATATATATATATATATATATATATATATATATATATATATATATATAAATCATTTACCAATTACTAAATTTGAAGAAAGTAAGCTTATCACAAAAAAAACATAATTATAAACATTTAATTCTAAAGGCGGATATACCTTTCCATAATTTTCGAAATTCGTCTTGAGAATATACTCCACATTCATCGGATCAGTTGTATAGATCTCACCTTTGAAAGGGCTTATCAATCTATAAGTTTTGTATTTTTTTGCAAGATTGGTCATGTAATCATGCGCCGTGTTGAAGTGGATGAACAAACTAAATACCGTCCCAGCAACCGGATGATATTTCTTTGTCTTCCTCCCATATAAGAAAACAAGAAGAAAAAAAACAAGTGCGAGTATGATGATTAGATTTGATAAAAAATCCATGTAAGAGGTCATGTAAAGTAAGGGAATGTATTGTTTGATTATAAGTTAAGGATGATCCATAAAGGGTTCCAATGTGTTGTATATATAGGCCATTGAGTTTCGAGGGGTCTTGGGCCACTAATAAAAAAATTTGTAGCTACTAGTAGGTTGAACAAAAAAAATATGGTGCACCAAATTATATATATATATATATATATATATATATATATATATATATATATATATATATATATATATATATATATATATATATATATATATATATATATATACTAGCAGTGTACCCGCGCAAAACGGCGGGACGTATAAATTTTTTCGGTGATATGTTTCCTCTACAAAAATGTTATGTTAGAAAAGAAAGTACATATCGAAGACAAAATAATCAAACTATGGTGTTATTTGGGAAATGAAGTCATTTTTGTTCCTGAACGATGGGCTTTATAGCAGAGAATGGAGCAAAGAGATATATGCGATTGGAGGGATATTTGAATCAACATGCTAAATTTAACGATATCTAAAAGGGTTCAAAATTTGAATGAATCCGAGATTTGAGGGAAGCATATCAAATTGTTGAGAAATATAAGGAGATTTGATGATAAATATTTGAATTCAAAATATGGTTAAAATTTAATATTATTTTATTAATGATTACTTGTACTATCAGCTTCATCATTTGGACGATAAATGTAAAATTTATAAAATTCTTTGAATTAAATCAAGTTAAAAGTTGAATTAGAAGAACATTGGACAATTATAATATGTATATATGATATAAAACGATGTAATATAGTGAGTTTGGGTACTTAAACTTATATACGCTTAAGGGTATATTCACTTTTCCCTATATATATATATATATATATATATATATATATATATATATATATATATATATATATATATATATATATATATATATATATATATATATATATATATATATATATATTAGTTAACCCAAAATTGTACGAATGAACAAAACCATAAAACTATTTGCTGAGGTCTGTGTTTAACACATTCTCCTTAAAACGAATTCGTCATATATGGGTGTTTATTTCCCATGATACAACAGTAGAAATCAATTCTTCTAGATTGCCTGAACCCTCACTTGGCCCGAATTATACCTTGGTTGCAGCAAGAGAGAAAAGATGAAGCAGAAGCGTAAGAGAAGAAGAGAGTGATGTTTTTTCATCCGGTGTGTTGAAACAGTCACATAGGCGTTGTATATATATTACCCAATGTAACCGATGTAATTAAAACAAAATTGTAACTGTCACTACTAAATAAGAGAATTAATCAAGAAATCAAAACCAAAATCTATGATTAATTACTCTTAATTTGTTTTTCTAACTTTTAACCAAAAGGAAAAAATGAAAAAAAAGGTCTATAAACTTTTCTGGTCAACTGGCGGTGCATTCGTGCCCGCAGGACGTGCGCTCGCACATAAGTTCATTGGCCCAAATCCAATATTGCTCGCATTTGCACCCCCCATGTATGTGCGCGCAAGAGAGAGCTTTGGTTCTAATAAACCTTACAAAGGTAGCTAGTCTTTGTAGTTATAAACCACTTTCCTTTTCATTCTCCCACGAATGTGGGATGAATTTTAAAACACTAACTCCTTTACTTTCTCTTCCAATTTTCCTACTTTGACAAGTAATTTCTCATTCATTTTTAATCCGTTTTGTACGTGTGATATATCAAAACGAAGATATCATGGAGGAGAACACGAATATATAATCAATAACTCGTTTTGGTTATATTTAGAGTCCAAAATTTGTGCTCAAAAATGGAGAAAATCCATTTTTGGAAATTAACAAAATTAATTTTCCAACAATCCCCCACATGAATGAAAATGGCTTCAGCATCCGCAATTCCAAGTTGCTTTAGGTAAAATCCAGCAATTGAATCATGTACATGATAGGTAGGTTTGACCCTTTGAACCTTCCCTTAAGATACATATTTATTTTACTAGCGGACCAGTGAACTCGGTGTCCTTGAACTATTCTACTATTTGTGTAAATAATCAATACATGTCTCACATGGTTCTCCTTGACCTAGTTTGGTTCTCATTGATGTGTCTATTTTTTGTCGTGGACACTAACCTGGTTCTGTAAGAGCTCTTAGGAACTTTCCCATTCAATTCCCTTTTGAAGTGGCCCCACTTCTCTCTTACATAGGTGATTATATCATAATCATTAAAAGCTAAAGCGTGATGATTTTCAACTTATCACCAACTATTATAAGCTTAACCTGCATCACTGTTATTTATAGGAATGGGTTGGGGTTGACCCCCATAGTGATCCACATATGTTGTATGCAAGTAGGTTGTCCCCATTGAACCTAGATCTTGGGATCTCCAGTCAACTACGTTAGGTTTTCCTTCGCAATAACTTATTCGTTCACGGATTTTAATCCCATTCCTTTAGACGATTTTGCAACTAACTCCCTGTTTAACCCTTTGGTTAGCAGATCCGCAATGTTATCCTTGCACTTTATGTAGTCAACTAAGATAACTCCAGTTGAGATTAGTTTTAGAATGGTGTTGTGTGTTCGACGGATGTGTCGAGACTAACCATTATACATAGCACTTTGTGCCCGTCCAACTTCCGATTGACTATCGCAATTGATTGAGATTGCCGAAACTAGTTTAGCCCATCCTGGTATATCTTCCAAAAATCGTCGTAGCCATTCAACTTCTTCTTTACTTTTATCAAGTGCTATAAATTCAAATTCCATGGTAGATCTAGCTATAAATGTTTGTTTTGAAGATTTCCATGATATAGCTCCACCTCCAAGTGTGAACATAAACCTGCTGGTTGACTTGGAGTCTTTAATGTTAGATATCCAATTTGCATCACTATACCCTTCTATCACCTCAGGATATCTTGTATAGTGCAACCCATAATTGCCGGTGTACCTTAAGTATTGTAATAATCTTTTAATACTCTTCCAATGTTCATCACTCGGATTACTGGTATATCTACTTAGTTTGCTTATTGCAAATGCTAACTCAGGTCGGGTACAACTCATAGGGTACATCAAACTACCAATAATTCTTGCATATTCGACTTGTTCAGCTCCTTCACCTCTATTTTTACCTAGATGATGACTTGTATCAATTGGTGTCCTAGCTACAGTAGTATCACCGGAGTTAAACTTCTTAAGAATTTTATCCACATAATGGGTTTGATTTAAAGTAAGTCCATTTGTAGTCCTTGTAATCTTCACACCAAGGATGACATCTGCCAAACCCATATCTTTCATGTCGAATCTTGCCTTTAGCATGTCCTTTGTTGATTGAACCACTTTATGGTTACTACCAACAATAAGCATATCATCAACATAAAGGCATAAGATAACATAACCATCACCTGTGTTTTTAACATAAACACACTTGTTACATTCATTAATCTTGTATCCATTTTCCAACATCACATGGTCAAACTTTTGATGCCACTGTTTTGGGGCTTGTTTCAACCCATATAATGACTTCACTAGTTTGCAAACCTTTGATTCTTTTCCTGGGGCAACATACCCTTCTGGTTGTTCCATGTAGATTTCTTATTCTAAATCCCCGTTTAGAAAAGTTTTTTTTTAACATCCATTTGATGTACTTCAAGATTTCTTATAGAAGCGATTGAAAGTATCAATCTAATGGATGTAATACGTGTGACAGGAGAGTACGTATCAAAGTAATCAATGCCATTTTTCTGTCTATAGCCTTTAATTACTAGTCTTGCCTTATACTTGTCCATGGTTCCATCCACTTTCATTTTCTTCTTGAAAATCCATTTATAGCCTAGTGGTTTGCAACCTTGAGTTAAATCCACTAGCTCCCATGTATGGTTTTGCAAGATGGAATCCATTTCGCTTTTGATTGCCTCTTTCCATTGAGGTCCTTCTGAGGAGGTGATTGCCTCTTTGAAAGTTTGATGCTCTCTTTCAACCATGTAAGTGTAGAAATCATCTCCAAATGACTTTTCCACTCGTGCCCTTTTACTTCTACGAGGATCTGTTTCTTCTTCTATTTCTGCTTCATAAGAGGATTCATTGTGCTCAATTAACTTTGAAGCATTTGTCTCAACCTTATGAAGACATGGAAACACATTCTCAAAGAACGATGAATTTCTTGACTCCATTATTGTGCCTTTGTGAATTTCTGGAATTTTTGAGTCATGCACAAGAAGTCGATACACACTACTGTTTTGTGCATATCCAAAAAATATGCGATCAACATTCTTAGGTCTTATCTTAACCACCTTGGGTGTAAGTACCACAACCTTTGCAAGGCACCCCGTCACTCGAAGATATTTGTAGGATGATTTTATACCTGACCATAACTCGTATGGTGTTTTATCCGATTTCTTTCGTGGGACCTTATTTAAAAGGTAGTTACCTGAAAGTATAGCTTCTCCCCACATTGAGGGTGGCAACCCAGAACTTAACAACATGGCATTCATCATTTCCTTTAAGGTCCGATTTTTCCTTTCTGCCATACCAATTTTGTTGTGGTAAATAAGGTACATTAAGCTCATGTATGATACCATGAGTTGCATAAAATTCGTCAAACGGTGATACATATTCACATCTATGGTCACTTCTTAGTACTTTAATTTTATTATTAAGTTGATTTTCAACTTCACTTATATACACTTTAAACTTCTCTATAGCCTCATCCTTACTTTTAAGTAAATAGACTTAGCATAATTTAGTGTAATCATCAATAAAATTGATAAAGTACTTATTTCCACCTTTAGATGGAATTGATTTCATGTCACACACATCGGTGTGAATTAATCCAAGTGGTTCGGTTATCCTTTAAATGGACTTGAAAGATTGTCGTGTAAATTTTGATTCAACACCAGTGTTGCATTTGTATTTTGAGTCAATGTGAGTTTAATTAAAAGACGAAGAGTATCAAAACTAACATGTCCTCATCTGGCATGCCATATATTTGAACACTCAACCAAGTAAGTAAAGGAGTTATTCATTTCATTATCATTGTCACTTGGCTTAAGATCCATTACACAAAGTTTAAACATATGATGTTGGAAAATGGATACAAGATTAATGAATTTGACAAGTGTGTTTATGTTAAAAACAAAAGTGAGGGTTATGCTATCTTGTTACTTTATGTTTAAGATATGCTTATTGTTGGTAGCAACGATAAAATGGTTCAATCAACAAAGGACATGTTAAAGGCAAGATTCGACATGAAAGATATGGGTTTGGCAGACGTCATCCTTGGTGTGAAGATTACAAGGACTGCAAATGGACTTACTTTAAATCAAACCCATTATGTGGATAAAATTCATGAGAAGTTCAACTACGGTGATACTACTGTAGCTAGGACACCAATTGATACAAGTCATCATCTAGGTAATAATAGAGGTGAATGAGTTGAACAAGTCGAATATGCAAGAATTATTGGTAGTCTGGTGTACCATATGAGTTGTACCCGACCTGAGTTAGCATTTGCAATAAGTAGACTAAGTAGATATACCAGTAATCCGAATGATGAACATTGGAAGAGTATTAAAAGATTATTACAATACTTAAGGTACACCGGCAATTATGGGTTGCACTATACAAGATATCCTGAGGTGATAGAAGGGTACAGTGATGCAAACTGAATATCTGACATTAAAGACTCCAAGTCAACCAACGGGTTTTTGTTCACACTTGGAGGTGGAGCTATATCATGGAAATATTCAAAATAAACAGTTATAGCTAGATCCACCATGGATTTTGAATTTATAACACTTGATAAAAGTGGAGAAGAAACTGAACGACTACGACGATTTTTGGAAGATATACCAGGATCGACTAAACTAGTTTCGGCAATCTCAATCCTTTGCGATAGTCAATCGGCAATTGGACGGGCGCAAAGTGTTATGTAAAATGGTAAGTGTCGATACATCCATTGAAGATACAACACCATTCTACAACTAATCTCAACTGGAGTTATCTCAATTGACTACATAAGGCCCAAGGATAACATTGTGGATCCGCTAACCAAAGGGTTAAACTAGGAGTTAGGTGCAAGATCGTCAAAAGGAATGTGATTAAAACCCATGAATGAATAAGTTAGTGCGAAGGAAAACCCAACCTAGTTGACTGGATATCCTAAGATCTAGGTTCAATGCGACAAACTACTTGCATATCACATATGTGGATCACTGTGGGGGTCAACCCCAACCCGTTCTTATAAATAACAGTGATGCAGGTTAAGCTTATAGTAGTTGGTGATAAGTTAGAAATCATCACGCTTTATCTTTTAATGATTATAATATAATCACCTATATCAGAGAGAAGTGGGGTCGCTTCAAAAGGGAATTGAATGGGCAAGTTCCTAAGAGCTCTTACAGAACCAGGTTAGTATCCACGACCAAAAACGGACACATCAATTAGAACCTAACTAGGTCAGGGAGAATCATGTGAGACATGTATTGATTATTTACACAAATGGTAGAACATTTCAAGGACATCGAGTCTACTGGTCGGCTTGTAAAATAAATATGTATCTTAAGGGAAGGTTCAAAGGGTCAAACCTACCTATCCTATGCATGATTCAACTGCTGGATTTTACCTAAAGCAAATTGGAATTGCGGATGATGAAGCAATTTTCATTCATGTAGTTTTTGATTATATTAAGAGTCCAAAATTTGTTCTAAAAAATGGTGAAAATCCATTTTTGGAAATTAACTAAATTAGTTTTCCAACAATCCTCCACATAAATGGAAATTGATACAGCACCCGCAATTCCAAGCTGCTTTAGGTAAAATCCAATAGTTGAACATTTTTGGTCGACCGGTGGTGCATTCGTGCTCGCAGGACGTGCGCTCGCACACAAATTCAGAGCCCCAAATCCAAATTTGCTCGCATTTGCACCCCCCTGTGTGTGCACGCAAGAGAGAGCCTTGGTTCTAATAAGCCTTACAAAGGTAGCTAGTCTTTGTAGTTATAAACCAATTTCCTTTTCATTCTCCCACGAATGTGGGGTGAGTTTTAAAACCCACTTGACTCCTTTACTTTCTATTCTAAATTCCCTACGTTGACAAGTAATTTTTCATTCATTTTTAATTCGTTTTGTACGTGTGATGTATCAAAACGAAGATATCACAAAGGAGAACACGAATACATAATCAATAACTCATTTTGATTATATTTAGATCCCAAAATTTGTGCTTAAAATGGAGAAAATCCATTTTTGGAAATTAACAAAATTAATTTTCCATCAATCCCCAGCATGAATGAAAATTTCTTCAGCATCCGCAATTCCAAGCTGCTTTAGGTAAAATCCAACAGTTGAATCATGCATAGGATTGGTAAGTTTGATCATTTGAACCTTCCCTTAAGATACATATTTATTTTACTAGAGGACCAGTAGACTCGATATCCTTGAACTATTCTGCCATTTGTGTAAATAATTAATACATGTCTCACATGATTCTCCCTGATCTAGTTAGCTTCTCAATGATGTGTCCATCTTTGGTCGTGGACACTTGTTTGGTTCTGTAAGAGCTCTTAGGAACTTGCCCATTCAATTCCATTTGAAGCGACCCTACTTCTCGCTCACATAGGTGATTATTGCATATTCATTAAAAGCTAAAGTGTGATGATTTCCAACTTATCACCAACTACTATAAGCTTAACCTGCATCACTGTTATTTATAGGAATGGGTTGGGGTTAACCCCCACAGTGATCCACATATGTTATATGCAAGTAGGTTTTCCCATTGAACCTAGATCTTAGGATCTCCAGTCAACTAGGTTGGGTTTTCCTTCGCAATAACTTATTCGTTCATGGGTTTTAATCCCATTCATGTTGATGATTTTGCAACTAACACCCTGTTTAACCCTATGGTTAGCGGATCCGCAATGTTATCCATGGAGCTTATGTAATCAATTGAGATAACTCTAGTTGAGAGCTTATGTAATCAATTGAGATAACTCTAATGACATGTATACGTTCCACAGAATCCAAGTAATCCTTCAAGCAAACGCAAACCTCTACCGCAACCGGGGTAAGATTCGTCCTCAACTTTGATAAAACTCTTCCACTAAAAGAAAAAGCGGATTCCGAAGCTACCGTGGAAGCTTGGACGGTTAGTAAATCACGGGCCATGACGGAGAGAATAGGGAATTGTGCTTCCTTTTCTCTCCACCAAGCCAAAAGATCCAAATTTTTAAATTGTGGTGCACTCATGAATTTTAAAAAGTTTGAACCCATATAAATTCCAAGTTCGCTACTAGGCGTTAATGTGCATGCTCTTTTGTTTTGCTCCTCCAAAAGGTAGTTATAGAGGTCGATATGAAAATCCGTTCGACCCCCACCACTACCCGATGCACCGCTAGTAGAGTCGGTCACACTTGCAAAAGTGTTTGACATATTGCCATATTTTGTAGCGTAAATGTCAAACAAATTAGTAAAAGTATCATTAAAAATGTTTATTTGGTTATGGATGTAGTTTGAGTTATCTTTGTGCAAATTTAAAGACATAGCAATTTTGGTAATCAAAGCCTCTACACCCGTAACATTGATACATGGGTTTAATGTTGCGGCGCAAATAAAAAGTGGTGGCATTTCTTTGAAATATTTGACTAGTTTTTGTCTCATTGGTCTCGTAACCAAAAAAAATATTTCACTTCTTTGTTCAAAACGTTCCAATTGTGCGGACATCAACCATAATTCATTTAGTAACAACGGACTTGTACGGTAATACACACCCGATAGAAAAGTGGTTGATTGTTTAAAAACTTTTAACATTTCCACAAACTCTTCCATCAAATCCCAATCATAATCCGAAACCGGGTTTTTTCCTTTTGAAATTGTGTCGTAAAATAATTGCAAAGCGATTCTTTGACGTGTCAAACTTTCAAACATCATGCATGTTGAACTCCATCTAGTGTCACAATCCCAATGAGGACTATATGGAGTTACGTTAATGGAAATGGCAAACTTTCGATATTTTTCCATTGTAGCTTTATGTCTTCCAAAAACTCTAGTTAACACAGTTTTGAATTTTTCAATCGTCGAATCTATCATTTTTAAACCATCTTGTACCGCAAGATTAATAATGTGACAAACACATCTAGTATGAAAAAACGAGCCATCCAAAATAGGTTTATATTTTGCAATTAATCTTTTTGCCGCGGCGGTATTGTTACTTGCATTGTCAAACGAAATAGAGAAGATTTTGTCACGTAAATTATAAGTCTCTATAACGCTTACTAAAATTGCAAATAATCTTGCCTCCGTGTGAGGATGCGCAAAAAGTTCAAAAGCAATAACTCGTTTGTTCATTACCCAAGTAGAGGGATCTATCCAATGTGCCGTGACACAAAGATAGCTTTTGGGACAACTACCGGCGGAGGACCAAACGTCACAGGTTAAAGAAACACCGGTTTTTATATTTAAAAATCCCAATTGCATATCTTTTTTGGCTATATCCCAATACTTTAAAGCATCACGTCTAAGAGAAGTGCGACTTACTTGCCGGTATTGCGGTTGCATTTTTTCCCGCAAAATCCTTGTTAATCGTGGGTTGTCGAAGTGGTTGAAAGGATAGCCCTCTTGAATCACGAACTTGCAAAAGCTTTCACGAAGGTCATCATTGTTGTAAATGAAGATCGACCCGTCGGGAGTAATATTTGGTTGACTTGGATCGCTTTGACCTTTTACAGCCGGACAAGTTTTTGTTGTATGACTCCTTAACGTGCTATTGCCATCTTTTCCCAAAAACATTCCGCACTTCTTGCATCTCGCTTTTTCCTTCCCGTTCGACAACAAACACAAATCGTAATGTTCCCACACTTCTTTACTCCGAGTGGTTGGTATGATTTTAACCACCGTTGCATCCGAATCTTGACCCGCGGTTGAATTTCTCGAGCTCATTTTTTTGAGTATTATGAGAATAAGTAGTAAATTTTTTGTGTAAAATTGAAATGTAGCAAATGAAAGGTATATATAGGTGTTTAGAAGTGCCAAAAAGTCAAAAAAAAGTCAAAGTAGCCGTTTTTTTAAGTTCTAACGGCTAGTTTTAAAAAAAAAAAAAAAATTTGAAATTTCCCGTTTTTTAGCGGTAACAAAAAAATCCGGTTTCAAACCGGTTTTGGATCCGGTTCGGTCATAATCCGGTTCTCGATCCGGGGTTCTAATCCGATTGCCATCCGAAGTCCCGATCCGGTTTCAATCCGGTGGTCGGTTCAATCCGATCTGGTTCGGTCAAAACCGGTTTTGACCAAATCCGGTTTTCGGATCGGATCGGATCCTATAGCCCAAACCGGTTTTTGTGTGCATGTCTACTCATACTCCTCCCAAGTATTGTCTCGCAACTTTCCAAGTCACCGTACAAGAAGATCACATAACAACTGAACACATTAGATAACAAAACAAAGGTTTTATATTACTCTTTTAAATAATTACATAGGTATTCAAGTTCACCTTAGACTATGCCTCTAATAGGAAACACCATACGAAACTATCCATATGGTTGCTGCATAATTTGATGAAGTCCTCATCCTCGATTCATTGCGTTGTTTTCTGCTTCATCGAGGATCATGTGGAATTCCCTTGGCTTTGGTGGTGTGTTTGGCCTCGCTGCCTCGTTTTTCTTTGGGAAATCTCTAGAAATATGCCATTCTTTGTTACATCCGTAGCACACCTTTTTGTTGGATGCGCACTTGTTGGCGTAATGCCCTGTCTTTCCACATTTGTAGCAAGTCATCTCGTCGCTACACTTCCTGAAGTGTTTCTTTTTACACTCCTCGCACCACTTAGCTTCACCTTCACCTCCAAATTTTGAGAATTTGCTTTCTTTGATGGTCTTTGAATATCCCTCATGCTTCCTTTTCTCGCCAACTTCAACCTTGTTGGTGGCTCTACTCTTGATCATATCTTCTACAGACTTAGCATCCCAGATAGCCGCCTTAAGAGTAGGTGTCTGGCGTACTAGCACCGCATACTCCCATGGAAGTCCCTTTGCATACTTTTCAATTTTCTTCAGCTCGTCTAGGACAAGGCGCAAGGCAAATTCCATTTTACCGGAGAAGTTGTTGGTGTATTCATCGATTGACATGCTACCTTTCTTCAAAGTTAGGAATTGGTTTTCTAGCTCGCTCAAATTTTGGGTTGAGTAATACTTGATCTTGAAATGCACCAAAAACTTTGGACAAATCAATTGCATGGGCTCATTGGGGCTTAGAGTCTTCCCAAGGGTGTTCCACCAGCGAACATCGCCTCCTCTGAACTTATCACACCCCAAAACCGGAATCGGCGGAAACGTTATGGGGTGGATGATGTCATGTCAAGTATTACAACATATGCAGTATAGTAATCAAAGTACAACAACCATTGCATTAATAGTAATAGTTGTACATAAGTTACATTTCATAGAGACATTAAAGTAATACAGAACTAGTATAGATGCAGCTCAGTTCTAGACTGACTTCGCCAAAAGCTCCTGGGATGTACCTATCTATCGCTGACCTGAGAATACAATTTATTTTGAAAGCGAGTATCAACATTTTTATAAATGCTGGTGACTTCATAAGTATTTAGTGTCATTTGTGTAAGTAAGCATTTTATTCAAAATAACTTTATAACAAGTAGTAGTTTAGAATCTACGGTGTATTAGCGTCCTTTCCAGAAAATCCTATATTTTCTAATTAAAAGCAGTCTTCTACCAAGACTTGACAGTGTTATGTTTTATAGAGAAATTTTCCATGAAATACTATCATTACCCAAAATACGGTATTTGACTTTAAAGAAAGTAGGAGAATATCACTAGTATAAACATTAGGGAAACTAACATATGCATCAGCAGGAAGTACTGCTGACTAAGACAAAACAAATCATAGACTCCAGGAGAGTATTGAATGAATGATATGCCTGGCTCAGTCTAACAAAAGGAAACACAGACCCCGGATGGTATCAAATGAAAGATAAAACTAGCAAGGTCTAAAACAAAGAAACACATACCCCAAACAGTATCAAATGAAAGATACAGCTAGTAAGGTCTAAAACAAAGAAACACAGACCCCATACAATATCAAAAGAAAGATACAGCTAGCAAGGTCTAAAACAAGGGAAAATCCTATGTGGGTTGTTTCAAGAATACAGTGTTAGACTCTCGTTACCTTAAGGCCATGAATTATAAGGTAAACAAGGAGATACTCGTAACCATACTGATTGACACTAGAGTACTTGACGCCCTGCA
Organism: Lactuca saligna; assembly: GCF_052625555.1. Taxonomy (NCBI): domain Eukaryota; kingdom Viridiplantae; phylum Streptophyta; class Magnoliopsida; order Asterales; family Asteraceae; genus Lactuca; species Lactuca saligna. Next base: position 113,282,620 of record NC_136423.1, read on the forward strand.
AGCATCGGAATGAATATGAAATTTGTCACCTCTTGGCTTGGTAGACCGTTGACTGAAGCTAGCATTCAGGGTGCAGGAGTGTCAGTCTCGTATAGATCTATACACACAGTGCCCACTCTCCCTACAGGAGACTCTGGTTACCAACTCGACGATGAGGAGATCCGTGTCTTGAAGATGCATCTCGTAATCTGAATTCTATTAGAGGCGCTGGAGAAATGATATAGAATCACATATGAACTAACTCCTGTGGAATTCTCATACTTGAAAGAGTGAATAGAACCTCCTAACTATTCCTATAATAGTTACTAGTGTCTTTGATCTATGAATGATGAATGGAAGGACGCCCTTGCTACCCAAGGGAAATGAACTGGCCGATGTAAACCTTTATGTCTATACGTGTATACATGATATATAATTAATGTATAAACGAACTTCAGATGGATATCCGATACCCACCAGACCATATCCCAACGAGGAAAAGGAAATAGGGCGAACTAGCCTTCCTAAGTCTTTTAAACATTATTTATATAACTATACAAGTAGAGGCACTCAATTAACGAAACAGAAGTATAGAAGTATAGAAGTAAACTTTGGTAAAATCATTTGGAAAACCTTTAAAAAAATAGGAGTTTACGACTTGATATAGTTATGTAAAACAAGCTTTGAAAACCGTTCATAAACACGTTTTGAATATAATTTGATAACACAATATAAGTAAGGAAAACCTTTCTTTAAAGCACTGCTGTAACTGGTTTAGAAGTAAAACATACAGCATGAGAGAAAATTTGAGAAAAGATTTAAACAAGTAAAAATGTTTTGGAAAACCATCTATGGTATTATACTTGGTAAAACTACTGAGAGTGTGATAAATCCTGGTGCATGCGGGTTATTAATCACATATGATTGATATGATAACTGGCATGTTTTAACTTGTATTCCCCCCCCCCCCCATAAATGCATGTAAAAACATTTAAAAGGTTAATTCAAGGGTATGAACTCACCTGACGTTGGCGTTTCGGATGAATGGACGGTATAGGACGCTAAGTGTCAAGTGAGGACTTGACCACACACGCAACTCCTATTTAACACGTAATGATACATTTAAGTATTTAATTAGTCATTTTAATAACTAATTAACCAAGTAAGGATGTATTACTACATAAAAACACTTTGCTACAAGTGCTAGAAGTATCAAGGGTTGCATAGAAGGTGTGTATGGACTCACATTGGAGTTTACTCTTCAACTGATGGCCCTTATGGGTGTTTACGGTTTCAAGACCATTTCCCCCATGATTTTATGGCCGTAAACTCATGGTAGTGGTGTCATGGGATATTTAAAGGTCTTAAATCACTCATAGAATCATGTTAGAGTTGAATCAAGGGCTAAGGAAGTGATTTTGGGGCTCAAAATGGACACAATAAGGAGTTTACGGTCCATTGACCACTCCTTGGGGAGTTTACAGCCATAAACACATGAGTTTACGGTAGTAAACTCATGTTAGTCCATTTATTTTCTACTTTGGTGGTTCTAGGCTATGTAGGCACGGTTCTAGTCACTTATATGAGCATAGGAAGGTGTTAAAGGCACTTAAACACCTTGGAAAGGTAATTACGGTCTATAAAGGTGTTCGTGGGGAGTTTACTACCATAAACACATGAGTTTACGGCAGTAAACTTATGTTCGTCCGTGAATCATGTGTTTTGGTGGTTGTAGGTTAAGCATACAAAGTTCTAGGTCCAATTCTAAGCAATACAAAGTGTTAAGGGCACTTTAACACCCTTTCGGGGTGTTTATGGTCTAAGAAAGGGTGTTTATGGTCCAAGAACCTTCTTGGGCTGTAAAATATAGTGTGACTCACTTGTGTATGTTTTGGTGCATCTCAAGAAGGAATACAAGGTTCTATGCACTCAAGGAAGCTCATAGAAGCTTTTGGAGGCGTTTAAGGGGTAGTTTAACACCCAAAAAGGTGTTTAAGGTCCTTGAAGATGGGTTTACGGTCCAAGAATGTTCTTAGACTGTAAACTCATGTTTACTCCCCATATGCTAAGATTTTGGTGTTCTAAGTCCTTTCATGTAAGCCCCTAAGTCATTGCTAAGCATTAAAAGTGGTTTGGAAGGGTTTTTTGGGCACCAAAACCCTCTTTCAAGGTGTTTACGATTTTGGGATGCTCCCAAGACCGTAAAATCTTGTTCTTGGGGTTTTTGGATGTTTAAGCCACGAATTTGCAAGCTAGATGAGATAAACAACAAGCTAGGAAGGTTAACTTACCGATTTGAAGGTCGAAGTGGTGATTTTTTTTACCAAAACCCGATTTGTAGAGAGAGAAAGTGTCAAAGGTGGGAAAAAGGTTGGGATGAAACCCATTCAAGCCTTATATAGGGTGGAGTTTATGGCCTTCACCCGACAACAACCGTGAACGGGGTTTTTCACGACTATCGTTGAACACGACAAATTTGAAAATTTTACCTCCTTAATTTTGGTTTGCTTGACGAACATTATTTAAAATATTCCAACGGGTTTAAATCTGGTCAAAAATATTTTTGTGATAAATTTGGCTAATTTTTGACGTGCTTAACTTCGACGTTAAAACTAACGGAAATTTTTGGATTGTCACATTATTCCCCCGTTAGAGGGAATTTCGTCCCGAAATTAGAATCTAGGCAAAGAAGTAGGCATGAATGATCGAGTAATGAGGTGAGGGCACTTTTTATTCAAATGTTCCTTGCACTCCCAAGTGAACTCCGGTCTTCACTTGGCGTTCTAACAAACCTTCACTTACGGGATGTGGATTCCGTTTCGTGCAGTTAGCGATTCCTACTGGTTCGTCTATGAAGTTACGGTTCCCAATGGGTTCTATCATGATGAGTGGGATACAAAGAGTGACGTCAGGTAAACACTTATCAAGTCTAAGAAGTGGATTGATTTGGGGTGAAACTTGTGGAATATCCGAAAGTAGTAGTGGGCTGACGAGGGTTGGACCAATTTTTGTGAAGAATGTCGGATGGTCCTAAGCTCTCGGAAGGGTAGGGCTTTTTGGTACTTAGAACATAGTGTACTTCTATGGTGAGATCATCACTGGCATAATCGCCATTTTGAAGTTCTAAACGTTCTCTCTCATACTGGAAGTGTAGTCCTTCAAGTTGGTTCTTAGAAAGCTCGGGTTGTCCTTAGATTCATGTTTCCTGTCAATTGGCTTTCAAAGATTTTCTAGATCATCGGATGGATTGCATGTCTACGAGTATCTGTTTGCGGCAGGGTGGCTATCTCAATCTTGTGCAAAATGAACATGCACTTCTGATTCTTGAGATGTTTCTAACAGAAACTCTCCGGGTCGGGGAGATAGGGTTTCACCAGACGAGTGCTTAGAAAGTTTTAAAACTTTACATTATCATCTAGTTAGCGCTTTCGTAATATGATTCCGAACGGGAAATGATCATGCTCTTACTTGCCTTGTTGTTTCATGAATAGCAGGCTCCGCTCAGGGATAACTCAATCCTTAGAGATTTTCTGAAGTGTTGGGCTACCTCGGGAGGTGGTTCTACTATCTTTGCGCGAGATAGTATTCTTGGAACACCTACTAGTCCAATGTATCTTTAAGACATGCTCTGATCTCTAAGGCGTCGATTTATTTTAGTTGCGGAAACCGCGTGCTCTTGTATAACCCATCGACTAACACCTAGACTGGCGTCACGTCAATAATATCTTCGGGATCTGGGTTATAAGGCTTAACGCATCCTACTTTTGTACTTTATTCAAGTATTATTGGATGCGGAGGTTATCTTGTGGTTCTTGGCATTCTAGTGTTCACTTCGGAGAGTGCAGTCTATCGTCTACAGGGCGACAGTGACTTCTTCCACGTAAGGGGGCAGAGTGTCCTAGGCACTACTCGTCGGTAACAGAGTGGACGAAGTGCCTGAGTAGTGCGAGCATCTTCTGGAACTACTCTTCTGAAGGTTCTGAGTTTTCTCGGAACCTTAATCTCCTCATCCACGTAAAGGATCTAGGTCAAATCTAGTGAGTATAAGGTTCCATCACTCGGAACTTTAATCTCCTCATCCACTCTTCTCAGAGTTTAACTTATCGTAGCTTCTAGGGTTCTGGGATATCCGTTGAGATGCTTAATTCGGGGAATTAAGCGTGAATGGATGGTCGTAGTCAATGTCCTTGACTCTTACGACTCAGATTTCTTTACCAACCGAGGGTGTTAGCTACTATGTTGGCTTAACCGGGATGACAACAAATTTCGGATTTGTGGTCATTATAGTAGCTCAACCCACCGTGGTTCTCTTGACTCTAGCTCCTATTCTATGGAATATGATGAAGGGTTTTACTATGAGGTTTGTGGTAAAGCTCATACTTAGCTTAACCACTAATACTTGGTGTATGCAAGCCGTATATAATCGAGGTCGGCAGGATGTTCAGTTGTGTGACTCCTCCCCAGACCCACAACCCAACGAGGAACATGGATTAGGGAGGAAGCACACATCTTAAATTTTTTTTATCTCAATTATATACCACCCCTATGCATATACTCAGTTATAGTGTTTAGTCCCATGACTTCTATCCTCTTGATTCACGAACCTGACTGCGAGGTGCGAAGGGTCTTTCTGGGGGATCTACGGAGTATGCTTCGGGTGGTTATCGTCTTCTGGAATACCTGCAGTGTCTTTCTCTTTGGTTCCTATCTGTCTAAGAAAGGTTGGTTAACAGTGTGCGGTACCCTTCTCTCCGGTACTTCGGAAGGTTTGAAATAAGAGTGATGACTGACGGATCGTATTAGTCTTTATTATTTTTATTTTGTTTAGGTTCGGAAGAACCTTTATTTGCCGAAATGGATATAGTGAAAGTTCTTTTTACACAACACTAGGGAGTTACACACGGTTGCACTAAGTCGAACCATGATTGATAGAGGCATCGAAGTTGGCATACATCGACATGACATAGAACGAGGGTCGATAGGGTCATGTACTGAATGGGCACACAAGTTGTAGGCGTCTCGGGTTTCACCCCGTGTATCACTATAGCAGATACTTGGACCGATAGAGTTGACGTGGAACTGTAGAGGGTCCTGAGCATTTCTGAATAGGATACCTTTCATGATGGATTCTCACGAGGCCTTTCTATAATCGCCTAACATATACTGGTCATGTATAATTAAGGTGGGGAGGACTGTTGACTGAGCGACTCCACCTTAAATCCACAACCAAACGAGGAACACGAAATGAGGCGACATTCACTCACTCTAGGTCTATCCATCTCAATTATACATGGCCGTAACGTATATATCTAGCCATTATAGTTTTACCTGATAAAATTTTAAATTTTATAATCGTGCTGCGACTTTCGCCTTAACGGGGAAGTATTTACATTTAGAATTTGCCTTTTAATGTTTTCGGTTAGTTAACTAGGATCGAGAGATGTACCAAAAATCTACCGGGTTCGTTGATGCTTCTCCCCATGCATTAGAGTTAGACTCCTCCTGTGTCGTTGTCTTTTCTTTCCGTTGGGCAATCTTGCTTTAGGTGCCCAATCTCACCACATAGACGGCAAATTGTATTGATCACCACATTGGTGGTTGATGTAATAAACTCAACCGAGGTTCTGCAGACGCGAGCGGTATGCCCCTTCATGTTGCACCTAGCACAAAAGAGTTCCCGACATATACCATGATGATGGTAGCTACACTTGTTGCAGTGGGGAAGGTTTCCTAGGTATGGTATTCTCGAAGTCGGGATGGAAGGGGTGGCAGGGGTATTGACTGTCTCAGCTTGTTGCCCTTCGGAAGGTCCTTGAGCCGAGGTACTTCCTTCCTCGATCTTGAACTTTCTCTTTAGTGAATTTGGTTGAGGTTCTTGGGTGGCTGGGTACACAGAGGTTGGTTGCTGTTGTCCATTACATGGATCGGAATTCCGATAGGGCTCTTGCTAACATTGGCATTGTTAGCATTCTATTGAGCCATGACGGCTGCTACGGTTGCCGAGACTGCAACTTGGAACGTAGCTTCATCGAGTAGGAGAGTCGGTTTCTTGCCATTGGATTGGTTACGCTTCTTTGGAGGCATGGTTTTCCTACACGGAAAGGAACACAGCTAGTGAGAGACGATGGTTAACCCTTAGACGTATCTATCCTTACTATATTAGGCATAAATTTTTCTCGTGCCTCGGATATTGGTTGTCTGAGTGTCAACCTACATCCCTATGATGTAGTCTGGGTATTCAAGGTAGGAGTATGAGTATCGGAAAAGCCATAAGATGGGAGTCGTTCCTCCTAAGTTACCTTTATACTGGGAAAGGTTCACTCTCCAACTTGGAAAGATCTGAGAAGAGTTCGGAACGAAGACCGCGGGAAGAAAGGCTCATGAAGATTTATGGCTAAACACTCTCAATAGAGGTGTGGGGATCTGCTCTAATCGTATTACTTGCAACAGGAAAAGGCGATTTACCTAACACATAGTGTGAGTAGTGTAATCACTAACTCACTAAATTGTATTATTTTATGGGTGCTTTAGCGTGACGAACACGAGGAAAAGACACTTCTCGGGTTCCATGTACTGGTTCCCTCTGTCTACCTCGTATCTTTGACTGGGATCGGCGTTGGTTTCCTTTGGGTAGTTGCCTAGGGTTCTCTTCTCCTATAGACATATTGAATTTATCCTCTGTCTTACTTCCGATTCCGACTTTGGGTGTCATCACTTCATGATGGATGACTGGAAATCTCGGAAGTTTAGGCGAATTTCTCACCGATATCCCTAAAAAGGTATAGACACTTGGTGATTTCAATAGTCTCGACCTAGTTCATTTATTTCCGAACTGGAAATCTTCTCAATTGTCACACCCCGCTAAAGCGGAAACACAGGGCGTGGCAGTATAAAGGGTTTCATAGCAAAAGTTAAAAGACAACACCAACCATAGTATTAAAAATCATTACAATTTTACAATGGGTTTGAACAACTTTTAAAAGAAATTACAGTGTAAATTGAAATACAACACATGCGAATGCTCCTAAAACTGAAGTGTCCCTAAGTGCCACTTACTCGATGATTCCTGAAAAGGCATGTAAAACGAGCGTCAACGATAAAAATAGTTGGTGAGTTCACAAGTTTATAAAATCGAGCTTGAAATAAGCCTTTTCGTAATTACAAGTACATTGCTTTAATGAGAAACAAAGTTGATTGCTATTAATAAATACAAGTTTATTGCTATAACGAGAAATGAGTTTGTATGTGTATGAGCAAACAATGAGTCTCAACCAAACCTTTGACTGAAGCCCTATCGAGATCTATGCTTATCGTTCCATAGAAGAATATGGTATCATGCACTCCATCAATAGGGAGAGTGAGGAGTTGTCAATTCCTAATAGCGATATCCATAACGACCATTGGCTCAAAGAGTTAATGGTTAGAGATAAGGGAAGGGACTTAGTACGATAAGTTCTCATGTTCCGTGTTGCATAGACATACATAGAGAGACATAGCAATACAATAGCAATCATGTTTGATACAAATCAATTTAAATACAACATGCAAATAATAGTTTTTCTGGACATGCTTTTCCACCCCAAAACATGAAAACAGTAAAAATAGGGGAGTGCGTGAATACTCACAATACATTGAGATGATGCAAATGGTGCCTTGACTATGTTCCACGTGTACCACTACCGATTCCTACAATATTGATATTCACTAGTGATTCTCTAATCGAAATGTAACACTAGTATACTTACTACTACAATAGAATTATGCCAATACTGAGTCACAATTGAATATTGATAAATTATAAATATTTTTTTATGGAAATTACGTTTCAAAGAATCAATTGTTATATAACAATTTAAGCGGAAAATTTCGACTATTGAAATGTTAATATTTAACATTTTAGAGGTGTTCCAATGATTACCTATTCAAAACTAAATCAATTTAGTTCAAAATTTTCCCAAACTTTGCATTTTAGTTTTAATTGAAGTCAAAGACCTCAAGGTAAATTTTCTTGAATTTTTGATTTGTCTAACTATTTTACACCACTTTAGTTTCTTGAATAACCATAAAATTATGAAAAATATTAAACAGTTAATAAAAATTACCAAACTTCAGATGTTGGTTCAAAATGTATTAAAAGACTACTAGATAAATTTTCATGGATAATGGATATGCATAACCATTTTTCATATATTTAATTCTCTAAATATATAAAAATTCATGAAAAATAGAAATAAGTTAAGAAAATGCTCCACACTTTTTGTAGTAATGTCATTACACATACTTAAACTGTGAAAAATATAAAAATAGGTTTCTAAATTGTTTAACCAATTTTTATGATTTTATGCATTTATTGTAATAAAAATTTAAATAAATAGAAAAAAGTTTCGAAAATTACCCAAACTTTTTGTATTATTGTTACTAAACATTATGGAGCTGGAAAAAAATATAAAAATCAATTTCTAAGCTGTTTAATCCAATTTTATGATTTTTGAGCATTTATTCTAATAAAAATTGAAATAAATAGAAAACGGTTTCGAAAATTATCCAAACTTTTTATTTAACTGTTATTATACATAACTAGGCTAGGATAAATATAAAAGATATTTTTCAGTGCGTATTTCTATTTTTCCTTGTTTTATCTCCTTAAATAATCATTAATTGAAGAATAAATAATAAACAGTGAAAATAAATTACCAAAATTTTTTGTAACATCATTTATAGTGTAAGTAATCTGGGAAAAATACAGTAGAGAAAAATCATCAAAAGTTTTATGTAACTTCCTACTGTACAACATGATGTTCTGGTAAAATTTCTTGAATTTTGGATAATCTGAACTATTTTTCCTATTTTGAGGCCATTATAATTACCAAAAATTGAGAAAAACAGGTAGGCATGATGAAATTATTTTTCTGAGTCTCCCACCACAGGTAAGAGCTGCGAAAATTGTTAGATACAATTTTCACACTTCCTAAGGTGGTTTTGTGATTTATTATACCCAACACAAAAAAGAAAATGAAAAATCATACTAACCAGCAACAAAAGTCATTGAAACTTCATGGGAGATGTTTACTAACTTAAATAATCATCCAAGAATTTTTCCCAGAATTTATTTACTAGTGTAAGTATTTTATATGATTTAACACTCTTTTTTCTTAATATTTTCATATAAAAATAAAGAAAATATATATTGAGCTGAAAATTTCCAGAATGCCACTTCATACAACTTAATAACAATGAAAAATTGTTTTCTTATTTTTGATGTTGAAACCCATGCCTAAAAAGTCAATAAAATTTATAGAGAAAACTTGGTTCTTGTGATTTATGTAAAGATTATTGATGTTACTTTGACAATTTTTGCAACATGTTACAAAGACTTTTGAATCAAGATCTTTTTGTTCCTATTAATACATGATATTAAGAGTTCAAAATAATTTTTGAATATTTTTTAGTGATGAATAAGTCCTTTGAACATGCAACACAAAACAAATGCTCATAAGAAAAGTACTGTTTGAGCAACAGTTTTTTAAAAATTGATAAAAATCGAAATATTGGAATTTTCCGGTGAGGTCAGATGGGTTTGAAAGCTAACTCAAAATATTATATTTCAGACCAAGAATCACGAATTTTGGATATGAAATGAGTGAGATATGACAGTTTAAAGTAAGGTAAATAAATTTGGCAGATTGCATGCATGATGATTGGTTAGAAAAGTCGGTTTTCATCATTTCCTTGAGTAAATCTTTTCAAGTATTTTAAATATATCATGATAAACTCATATTTTAGTCATGTTTACAGAGATCAAAAGATTAAAACTTATCAAAATGTATACATGCATTTATGAACAAAATTTTGTTTCTTAAAAACTCTTAACTTGAGCTTGATGTTTTAATCCTTAAAATCGATTTTTACACTAAGATCATGAACATGCAACCTTGTTTATCATACATGCATGGTGTTAAAACACATCCATAATGTTGTAAAAACCATTTTAACAAAAAGAAAACAAGTTTGAAGAAGATGAAGAAGGAGAAAGTGTAAGAATAGAGCAAAACTTGAAGGAAAAGTGAAGTAGAAATCGATTTTACCTTCAAGAATACCACAAGATGATGAAGATTTCGAGTTTAAGGAGTGTTCTTGGGTTTGTTTTCTGGGAAATTTCTTGGTTCTTAGAGGGAGGAAGAGAGAATGGAGTGGTGTTTGGAGAGAAAAAGTAGAGAGAAGGTAGAGAGAGTTTTCTAGAAAGAGAAAGAAGAGAGATGTGTGTGTGTGTGTGTTGGAGAATGAGAGTGTGAGAGAGATATGGGGAGAGAGGGATCCGATCTTTGGGGAGGAGAGGCTCTCTCTCTCTCTCTCTCTCTTGTTTATTTTATAAAAATTCAAATCTTTTATAAAAATATCCAACTTTTTATAAAATGTGAACCTTAACCTAGTTTTTATGCATAAAACTCTTGATTTTTGACTTATAAATCAAGGGTAAATGTTAATAACTAAATCTTTATTTTTCATTAAAATGTATTTCATAATAATTATTATGATATGATTATATTATAAGGTTCATAATTGTTTTTATAGGATTTTTAAGGTTAATGTTTATAAATATGAGTTTTTAGGGCTTTTAGGGTTTTTGAGTTTAATAAACTTTGAATATCAAAATAAATAGAATATTTGAGACTTTAAATTATCTTATGGTATTATAACTCTTTTATAGTTATAAATAATGTTTGTAATTTATTTTTATCGTTTTATTGGCATTCTATGTAGTGATTCCGAGATTCAATCGAAATTGAGGAATCGAATATACTAGTCCTAGTCTTCAAGTTTGAATTAAGTTCCTACAAGACTCGGACCTAATTTATACCACTAGGTCAAGTGCATGATGTGTGTATATGATTCATAAAAAGGTGTTCGATTCAAAGAGCGACCCGAATATGGATAGTCACTACAGTTAAGTAGTTGTAGAATTCAAATATCAATGTGAAATCTAAGTACACCCTCCATTGTTTCTATCTGTTTCCAAGTTTCTACTAGGTTATAACTTAGCTTCTAATTACTAATTCTAATATGTGTTGTGCCTATATGTGCAACTATGTCTAGTCAAATCTAGAACCGACTTGAATTTTGACGGTTGTCACAGTCTCCCCCGGTTGAAAGAATTTCGTCCCGAAATTCAATTTGTGACGAATTCTATTAGAACTAAACCGGATGCAATTGTATAATTGTAGAGGTGGTGACTTTGAGAACTCTTTGATTATTTTGGGTTAATTCTCCAAGGGAAGAGCCCAGTCCTTGATCTATAATGAAAGTAATGTTTCCTTAATTCGAGTTCTACAGTCTAGATTGCAAGAAATTAGGATCATGGAAATCATGATCTGATCATGGCAACCTAGTTGAAAAGATTATCTAGTTAGATATTATCTGAATTAAGAGAGCGGTATAAGTTTCGATGATGCGCCAACTGCACTGAGCGTTAAATCTACATTGATCTTTAAGTTGCATTCTAAATTTGCACTAAGTGTAACTTCACCGCTTAATAAAGAAGAGATTAGGGACAATTTGTTCACTTTCGGGTTGGCTACTACATCTGGAAAAGATATATTTTGAAATAAGAAGGGGTAGCATGAATGAAAATAAATGATTAAGGGTAAGTTCCTAAAGATACGTACTAAGGGTAGGCAACGAAGTTTTGGTACCTCTCGAATGTAAAGGTTTTTTTTAAGTGCCGTCTACAAAATAAGTTACGAAATGATTGAGGATCTCTGATGCTATAATTACTACTACGGTTACTCTTACAATAATGGAACTATATTCGAAGAATATATATAATTAGAGAGTCATTGTTTCTAATGAAGGCGGTGAAAGTTTATGATATTTTAAATCACACTGTGTAGATAGCATTTTAAGTGTTTAGAAGTGATAGAAATCTCACTGTTGTCAAAATGTGTGTTTAAAAATGATAATTAATCTCACTATTATCAAAATATGTAATAATTCCAAGATAATGAAAATACATGTGTGACGATCAAACGAAGTAGTAAAATAATATAAAGATTAATTAAAGTTAAATGTTTAAGTCGTCATTAAGGGATTTTTTTTTGAAATATTGACATTAAGCTTTTTGTAAAATTGACTAATTGTCTAAGTCAAAACAAATACAAGTTTAAGACGAGTCATAATACTTATGAAAACAAGTTTGAGAGTTTTAGGAACTCACTGAAAATTGCAAAGTAAAATACTATTTTAAGAAAGGTGTAAAAATGTCAATCTTTGAAAATAGTGCATTCATAGTTTAGTGTTTTTACAAAAAACAATCATTTAGAGAATAGATCATCGTAAAAGTCAAAACTTTTGATGTATTTAAAGAAAAGAAGAAACATAAGGATACATATCCTTCACATATATTTTTCAGAGATAGCAAAATCATAAGCATAAATGTATTCATCTTGTGTATTACTTATAAGGAAAAATACAATGAAGATTGCATTTTATATCAAGTTTTTGAATTTAGAACGAAAGAGTAAATGTAAATAAGGATCACTTGTTTATAGTAGATTTTAAAATAAAAACAAGATGTATATGGTAAAAGGCATAATTGAATATATCAAAGTTGACTAAAATTAAAGTATGCCTCATGACTATACACGTATTAACCGCTCAAAACGAAAAGGTAGACTTCTAGTCTTTATCTATACGAACATGATACCACGAGAAGCAAAATAGACAGAAACAAAGTTAGACAATGTATTATGTTAATATTATGGTGTGCGAGATCTAAAATCTGAAGGAAAGCGAGAAATAAAGTTTGGGGGAAAGAAAAAGGAAGGTAGCAGCGACAATGATTGTTATTGTTAAAATTATAAGAACAATACCTATAGGTAGATTTAAAACCACGTTGAGATATATTTCAAACTTTAATATTTGATGTATGTTGTTGACTAAACAGAAATGTAGAAGTTCTAAAGTGTTTTCTAAGTTTTGCTAAAAATCCACGAGTTATCTATTAAGTTAAACTCCATTTGTGAAAAAGAAGAAACACTAAAACTCGTAATTGAAAATTTGACAGTTTTTATCTTTTGACTGGGGTCCAACAATGGTTAAAACGGATAAGGTAAAGACTTAACATATTTAGATGAATAATTGTGCATTGTCAAAAGTACATCACTAGAAGTTTAAAAGTGAACACTAAGTTTTGCAATGTTGTAAGTTTTATAAACACAAATTATAAAATAATTTGAAATGAAATAAACAAATAAGGTGTGTTTTTAAATGCAGGAACCAGTGATGTCTTGTAAACACATTTGGATTAGAAAGTTGTAAAAATATCGTGTTGGGTTTCAAGAAAACACATTTAAGTAAAGTATAATGCCCAAATGAGGAAGTGGTCAATCAAAACAAAAGTGGTTTGAAAGACCCAGTGAAGCTTTTACACGTAATATGAACTTCAATGTCATATGTTTAAGTTTTATAGCATAGAGGCTAAACACTTTTATAAAAGAAATTTTCTTTTTTCTAAGTTTTTCGACAACGTGTCAAAATGGTTAGAAAGGTTTAAAATGGTTTATATGCCCTTAAAAGCACATCTATCCATTGAAATGGATTGAAATGAAATTGAAATAGCAATGTTAAAACAAATATTGGTTAAATTGAGTTTTGAAGAAAAGTGTTAAATTAAAGCAAGTTGTCAAAAGATTTTTAGCGAGTATATCACGTAAATTGTTATGAAGGATCTAGTAAGTTGTATAAAGTGGTTATAAAGTATTTTATCGATGTTAAAATAAAACCGATGAAACGAAATACCTTTTTGATGGAAGATTAAGAAATAAGGAATTAGTATGTTAGTGTAGCCGATTGTACCTAAATACTAATGTGAGTACAAGGCGAGTGCCGATGTCTTTTCCCCCAAGATAAAGGACAAGAAAAATTGTTTGAAAAACGTTTTATGGTGTCAATACAGTTTACGACCTTTTATAAGGGTCAAAGGGACATCCTATGCTAAGTTTTAAGCTCAAGGTGGGAACAACGTAGAGCTAAATTGTAGCGTAGTAATAAGGTCTCACGTATGCGTTAAACCTCCGTGTCTCCTCGTGAGTTGAATTGGGAATGCTTTCCAATGATATCCAAGTGGCTACTTAGAAAGGACTCATCTACCTCCTTACACGATGCTCCAATTTTCATCCGTGTCGATATCGGAACGCTTTCGTAGTTGTAACTCTACTACGAAGACGATGAAGAGGTATTGAGGAATAATTGGTATAGGTTTCGACTTATGATTATTACTAGTGTATATCTAGCTACTAACCTTACATCTAACGTCAATAGCTACTGAGGAATACCCATTCGTAGTACTATGCGCATTGCTCCTAGAGTGGCTAGTGATATAACCTAAGTGGTTAACCTAGCACTTGATAAGGGACAATAATATTTCTAAATAAAGGCATTGTTATAAAAGTACTCTTAGTTTCTAAGTGTATCTAGATGAATACCTATAATATGCAATGCCCGTACACACACCGAAATTTTTTGTTTTTCAAAAGTTTATGTTGAAAATTGTTTTGAACATAATTCTACAATAACCGTTTGCAGCCTCACATTAACTTTCCTTAATTAAGCATAGTTGGCCAGGCTATACTTAATTAAAGTCCATTAATGTGTACTCGAATTAGTTATACAAGTAGTATGTTCAGTATTTTAAAAACGTTTAGAATTTTTTTTGGCTATAGTTGTGGTTCTCCAAAGGAAAACCGGTATTCTCTATAACCTTCGGCTCTGATACCATTTCCTGTCACACCCCGCTAAAGCAGTAACACATGGCGTGGCAGTATAAAGGGTTTCATAGAAAAAGTTAAAAGACAACACCACCCATAGTATTAATAATTATTACAATTTTACAATGGGTTTGAACAAATTTTAAAAGAACATACAATGTAAATTGAAATACAACACATGCGAATGCTCCTAAAAGTGAAGTGTCCCTAAGTGCCACTTACTCGATGATTCCTCAAAAAGCATGTAAAACGAGCGTCAACTATAAAAATAGTTGGTGAGTTCACAAGTTTATAAAATCGAGCTTCAAATAAGGCTTTTCGTAATTACAAGTACATTGCTTTAATGAGAAACAAAGTTGATTGCTATTAATGAATACAAGTTTATTGCTATAACGAGAAACGAGTTTGTATGTGTATGAGCAAACAACGAGTCTCAACCAAACCTATGACTGAAGCCCTATCGAGATCTATGCTTATCGTTCCATAGATGAATATGGTATCATGCACTCCATCAATAGGGAGAGTGAGGAGTTGTCAATTCCTAATAGCGCTATCCATAACGACCGTTGGCTCAAAGAGTTAATGGTTAGAGATAAGGGAAGGGCCTTAGTACGATAAGTTCTCATGTTCTGTGTTGCATAGACATACATAGAGAGACATAGCAATACAATAACAATCATGTTTGATACAAATCAATTTAAATACAACATGCAAATAATAGTTTTTTTGGACATGCTTTTCCACCCAAAAACATGAAAACAGTAAAAATAGGGGAGTGCGTGAATACTCACAATACATTGAGATGATGCAAATGGTGCCTTGACTATGTTCCACGTGTACCACTACCGATTCCTACAATATTAGTATTCACTAGTGAGTCTCTAATCAAAATGTAACACTAGTATACCTACTACTACAATAGAATCATGCCAATACTGAGTCATAATTGAATATTGATAAATTATAAATATTTTTCTATGGAAATTACGTTTCAAAGAATCAATTGTTATATAACAATTTAAGCGGAAAATTTCCATTATTGAAATGTTAATATTTAAGATTTTAGAGGTGTTCCAATGATTACCTATTCAAAACTAAATCAATTTAGTTCAAAAATTTCCCAAACTTTGCATTTTAGCTTTAATTGAAGTCAAAGACCTCAAGGTAAATTTTCTTGAATTTTTGATTTGTCTAACTATTTTTCACCACTTTAGTTTCTTGAATAACCATAAAATTATGAAAAATACTAAACAGTTAATAAAAATTACCAAACTTCAGATGTTGGTTCTAAATGTATTAAAAGACTACTGGATAAATTTTCATGGATTATGGATATGCATAACCATTTTTCATATATTTAATTTTCTAAATATATAAAAATTCATGAAAAATAGAAATCAATTAAGAAAACGCCCCACACTTTTTGTAGTAATGTCATTATACATACTTAAACTATGAAAAATATAAAAATGGGTTTCTAAATTGTTTAACCAATTTTTATGATTTTATGCATTTATTGTAATAAAAATTTAAATAAATAGAAAAAAGTTTCAAAAATTACCCAAACTTTTTGTATTACTGTTACTAAACATTATCGAGCTAGAAAAAATATAAAAATCAATTTCTAAGCTGTTTAATCCAATTTTATGATTTTTGAGCCATTATTCTAATAAAAATTGAAATAAATAGAAAACGATTTCTAAAATTATCCATACTTTTTATTTAACTGTTATTATATATAACTAGGCCAGGAAAAATATAAAAGATATTTTTCAGTGCGTATTTCTATTTTTCCTTGTTTTATCTCCTTAAATAATCATTAATTGAAGAATAAATAATAAACGGTTAAAATAAATTACCAAAATTTTTTGTAACATCATTTACAGTGTAAGTAATCTGGGAAAAATACCAAAAGTGGTTTTCATATTGTATAATCCGGTTTTGGGTATTTATGTGTATTTAAGTGTATTTAACCATAGAAAATAAGGAGATAAATAGTATACAGTAGAGAAAAATCATCAAAAGTTTTATGTAACTTCCTACTGTACAACATGATGTTCTGGTAAAATTTCTTGAATTTTGGATAATCTGAACTATTTTTCCTATTTTGAGGCCATTATAATTACCAAAAATTGAGAAAAACAGGTAGGCATGATGAAAAATTCTGAAATTATTTTTCTGAGTCTCCCACCACAGGTAAGAGCTGCGAAAATTGTTAGATACAATTTTCACACTTCCTAAGGTGGTTTTGTGATTTATTATACCCAAACAAAAAAGAAAATGGAAAATCATACTAAACAACAACAAAAGTCATTGAAACTTCATGGGAGATGTTTACTAACTTAAATAATCATCCAAGAATTTTTCCCAGAATTTATTTACTAGTGTAAGTATTTTATATGATTTAACACTCTTTTTTCTTAATATTTTCATATAAAAATAAAGAAAATATATATTGAGCTGAAAATTTCCAGAATGCCACTTCATACAACTTAATAACAATGAAAAATTGTTTTCTTATTTTTGATGTTGAAACCCATGCCTAAAAAGTCAATAAAATTTATAGAGAAAACTTGGTTCTTGTGATTTATGTAAAGATTATTGATGTTACTTTGACAATTTTTGCAACATGTTACAAAGACTTTTGAATCAAGATCTTTTTGTTCCTATTAATACATGATATTAAGAGTTCAAAATAATTTTTGAATATTTTTTAGTGATGAATAAGTCCTTTGAACATGCAACACAAAACAAATGCTCATAAGAAAAGTGCTGTTTGAGCAACAGTTTTTTAAAAATTGGTAAAAATCGAAATATTGGAATTTTCCGGTGAGGTCAGATGGGTTTGAAAGCTAACTCAAAATATTATATTTCAGACCAAGAATCACGAATTTTGGATATGAAATGAGTGAGATATGACAGTTTAAAGTAAGGTAAATAAATTTGGCAGATTGCATGCATGATGATTGGTTAGAAAAGTCGGTTTTCATTATTTCCTTGAGTAAATCTTTTCAAGTATTTTAAATATATCATGATAAACTCATATTTTAGTCATGTTTACAGAGATCAAAAGATTAAAACTTATCAAAATGTATACATGCATTTATGAACAAAGTTTTGTTTCTTAAAAACTCTTAACTTGAGCTTGATGTTTTAATCCTTAAAATCGATTTTTACACTAAGATCATGAACATGCAACCTTGTTTATCATACATGCATGGTGTTAAAACACATCCATAATGTTGTAAAAACCATTTTAACAAAAAGAAAACAAGTTTGAAGAAGATGAAGAAGGAGAAAGTGTAAGAAAAGAGCAAAACTTGAAGGAAAAGTGAAGTAGAAATCGATTTTACCTTCAAGAATACCACAAGATGATGAAGATTTCGAGTTTAAGGAGTGTTCTTGGGTTTGTTTTCTGGGAAATTTCTTGGTTCTTAGAGGGAGGAAGAGAGAATGGAGTGGTGTTTGGAGAGAAAAAGTAGAGAGAAGGTAGAGAGAGTTTTCTAGAGAGAGAAAGAAGAGAGATGTGTGTGTGTGTGTTGGAGAATGAGAGTGTGAGAGAGATATGGGGAGAGAGGGATCCGATCTTTGGGGAGGAGAGGCTCTCTCTCTCTTTTTTATTTTATAAAAATTCAAATCTTTTATAAAAATATCCAACTTTTTATAACATGTGAACCTTAACCTAGTTTTTATGCATAAAACTCTTGATTTTTGACTTATAAATCAAGGGTAAATGTTAATAACTAAATCTTTATTTTTCATTGAATTGTATTTCATAATAATTATTATGATAAGATAATATTATAAGGTTCATAATTGTTTTTATAGGATTTTTATGGTTAAAGTTTATAAATATGAGTTTTTAGGGCTTTTAGGGATTTTGAGTTTTGAGTTTAATAAACTTTGAATATCAAAATAAATAGAATATTTGAGACTTTAAATTATCTTATGGTATTATAACTCTTTTATAGTTATTAATAATGGTTGTAATTTATTTTTATCGTTTTATTGGCATTCTATGTAGTGATTCCGAGTTTCAAGGCAAATTGAGGAACCGAGTATACTAGTCCTAGTCTTCAACTTTGACTTAAGTTCCTATGAGACTCCGACCTAATTTATACCACTAGGTCAAGTGCATGATGTGTGTATATGATTCATAAAAAGGTGTTCGATTCAAAGAGCGACCCAAATATGGATAGTCACTACAGTTAAGTAGTTGTAGAATTCACATATCAATGTGAAATCTAAGTACACCCTCCATTGTTTCTATCTGTTTCCGAGTTTCTACTAGGTTATAACTTAGCTTCTAATTACTAAGTCTAATATGTGTTGTGCCTATATGTGCAACTATATCTAGTCAAATCTAGAACATACTCGAGTTTTGACGGTTGTCACATCAATGAACCTTTTCTGGGTCTGAATCAACTCTTATGTCGACCACTGAAGTGGATAGGGTTTTCTACAGGGTTCGTGCGAGAATGGAAATGTCTAAAGAATCCTAAGAGATTATTAACATTTCACTGGGTGATCCATATCGAGTCCTGATACAATTACATAGGGTACATAAATCATATATAGCTTAGATCCGATAGGCTTTCGAATATGTGATACTACTCTATATCCACATCCCAACGAGGAAAAGGAAGTAGAGTGAAACCACACATTCTTAGTCTATGGGATGCTTATTACATAACCTTGGGAGTATACCCTCTGTAATTGTAGGTATATCAATAAGTATCTTTTTAGTTCTTCACACAAGGTTATATATGGATCCTAAAATACCCCTATGGTATTTTAATTTCCTGCTTTTTTCTTAACTTCTGAAGATGATTCTGGGATTAGTGTGAGTCTTTTAGTATTCCAAAATACTCCCATAGTATATAAAACTTCATGTTTGGCTCTAGCATTCCTACTTGGTAAGTTTTAGACCTGTTGCAACACCAATATCACTCCCAGGCACATGTTCATCGCATCTCGAATAAATGTAGTTGATCAGGTTACATTTATTCTAGCTATGATTACATAACTGCCTAGGTTTGACGGTAATGCTCAACATTCGAAGACTTTTATTCTTGTTCTTCTTGTGATACTTGTGTTCGAGTGTTTAGATTCTGGATGTTCTTATACTTTGGTAAAATATGGTTATATTTTAAAGTATAATTTTTGGTCAGAGTGTTTTATCCCTATGTATTTATAGGCTGTATATCTTTTATGAATTGATATACTGAGCTCACTATAAACAATGCTCTGATACGAATCTGTCACACCCCAAAACCAGAACGGCGGAATCATTCTGGGGTGGATGACGTCATGTCAAGTATCACAACATATACAGTATAGTAATCAAAGTACAACAACCATTGCATTAATAGTAATAGTTTTACATAAGTTACATTTCATAGAGACATTAAAGTAATACAGAACTAGTATAGATCCAGCTCGGTTCTAGACTGACTTCGCCAAAATCTCCTAGGATGCACTTGTCTATCGCTGACCTGAGAATACAAGTTATTTTGAAAGCGAGTATCAACATTTTTATAAATGCTGGTGAGTTCATAAGTATTTAGTGTCATTTGTGTAAGTAAGCATTTATTCAAAATAACTTTATAACAAGTAGTAGTTTAGAATCTACGTGTATTAGCGTCCATTCCATAAAATCCTATATTTTCTAATTAAAAGTAGTCTTCTACCAAGACTCGATAGTGTTATGTTTTAAAGAGAAATTTTCCCTGAAATACTATCATTACCCAAAATACGGTATTTAACTTTAAAGAAAGTAGGAGAATATCACTAGTATAAACATTAAGGAAACCAACATGTGCCTCAGCCGAAAGTACTGCTGACTAAGACAAAAGAAATCATAGGCTCCAGGAGAGTATCGAATGAATGATACGCCTGGCTCAGTCTAACAAAAGGAAACACAGACCCCAGACGGTATCAAATGAAAGATAAAACTAGCAAGGTCTAAAACAAAGAAACACAGACCCCAGACAATATGAAATGTAAGATACACCTAGCAAGGTCTAAAACAAAGAGACACAGACCCCGGACAGTATCAAATGAAAGATACAACTAGCAAGATCTAAAACAAGGGAAAATCCTATGTGGGTTATTTCAAGAATACAATGTTAGATTCTCGTTACCTTAAGGCCATGAATTATAAGGTAAACATGGAGATACTCGTAACCATACTCATTGACACTAGAGTACTTGACGCCTTGCAAGTGTCAGAATGAATATGACATTTGTCACCCCTTGGCTTGGTAGACCGTGGACTGTAGCTAGCAGTTAGGGTGCGGGAGTGTCAGTCCCATATAGATCTATACACACAGTGCCCGCTCTCCCTACAGGAGACTCTGGTTACCAACTCGACGACGGGGAGATCCGTGTCTTGAAGATGTATCTCAAAATCTGAATTCTATTAGAGGCACTGGAGAAATGATATAGACTCGCGTATGAACCGACTCCTACGAAATTCTCGTACTAGAAAGAGTGAATAGAACCTCCTAAGTATTCCTATAATAGTTACTAGTGTCTCTGATCTACGAATGATGAATGGAAGGATGCCCTTGGTACCCAAGGGAAATGAACTAGCCGATGTAAACCTTTATGTCTATACATGTATACATGATATATAATTAATTTTTAAACGACCTTCGGACGGATATCGATACCCACCAGACCACATCGCAACGAGCAAAAGGAAATAGGGCGAACTAGCCTTCCTAAGTCTTTTAAACATTATTTATATAACTATACAAGTACAGGTATGCATTTAATGAAACAGAAGTATAGAAGTATAGAAGTAAACTTTGGTAAAATCCTTTGGAAAACCTTTAAAAAAAATTAGGAGTTTACGACTTGATATAGTTATGTAAAACAAGCTTTGAAAACCGTTCATAAACACGTTTTGAATATAATTTGATAACACAATCTAAGTAAAGAAAACCTTTGTTTAAAGCACTGCTGTAACTGGTTTAGAAGTAAAACATACAGCACGAGAGATAATTTGAGAAAAGATTTAAACAAGTAAAAACATTTTGGAAAACCATCTATGGTATTATACTTTGTAAAACAACTGAAAGTGTGATAAATCTTAGTGCATGCGGTTTATTAATCACATATGATTGATATGATAACTGGCATGTTTTAACTTGTATTCCCCCCATAAAAGAATTTAAAAACACTTAAAAGGTTAATTCAGGGGTATGAACTCACCTGACGTTAGTGTTTCAGATGAATGGACGATATAGGATGCTAAGTGTCAAGTGAGGACTTGACCACACACGCTAATCCTATTTAACACGTAATAATACATTTAAGTATTTAATTAGTCATTTTAACAACTAATTAACCAAGTAAGGATGTCTTACTACATAAAAACACTTTGCTACAAGTGCTAGAAGTATCAAGGGTTGCATAGAAGGTGTGTATGGACTCACATTGGAGTTTACTCTTCAACTGATGGCCCTTATGGGTGTTTACGGTTTCAAGACCATTTCCCCCATGATTTTATGGTCGTAAGCTCATGGTAGTGGTGTCATGGGATGTTTAAAGGTCTTAACTCACTCATAGAATCATGCTAGAGTCGACTCAAGGGCTAAGGAAGTGATTTTGGGGCTCAAAATGGACACAATAAGGAGTTTACGGTCCATTGACCACTCCTTGGGGAGTTTACAGCCATAAACACATGAGTTTATGGTAGTAAACTCATGTTAGTCCATTTATTTTCTACTTTGGTGGTTCTAGGCTATGTAGGCATGATTCTAGTCACTTATATGAGCATAGGAAGGTGTTAAAGGCACTTAAACACCTTGGAAAGGTAATTACAGTCTATAAAGGTGTTCGTGGGGAGTTTACTACATTAAACACATGAGTTTACGGCAGTAAACTTATGTTCGTCCATGAATCATGTGTTTTGGTGGTTGTAGGTTAAGCATACAAAGTTCTAGGTCCAATTCTAAGCCATACAAAGTGTTAAGGGCAGATTAACATGTTGGGTTTTGAGCATTCTAACACTCCTAAGTGTACATGCAACCCTAAATACCTTGGATCTATGTTTCCTCTATTATACATGCAACTATGAACATCCTAGGTATTATCCTAATCTAGCATACAAAACTATCAATATAACAAGATAGAATACATACCTCTTTGATGTAGAATGTCTTCATGAAGCTTGAGTGCCTAGTGCCCCAAGTGTGACACCTCAAATGGTTCACACAACACCAAATACACTTGGAATAACTTGAGAGAATTCTACACTTCATGAAAATCGGCTAGCCCTCTCTAGAATGAGACTAGTCCCGATTTTGTCAAGAGTTATATCTTTATATAGTGTTACAATTAGAGCAAACCCTGATTGTCATGACATTCCATTTCCTTGGATCCATGGGTTCAAATACACCATGGAGCATCCATGGAGCATCATATGGGTTTTGGCCCAACTAGATAATCCATGGAGCATTAGCCCACTATACAAGTATGGATGATTTACACAATCAACCCATATATTTAATTAGTCTTCTTTTGATCACTTAATTAATCCTAGATTAATTCTTGATTAATACTAATTAAATAATCTTATTATTCTTATTATTAATATACTAGAACTTATAATATATTAATAGCCATAAGTGTCTTATTTCTCTCATTTTAGTCTATCCAAGTGCATGATGCCATGCAACCCAAATGGACCATGCCGGGTCGGGTCAAGTCTTACCAATTATAGTTATGGACTTAGACATTAATCCAACAGTCTCCCACTTGGATATGTCTAAAACTATTATTGCGTATGACTTCCGGAACCAACTGGCAATCGTAGGTCTCAAAAGCTTCTGTCGAGCTCTTACCTTGTCGATAAACGCTGACCTTTGTCAATGACTTGTCCATTAGATAAGGGATCATATATTCCTCCATTCTAGATATCATATGGACTGAGACATGGATTATAATCATTCTCTCTGTCCATTTGTTGTTTCCCGATTTCCGATTTATGACGACTGACTAATTGAACAAATCAAATCAGTCCTGGCCCGGCCGAGCACTTCCACTTGTCATCATCAAATCATCGAGGGGCCCACAGATATCGCTTTTATCCCAAAGGTAAAAGGAATGGATAAACTTCGACTCATATGGCTTGTTCTACTACTTGTTGAATCATACACAAAGGCACGTTTTATAGCACCGAGTTACCAAATGCGGTTTCGTGCAATCAATGTACAACCAACTCATAGTAACAACTCATATCTCTAGGTTTGAAGAATATAAGATATTATCGTCTCATGATCACTCATGATAAAATCCATGAAGTGATTCCAATGAGCGCGGGTTGAATCCAATACTCAGAACTTGTGAGCACTCATGAGTGTTGTAGCCCTTTGTCCAACACCTTAGACCTCTACAAGCCAACCCATGACAGTCTTGATTCATATCTACTTCCAACATATGACCGACTGTGGATGGTTTGAATAACTTAGTCATTCCGGAAGAATAACCTAGTTTATTCTGGAAGTCAAAACATGCAAAATGAAACACAAGAATAATTGAATCCAATATGGTATCAAAACCTATGAACATAAATAAAACACCTTTTATTTAGCACCATATGATTACACATTATTCATTGTATACTGTTTCAGCTATCAACTTTATTCTTGAATTTAAAACAATAGTTTTCCCATGCTCCAAGCATGTACACTATGTTTTATAAACACTAGCCATGCCACACACCAAGTATGCATACTATGTTTGACTATGATCTTTACTTTGTGAACTAGATCAATTGAACATAACTTCAATGATTCTCTTTTCACACTCCCAAATCCTTACTGTAAATACAAGAATTCCAAATTCATGTCATTTACTGAAATCTGTTAGATTCTAAACTTATATGCATTGATCCTCTTGTAATGATTATGCACAAATTCACAAGGACTTGGCAACAATCATTTACAGAGTATTCCAAAGGAGATCAACTCCTTGGAAACATCCTTCTTGCATTAAGTTTCCTAATCTTAAACAGATTGAAAAATCTAACTTTGAAACATTTCTAGATTCCATTTTGACTATCACTTCTGAACAAGAGTTGCCTCCTTACAGATTATGTCAATATGGTCCTTCCAGAATTATCACTATACTTCTAACTGTCCTTGAGCAACCAATCTTTGGTAAACCTTAGATTCTCCTCGACAATTGTTTAATCCTTTTAGTCATATCCAGTTCTAAACCTTTTCCCTTCTTAATGCCCCAGGCATTTGGAAACTTTTAGAAAGGATGAATATAGCACATGTAATCGATCCTATATCCGAAGCATATGGGACATGATTCATGATGTCCCACATAAAGACTAAACCAGTCTTTTGCTATAACATTTCCATTTTGTATTTGCCAAGTTCTCATAATTCAGATTATGAAAAGGGATGCCGTAATCATAATCGAATTTAAGAATGAAAATAATGGACCCATATACAGAATTTCCTTATGTTGATCCATTCCAACATGTAATTCATATATATCCTTGACTAAATGATTAAAACCTCACGATCTAAGCTTATAAATTTGAGATGAAGTATAATTTCATCTCCCTTAATTATAGCAAAACAACTCTTTCCCAGTTGAAACTTTTGTTTTCTATAATTAACATTACTAACTTGCAATACTTATCATAATTATCATGCTCCCACTAACATGATGATCATATGCATAACACTTATGCTCCCACTAGCTTTGACATGTACTCAGAAATCAGTTGGACTTCTTGAAATCAATACTTTATTGACTTTCTTACCAAAGTTCAGATTTCTGATACTGGATTGTTTTGATAGAACTTTATCAAAATCATACACCTTCCCTTAGATAGCACACTTGTGTGTCTAAACAATTATGAAGAGGGATGCATGGTTAGACCTTTTTTCCACTTCTCACATGTCCAGGTTAGTGTGCCGGTAAACCACACACGCTCCACTAACGACTTTGAGAATGCAGATATCACAATTGCTATCTATCTAAAATCTACTTAGTGAAAGTGTTTCCTCACCATCATTTTCATGAATCGGAGAGAAACCTTATGACACTTAGATTTAATGGTGTTTGTGTTCTTATCCATGTGAATTGTCAAAACCATAGTCACAAGACAAGGATAATGACAAATCCAAACTCATATGGACTGAACTCAATCTTAACTTCTTGCCACCTGGCATCTCAAGGGCCTGCCATTGCTTCCAAGTTGTTGTGCAACAAATTGAGAACTCTAAGAACTCATATGCAAAGCCAACTTTAACTGGAATGGGCACAAAATATGTCAACACGATAGGTTATAAACCTTAAGTCGTGTGCTAGAGAAGAACTCCAGGTTCTATTCTTAATTCGTTCTTGAGACTTTCATGACCTTTAAGACTCCCACTATCCTCTTGACCTATAAGACTCCCTTGTCAAACATCCAAGAGATAGTGTGGATTCTAACCAAGACAAACACTTCACACAATTGGCCTAATTCGGTCTTTGTTTTATCCAAAACACCATAACTTACCAATTTCAAATGTACAAGAGTAGAAAGCTTTTACTCTTACATTTGACAAGTGTTTTTAAACCTTCTTTAAGACAAGTCATTCAAATTACAATCTTGGAGTATGACTCTAAGACTTGTATTGGAACGAAGTATGACTCATCTTCTTGATTTAACCACTTCAACAATTCAAGATCCCTTCTTCTTAGTCATAAGAATGCACTAAGACTTCCTTAGAGAACTAATTTTGATATGGTTTCTTAATCATTAAGATGATCACAAAACGGATACTAAAGTACTCTCCCATCTTTTCAGATTTGAGAAACTTTTATCCTTCTACCTAATTTGATTCTTCTTATCCGCTCTGCCATGCATTGAAACCTTTTCCAATGTCTCAGAGTTACACTTAGGCTTGTAAGTATAATCATATTTACTGAGCTTTACGAATAGCCTTATATCTTTTGTGGTGTACTTAATCAGTGCACATGACTATGTACTCGATCCCTTAGTCCATTACTTGACTCACACATCCATGTGAACAAGTAATTAGTCTTAATTTTTCCAATACTTGAAAGTTCTCATTCATCATGCTATACAACTTGCATGATTCCAAGTCCCGGTCCAATTGAGACTTTGGATGATGAGAATCTTTCCTTATTTGGTAAATTTAGACATTACCACAAATGAAGGAATCAATTTCATATTTCCACTCTTGCTATTAATGGAATCATATAAGCAACAATTTTTCCTCAAATGCCATTGTAAGGATATTTTAAAATAAATAAAATCAAAAAATTTTCTTTTATTTTAAAACTATGCGGAAATACTTATCCTTACAATCCATATGAAAACTTGTTGTTATCTATTCCTAAGAAATATCTCATAACTCCTAAGAAGTAGCTCAAGAATCCGATTTTCAAACTACGCGATAGAAAATCCATCTATGCGATCAGATTCAGCATATTCTTTCTTTAAGTTCCTTCACTTTTCTTTGATTCTTAAAACATCAACATGTGACCCAGTCACATCATGTAATAAGAATCTCCGAATAGAAACTTAGCAGAGTTAGATAGTGGACTTTACCTGAAGTGAAGTCAAACTTATTGACTTTAACATCCTTAGGTGAACTTGGCAGCTTTGCAACCAATGCCCCTTCCTTTGGCAATATAAACATATGGACCCTTTGATAATGGTACACGAGACTATCACAGACTTAATTTTTCTCTTTACCATTTGGTCAACCGAGTTGACTATGGCCGATCCCTTTCCATTGGGAAGAGAATGCTTTACTAGATATCCAATGTCATCATTGTCAATGTCCATTAAGTTTTAGGAAGTTGATCTTAGCAAACAGATAAGATCATTAAGGGTCTTGTCATAGTCTGTTTCATAGGTGTCCCAAAGGAACTCACTATGTGACTTAGAAAGTAGTTGAACCACCAACTTTCTCAAGACTTTGACACCCAACTCTCCCGACTTGTCAATATGTCACTACATCTCCAAGATGTGATCACACCTAGACCTTGCCTTGCCAATAGGGCTTGAGTGACCTTAAACTTTTCAAGAACTTGTGGGTTAGGGAGAATAATTTGAGGAGGTGAAAGAAGTATGATTTCCATGGGAGATCATCTTCATTTAGGAAAGCTTGTTTCAAGAGATTTGGGAAGATCATAAATGTCTAAACCATACATCTTTTGGGAGATATTCAATATAGTTGATATTAAAGTCCTTAATATGACACCCAATATGAAATATTAAGGCTAGGACCCATCAAACTATTTTATAACTTAGAAGAGGTATGCCATAATCCAAGCTATAAAAAATTTGAAGGTAGGTGAATGACGATTCACGAATTTCCACCAAGATAAACGAAATGTATTATTAGGTTTTAATTGGTTTCGAAACTCCTAGATCTTTTGAGATTCATTGAACTGTTCAATGGCATGTTTCAATCTCGAGTGTGCCCTTCAGGTTTTGTGACTGGGATGCCGAGGATCACAAAACAAGGTGTGAAGTAACAATGCAAATTACTTGGTACCCTTAAGTGTTTACCTTTCAATCGATGTGCCGGTTAACCACACACGCTCCATCGATACTATGATAAACATTAAGTTACCCTTTGCCTACCTTGTTAAATACGAGTTAGTGTGCCGGTTAACCACACACGCTCCACTAACCGACTTAAACAAAGTGCAAAGTGTAATTTCATGGATTAGCACCTTATTCACATTTTCCTAAGTAACTAAGATTGGGTATTATTAAGAGTTTTAGTTACTTAGTATTTATCATTAATACTTTTAATGAAGGGAGAATTATAGTCCTGTCAAACCCGTTCGGCTAACGACCCTCCACCAGTCAAGCAAGCGGTGGGTGAGAGTGGACACCCATTAAGTTGCCATTTTATAGGCAACAACCTCATACCCACCTTATAGACCGACTTCGTGAATGAGGCGTACTAGCGGTAAGACTGACTTTACTCTTATACATATATATATATATATATATATATATATATATATATATATATATATATTATTAACTTATAATATTATAAAGTATAAGGGTTGAATTTTAACTTTTAAAATTCTAAGGGCTAACTTGGAATTAAAGTATTCATAAGAGAAAACTTTACAAATTCTAAAACTTGAGGGCAAGTTTTGAAACTATTCAAAACTAATTAATTCCATAACTTATGTGTTTAAAGTAGTTTTAATCCAAAAACTTTTCGAGTTTAAACTAATAAAAGAATTTACTTTTCTTTATTTTATAACTTATGGAATTAACTAAGGTTACATTTTTTATTATTATTTTTTATTTTAATGAAGAGACTCTTGGTCCTCCATAACTTGAGGACAAATTATGGAGTCATAACTCCAATTAATTAGAACTAGACTCTTCATTTTGTAACCATTGCCAACTTTTATGAGTTTTATGAAACTTAAATGTGACTTTTCATATAACTTGAGGACAAGTTACAAAAACACATTTTAGAATCAACTCTTAGATTAATTTGGATTATAAAACAACTTTTTCACTCAACTTTTCTATTAATCTAAGGAACTCATAAGAACAAGATAATTCAAATCAAACTTTTTCATGTAATTAGTCTAAACCTTAAACTAACACAAAACATGAATCTATTGACAATTATCTTTGAAAATGGATTAGCATGAACATAACCACATCAAAAAACAAGTTTATAAGTTCAAAAACAACTTAGGGTAATGTTCCTAGTCCATTTCTAACCAAAAACCTTGAAAATATGCTGTCTGGGGGTCCAACTCGTCGAGTGCATGAACCGACTCGGCGAGTTGGATCGTTTTGATCATTTTTTAGGCATGGACTCGCCGACTCTCCTGATGGACTCGCCGAGTCTGATGATCAGACAGCAACAATTCCGATTTTTTAAGTAGTTTTGCAAGTATAACAAGAAAACAAGCCTAGGCTCTGATACCACTATTGGGTTTTGAGCATTCTAACACTCCTAAGTGTACATGCAACCCTAAATACCTTGGATCTATGTTTTCTCTATTATACATGCAACTATGAACATCCTAGGTATTATCCTAATCTAGCATACAAAACTATCAATATAACAAGATAGAATACATACCTCTTTGATGTAGAATGTCTTCATGAAGCTTGAGTGCCTAGTGCCCCAAGTGTGACACCTCAAATGGTTCACACAACACCAAATACACTTGGAATAACTTGAGAGAATTCTACACTTCATGAAAATCGGCTAGCCCTCTCTAGAATGAGACTAGTCCCGATTTTGTCAAGAGTTATATCTTTATATAGTGTTACAATTAGAGCAAACCCTGATTGTCATGACATTCCATTTCCTTGGATCCATGGGTTCAAATACACCATGGAGCATCCATGGAGCATCATATGGGTTTTGGCCCAACTAGATAATCCATGGAGCATTAGCCCACTATACAAGTATGGATGATTTACACAATCAACCCATATATTTAATTAGTCTTCTTTTGATCACTTAATTAATCCTAGATTAATTCTTGATCAATACTAATTAAATAATCTTATTATTCTTATTATTAATACACTAGAACTTATAATATATTAATAACCATAAGTGTCTTATTTCTCTCATTTTAGTCTATCCAAGTACATGATGCCATGCAACCCAAATGGACCATGCCGGGTCGGGTCAAGTCTTACCAATTATAGTTATGGACTTAGACATTAATCCAACATAACACACTTTGGGGGTGTTTATGGTCTAAGAAAGGGTGTTTATGGTCCAAGAACCTTCTTGGGCCGTAAAACTAGTGTGACTCACTTGTGTATGTTTTGGTGCATCTCAAGAAGGAATACAAGGTTCTATGCACTCAAGGTAGCTCATAGAAGCTTTTGGAGGCGTTTAAGGGGTAGTTTAACACCCAAAAAGGTGTTTAAGGTCCTTGAAGATGGGTTTACGGTCCAAGAATGTTATTAGACTGTAAACTCATGTTTACTCCCCATATGCTAAGATTTTGGTGTTCTAAGTCCTTTCATGTAAGCCCCTAAGTCATTGCTAAGCGTTAGAAGTGGTTTGGAAGGTTTTTTGGGCCTGCCATGGCTTCCTTAACACTGCTAGGTTCATCCAAATCTACCAGTGTACTATCACTGATAAGTGTATCACCTTCCGTAGTAATATGAAAACCATAATAAAACTCAGGTGTGTTCCTAGCCCGAGTGGAACGCCTCGGAGGTACAGGTGTGTCAGCCAGCTCAACAGGAGTTTCCTCCTCAGGTTGATTGCCAGTGTTTGAGGTTCCTTCACTAATTGATTCTTGAATTTCTTCAAGGTCAATTTGCCTCCGACTGTCTCCTTGGCTTATAAATTCTCTCTCACGAATGACCGTTATTCTTGCAACAAAGACCACATTCTCACTGGGTCTGTAGAAGAGATAACCAAAGGATTTCTGTGGGTAGCCAATGAAAATACACCTTTTGCTTCGGTGTTCGAGCTTATCATGAGTCTCGCACCTCACGAAAGCCTCGCAACCCCAAATCTTGATGTGGTCTAATTTGGGAGCCTTCCAAGTCCACATCTCATGAGGTGTTTTGGTAACCTTCTTTGTAGGGACTAAATTAAGGATATGGGTGGCAGTCTCTAAAGCATACCCCCCAAAAAGAGATTGGTAGCGAAGCTCGACTCACCATAAAGCGAACCATGTCTAACATGGTCCGATTACGCCTCTCAGCTACACCATTCAGTTGTGGTGTCTTGGGAGGTGTCAATTGTGATACAATCTCACACTCCTTAAGATAGTCAAGGAACTCGGTGCTAAGGTACTCACCACCCCGATCGGATCGAAGTACATTAACATTCCTGCCCAATTGATTTTCTACTTCCTTCTTAAATTCTTTAAACCTTTCAAAGGTTTCTGACTTATGTTTGATTAAGTAGACATACCCATATCTACTAAAATCATTAATAACTGTCACATAATACCAATTAGCATCCCTTGTGGCGGTTTTGAATGGTCCACATACATTGGTATGTATTAGGTCCAACAAACCTTCACCCCTTTCACAAGTACCAGTGAAGGGTGATTTTTTCATCTTTCCAAGTAGACAAGATTCACAACTATCATCCCATTTTAGGTCGAATGATTCCAGAACTCCATCCTTTTGGAGTTGGCCTATGTGTTTCTTGTTTACATGTCCAAGATGACAATGCTATAATGATGCTTTATCTAAGCTAGTAGAAGAATCAATATAAAACACATTATTTCCTAGGTTATCTACAACTGAAACAGTTTCATACACACCATCACAAGGTAATGCTTTAAAATAAAACTCATTATTAAATAAAGCATCAATAGCACCACATTCATTATCAAATGAAAAGGTAAAACCTTGTTTGTACAAACCATGAAAAGAAATAATATTTCTTTCCATTTCTGGTGAGTACACAAATTTATTCAAATCTAATTTTAACCCATTATTCAGCAACAAAGTATAAACCCTAATCTTGGAAACAGGAGAAGCCTTCCTATTCCCCATGATTAAGTTTATCTTCCCGTGCTCCACATCCTCACTTCTTCTTAGGCCCTGCAAATTTGAATATATGTGAATACCACATCCTGTATCAAGCACCCAAGAGTTAGAATCTGGTGAGTTATTAGACAATATTTTGTAAATACCTGCATGGGTGGGTTTCACTTTCCCATCCTTAAGATCCTGCAAGTATTTAGGGAAGTTTCGCTTCCAGTGCCCTTTGTCCTGGCAGTAGTAGCAATCGACATCCTTGGGAATGGCAGAAGGAGTGACAGAACCAATCTTGGTTCTTGATGAAGAACCTTCAAGAGACTTTCCCTTGGTACCCTTCGAAGGGGACTTCCTCTTTTTCCCTTTGCCTTGCCCGATAGCCAAAACAGGGGTAGATGTTGGAGTAGGAGTAGTAGAGGTAACAACCGATTTACCCTTAAGACCGGTTTTAGTGGTCTTCAAGAGTCCTTGAAGTTTGCTAAGAGTAACTTCCTCCTTGTTCATATGATATGTCATACGAAAATGGTCATAAGAAGAAGGTAAGAAGTGCAAAATGATGTCAATTGCCAACTCCTCAGGGAAGTTCACGTTTAGCTTGTGCAAACGGTCCACATACCTTTGCATCCTTTGCATGTGGCCCGTGACGGATTCATCGTCCTTCATGCGGGTTGTTATCATGGAGGAGATTATTTCATACTGCTCCTGACGAGCACTCTGATGGTACCTTTCGATCAGGTCTTGGTGCATCTCAAAAGGGTAGAAGTCCTCATAGGACTTTTGGAGTTCGGCTGTCATCGTGGCCATCATGATGCATGCCAATTTAGTAGCATCTCTCTCATGTGTCCTGAATTCAGCGATCTCCTCAGGAGTAGCAGTGGACTCATCAAGCTCTTTTAACTCCTTATCTAGGACATATTCCTTGTCCTCATAACGAGTTACCATCCTGATGTTCCTTATCAAATCCATGAAGTTGGAACCATCAAAGATGACTCTCCCACAAAGGTTCATGAGAGAGAAAGAACCAGTTGGATTGGATCCTGAAGCATTGTTGTTGGAAGACATCTAAAAAGAAGAGAACAAGTTTATATTAGATATATAGAGTCCTTAATAAGACACCCAAATGTAATATTAAGGCTAGGATCCAATCACAATATATTATACTTAGACGAGGTATGCCGTAATCTAAGTAATAATATATTTGAAAGGTAGGTGAATGACAATTCACCAATTTCCACCACGAAAAACGAAATGATTTATTAGGTTTTAATTGGATTTGAAATTCCTAGATGCTTATGAGATTCATTGAATGTTTTGAATGGCATGTTTCAATCTCGATTGTACCTTTCATGTTTTGTGACTGGTACCGAGGATCAAAAAACAAGGTGTGAATAACCATACCAATTCACATGGTACCCTTAATATTATCATCTAATCAATGTGCCGGTAAACCACACACGCTCCACTGATCTATGATAAAATTAAGTCACCCTTCGTGATCCTTACTAGTCCAAGTTCATGTGCCGGTAAACCACACGCGCTCCACCAACAACTTGGTAAGGTAAAAAGTGTGAATTCCATGGGCTAGCACCAAATTCACATTTTTTCTAAAGTAACTAAGATTGGGAATTAAAGCAAACATTTAGTTACTTTATAATATTCATCATACTTAATGATAATTTATAAGTCCTTGTCTTACCCGTTCAGCTAACGACCCTCCACCAGTCAAGCAAGCGGTGGGTGAGAGTGGACACCCATTAAGTTGCCATTTTATAGGTAACAACCTTATACCCACCTTATAGGCCGACTTCATGAATGAGGCATACTAACGGTAAAACAACTTGTTCTTATACATATATATAATAATTAACCATTAATGTTATAAATAGTATAAGTGTTGAATTTTAACTTTTAAAACTCTAATTGTTGGAATTAAAGTTTATTAAAGTGTGTGAAACTTTTCCAAATTCCAAAATTCGAGGGCAAGTTTTTTAACTCTTTAAAAGTTTTCATTCATAATTTATGTATTAAAGGTTCATAAAAATGAAGAGTCTTCATTTTATGTAACTTATGTGTTTTTAATGTGTGTTAAAGAAAAGTGACCTTTGGATATCCATAACTTGAGGACAAATTATGGACTCCATTAAAACACATAAATGATTGAGAATTAATTCTAAACAATTCAACAAATAATTCCTATCATCTTCTAAATTCATAAGAACATGAACATCAAAATTTCAAGAAAACATGAACACATATAAGACATGAAATTTTGATGTAGGCCATTGTAAATGGATTAGAACAACCATTACACCAACTAAAATAAGTTTTAAAACATCAAAACAGTTTTTGGTAAAGTTTCTAATCCATTTCCAGCAGCAAAAGTCGAAAATCTGCATTCTGAACCTTCTACTCGCCTAGTGCACGAAGCTATTTAGCGAGTAGGATGAATTTTGACTTGGACTCGGTGAGTCCCCCCATGGACTCGGCGAGTCCATCACGTAGACAACAAAAATTTTGACTTTTTTTTTCACTATTTTGCATCAAGTATCAAACAAGCAAGCCTAGGCTCTGATACCACTGTTGGGTTTTGAGCAATCTAACACTTCCTAAGTGTGCCTGCAATGCTAATAAACCTTGGATCTATGTTTGTCTAAATACATTCAAAATAATAATTTTCCAAGGTTCATAACCTATCTAACATGGCATGGGGTACTTTTAAACATAAAAGAATTAGATGAGATTACATACCTTTTGATGAGTTTGATTCCTTAGAGTTTGAGAGTCAAGCACCAATAGTGTGAATGCCTCAAATGGAAATCATAAATCACCACAAACACTTGGAAAACTTTGAGAGAGTGTATACACACTTGGAATTCGGCCACACACGAACACACACACTA
The DNA here is from genome assembly GCF_052625555.1 of Lactuca saligna. Lineage (NCBI taxonomy): Eukaryota > Viridiplantae > Streptophyta > Magnoliopsida > Asterales > Asteraceae > Lactuca > Lactuca saligna. Next base: position 113,317,770 of record NC_136423.1, read on the forward strand.
GTGGCTATTTCATGCAACATAAGCATGTTTATATAGTGTGCATGGTTAGGGTGAAACCGTAATAACCCATGACCTTTCTTTTTCCAAGGATCCATGGGTTAAAATCTCCATGGATCATCCATGGACTTCCATATAAGCCTAGCCCTATAACAAATGAGTGTTAGCCCACACCATAAAATATATTAGCCCACAATTTAATTAGTCGTCCTTTTAATCTCTAAATCAATTCATAATTAATTTAAGACTAAGACTAATTAAATAACCTAACTTCATATTAATATATTATAACTTACAATATATTAATAAACATATGTGTATAACTCCCATAAAATTATCCATAAATAGTTCGGGTGAAGTGCAACCCAAATGGACCATGCCGGGTCGGGTCAAGTATATACCAAATAAGTTGAGGACTTAGACACCTTATCCAACAGATTCGTGTTTCCATTTTTCGTTCCCGACTCCACTTCGGGTTCTTACCGTTTTGATTTATACACTAATTTAGATGTTCGGTGTGTAATGACGAGAATTAAGATAGGAAAGATTTTATTCACGATCGACGTGTAAATCTCCCCATCACTCTGAAAAGTTACATGTCATTTCTAATACCGCAGTTAAGTAATTAGAAATTTGAACACATAAAGTTTCCAGATCCGGTCTGCAACAGACCATATATCCGATGCATATCATGCATATCATAAATCATTTAGCACATAAAAGCATGTTAGGCATTTTCCCTAAATAAGCTAGTGCTTGTGTCTATTAAGGTGTATTGCCTAAATTTATTAGACACACCCCTCACGATCATCGCTTAGCATTCTAAGTTGAAGTCTAGAAATAAATCCTTATTCCTAGTTCGCTTAAACTAATACTTTGACACCAACTATGAAATCCCCATTTTCACGGCCAGAAAATACCGATTTTGTTTATGCTTTATAAAAATCAGAGTACTTCTGTTAATAAAAATGTTTCAAAATTTGTTCCCAGTAAAACATGATAATACGTTATCAATGCATTTCCGAAGAAATGTATTTTTATTCATTTTAAAACATTTGGGATGTCATTGTCAATACAGAAACATAAGCATAAACAGAACTTACATTCATTTACACTAGTGATCTACACCTCATTAATCTCTCGGTGTAATGTAACTTCATATCGGCACCTGTGAATCAAATATGCTTGAGTGGGTCAGGTTGGGAAAGCTGGTGGGTATATAGGGTTTTCAACCCACAATAATATAATTATTATGTTTAAACATCAAACAATCGACCCAATTACCCATCCCCTTTATCTTCTTTACTCTTAAGGATCTACCCTAAGAATTAGCTATTCCTTGTTCATTCATTCCTAAGGATCATCCTAAGGAATCGACACAAAATCCATCGGTGCCAGGGTTTACTCAATAGGCACTAAGTCGCATAGTTACCAGGGTTTAGGCACTAAGTTTCATAGTCGCCAGGGTTTATACAACATGAACTACGTCGGATAGTCGCTAGGGTTTAGGTACTAAGTCTCATAGCCGCCAGGGTTTATACAATATGAACTACGTCACATAGTCACCAGGGTTTAGGAACTAACTCTCATAGTCGCCAGGGTCTAATCACTAAGTCTCATAGTCACCAATGTTTACTTATATCCCCTTTCATCCCTCCTCGTTCATCTACCCATGTTTTACCCAACATATTCGTACATATAAACTACATATACAATATAAATCATTTAAAACATGTATAAAATTGTTCATCCAGCATCGATAAAAAGTATACATGTTATATACACACATAGCATGTAATTTGTGTAAAATACTTCATATCTATGTGTAAGATGAAAGTAACTATGCACTCACTTGTTAAGGTGATGAATTTGTGCTTAGACAGCGCCTTCAATTCTTAAAAATAATTTTCTTTGACAATCCTAGTGTCATTACCACTAGATTTTAGTTTAACATTCATCGTAACTAATTAATAGGCTTAGTATTATTATTATCATATAACCGTTAGAAAATATTGTTCACCCAATATATACAGACAGGGGCCAGACATGAAACACCAGAGGGTAGGACCATTTTGGCATATAGCACTTCTGAAATCCAACAACCCAAGCAGATTTTCAAACCAGATTCCCAGTACTGCGAGTGGTTAAAAGGTTATTATAATGGCACTTATATAACTCATAATAATAGCCCAAATAATTCTTATAAGGTCCTAACAACGTTACTATATTTAAATAAAAGCTATATTTAAAATAGGGTAGGCGTATCACACTTACAACGAGTTTTATTAAAAACCGGGCTTCGTTGGAGCGACGTTTCAGAGCCGAAAAGTTCTTTTTCTCGGAGTCGTCGGGAGCTCCGAGTCTTCCTTCTTGTGCTAGGGAGGTTCCCTAGGCTTTGGGGGTTTGGGGGAGTTAGAGAGAGAAAGAAAGGCTTATGGTGTGAAGAAATATAAAGGATTCATCCTTTATTTATAGAGATTTTATGGTAGAGTAGCCCCTAAGTTTTGTCCTTGTCCTCCGCGTAATAGCTCTATTTTCTAAGTTATTTATGTCCACGTGTTGGTATTTACGAGTACTACAACTTTCATTTAGACCCCGTCGACTAATTCTCATTATATCTTAGAATTACAAAACTATGTCGAATTCGTCGTGCGTGAAGAGTATATACTATGTTTCGTCCATATCTTTCGCATACGAGCTCTATTTTCGATGTTCTTTATATGCACACTTTGGTATTTCCGAGTACTACAACTTTCATTTAGACCTCGTTGGCTAGTTCTTATTCTATCTCAGACTTACAAAACTGTATCGAATTCGCCACGCATGAAGAGTAGAGACTAAGCTTCGTCCATATCTTTCGCATACGAGCTTCATTTTCGACTTTCTTTTTATCGTTTAACTCCTATTAATGATATCTTCATTTCTTGTTTAGATTATTTTGACTAAAAATCGACTAATCCAAAATTCGAATATTGGGTTGTGCACCGCTATTCTAAATCTTACAAAAATCATGACCTCTTCATACGAAGTCAGATTTAGATGTTCTTTTTATGCACACTCTCGGTTTAATGAATACTATGACTTTCGTTTAAATCTCTAAGGCTAGAAATTATTTTATCAAAAAATCACTTTTTACGTTACCCGGTGTCGTCCTAGTTTAGCCGTAAAACTTCGATGAGTCATAACTTCTTCTTTATAACTTGAATTTCAACGTTCTTTGTATGTACATAACCCTTGTGACATATAATATAACATGGTTAAGATTATTTAATCTAAATTATCTTGTATTAAAAAGTCGTTTTTGAGGCTTATCGTCTCTAAATTGACTAGTCGGATCTGCGGGCATTTCATCTATCTCCCCCTTAGGATGATTACGACCTATAATCATCAACAAAACATGGCTTGTATACTGACTCCATATGTAATCTCTTCATCCTGGGTAATAACCATAACCTCTATGTTTCATCGAACGAGTATCTGACTCTTGGACTTCTTAACTGCATGCGGTGCTCAATTTTCCACCTGCTCTCTATCTCATGTCGGACTTTCAATCGTGACCTTCAAGTCACAATATCGATCCTTACTGTAGAATCATGCTCCTTCAGAAACAATCTTTACTTTGATTACTGTAACAGACCGATGCGACATGTTCTAATGACATGTCGTCGTATGATGCAACTCTTAGACTCAGGTCTTTTAGAGTCAAATTCCAGAATGGAATATACCTTCCTTCATGTTCTAATGTGATATAATCACATTCTAGCATGTAGCACTTCTTGGTACATGCTTCTAATCTTAATAATGGTTGCAATACTTCTATTGATCGCTTCAATTATCTTTCACTTCAATATTTTGACTTAAGTCAAATGCTAAATCGATCTTGGTTCTCTGAACCATGTAACATAGTCATCTTAGTCGGACTCGACATGATATGACCACTATGGTCAGAATAATAATCATCTTCTTAGTCATTACCGAAACGATGGTAATCACATACATGAACAAAATGATATCAATTACTAACGCCTTGGTAACCTTGTGACTTTCCCAGATCCAAGTGTGAGTCCTTTGCTTTTGGTAGTATAGGCCTCTACTACCATTCACACCAACACATACTCGCCGCAAGTATTGTCTTGCACTTTTCCAGGTCACCATAAAATAAGATCACATAACAACTTAACACACCATATAACAAAACGAAGGTTTTATATTACTCCTTTAAATGATTACATAGGTATTTAAGTTCACCCTAGACTATCCCTCTAATAGGCAACACCATACGACACTATCCATATGTCTGCTGCATAACTTGATGAAGTCCTCATCTTCGATTCCTTGCGTTGTTTTCTGCTTCGTCGAGGATCATTTGGAATTCCCTTGGCTTTGTTGGTGTGTTTGGCCTCACTGCCTCGTTTTTCTTTGGGCAATCTCTAGAAATATTCCCTTCTTTTTTATATCCGTAGGACACCTTCTTGTTGGGCGCGCACTTGTTGGCGTAATGCCCTGTCTTTCCTCATTTGTATCAAGTCATCTCCTCGCTACACTTCTCGAAGTGTTTCTTTTTACACCCCTCGAACCACTTAGCTTCCCCTCCACCTCCAAATTTTGAGAATTTGCTTTCTTTGTTGGTCTTTGAATATCCCTCATGCTTCCTTTTCTCGCCAACTTCGACCTTGTTGGCGGCTCTACTCTTGATCATATCTTCTACTGACTTAGTTGCCCAGATAGCCGCCTTAAGAGTAGGAGTCTGGCGTACTGGTACCGTATACTCCCATGGAAGTCCCTTTTCATACTTTTCAACTTTTGTCAGCTCGTCTGGGACAAGGCGCAAGTCAAATTCCATTTTATCAGAGCATTTGTTAGTGTATTCATCGATGGGCATGCTCCCTTTCCTCAAAGTCAAGAATTGGTTTTCTAGCTCGCTCTAATTTTTGGCTGAGGAGTACTTGATCTTGAAATGCACCAAAAACTTTGACCAAGTCAGTTGCAGGGGCTCATTGGGGCTTAGAGTCTTCCCCAGAGTGTTCCACTAGCGAAGATCGCCTTCTCTGAATTGACGTACTACAAATGTGTTTTGTAGATTGCCTTTGCAACCACATGTCATGAAGGCTAATTCCATCTCCGAGATCCAATCCATGACTCCGATCGGATCTTCCTTCCCAGTAAAATTTTATGGCTTGCAAGTAAGAAAATATTTTTACTTGCATCCATTCCTCTTGACTCTGTCAACTTGATTGTTCCTCCTAATCACCGGTGGATAAAATTGACCAACGATCCTGCTGTCGTTCCCTTCCTCAGACTGCTCATCATTCAGCTCGGGTTATTCAATAGGCATCGTAAGTTCCTCTCGATTTTTTGAAGTAAATGCCAGGGTCTATACAATAGGCACTACGTTGAGTAGTTGCTAGGGTTTAGGGACAAAGTCTCATAGTCGCTAGGGTCTATACAACAGGCAGTACGTCGCATAGTCGCCAGGGTTTAGGCACTAAGTCTCATAGTCGCCAGGGTCTAGGCACTAAGTCTCATAGTCACCAATGTTTACTTATACCCCCTTTCATCCTTCCTCGTTCATCTACCCATGTTTTACCCAACATATTCGTAGATATAAACTACATATACAGTTTAAATCATTTAAAACATGTATAAAACCGTTCATCCAACATCAATAACAAGTGTCATGTTATATGGACACATAGCATGTAATTTATATAAAATACTTCATATCTATGTGTAAGATGAAAGCAACTATGCACTCACTTGTTAAAGTGATGAATCAGAGCTTAAACAGCGCTTCGCTTCTTAAAAATATATTTCCTTTGAAAAACATAGTATCATTACCACTAGATTTTAGTCTAATGTTCATCGTAACTAATTAATACGCTTAGTATTATTATGATCATATAAGCGTTAAAAAATATTGTTCACCCACTATGTACAGACAGGGGCCAGATATGAAGCACCAGAGGGTAGGACCATTTTGGCATATAGCACTTCTGAAATCCAACAACCCAAGCAGCCTTTCAAACCATATTCCCCATACCGCGAGTGGTTAAAAAGATATTATAACGACACTTATATAACTCATAATAATAGTCCAAATAATTATTATAAGGTCCTAATAACGTTACTATATTTAAATAAAACCTATATTTAAAATAGGGTAGGCATAACACACTTACAACGAGTTTTATTAAAAAATCGGCATTGCTGGAGCAACGTTTCTGAGCCGAAAAGCTCTTTTTCTCAGAGCCGTTGGGAGCTTCCGGGCTTCCTTCTCGTGCTAGGGAGGTACCCTAGGCTTTGGGGTGTTTGGTGGAGTTAGTGAGAAGTTAGAGAAAGAAAGCCTTATTGTGTGAAGAAATATGAAGGATTCATCCTTTATTTATAGGGAGTTTATCGTAGAGTAGCCCCTAAGTTTCGTCCGTGTCTTCTGCGTACTAGCTCTATTTTCTACGTTATTTATATGCACGTGTTGGTATTTACAAGTACTACAACTTTCATTTAAACCCCGTCGGCTGATTCTCATTGTATCTCAGATTTACAAAACTTTATCTAATTCGCCGTGCTTGAAGAGTATAGACTAAGTTTCATCCATATCTTTCGCATACGAGCTATATTCTCGACGTTCTTTATATTCATGCTTTGGTATTTACGGGTACTACAACTTTCATTTATACCTCGTTGGCTAATTCTTATTCTATCTCAGACTTACAAAACTATATTGAATTCCTCGCGCTTGAAGAGTAGAGACTAAGCTTTATCCATATCTTTCGCATACGAGCTCCGTTTTCGACTGTCTTTTTATTGTTCAACTCCTATTAGAGATATCTTCATTTCCTTTTTAGATATTTTTGGCTAAAAATCGAATGATCTATAATTTGAATTTCGGGTTCTGCACTACTATGCTAAATCTTAGAAAAATCATAACTTCCTCATATGAAGTCAGATTTGGACGTTCTTTTTATGAACGCTCTTGGTTTAATGAATACTACAACTTTTGTTTAGATTGCTAAGGCTAAAAAGTATTTTATCAAAAATTCACTTTTTACGTTACGTGGTGTCATGCGGGGTTTAGCCGTAAAACTTCGACGAGTCATAACTTCTTCGTTATAACTCGGATTTCAACGTTCTTTATATGTACGGAACCCTTTTGACATATAATATAACATGGTTAAGATTATTTGTTATAAATTATCTTCTATAAAAAGGTCGCTTTTGATGCTTATCATCTCTAAATTAACTAGCCGGATCTGTGCGCATTACAATTATCTCCACCTTAGGATGATTACGTCCTGGAATCATCAACAAAATAGGGCTTGTATACTGACTCCATACGTAATCTCTTCATCCTAGGTAATAACCATAACCTATATGTTTCTTGGAACGAGTATCTGACTCTTGGACTTCATAACTGCAGGCGGTGCTCGATCTTGCACCCGCTCTCTATCTCACGTCAGACTTTTAATCGTGACCTTCAAGTCACAATCTTGATCCTTATTGTAGAGTCTCACTCCTTCAGAAAAATCTTTACTTCGATTACTGTAACAGATCGATGGGACATGCTCTAATGACATGTCGTTGTATGATGCAACACTTAGACTCAAGTCTTTTAGAGTTAAATTATATAATGGAATATACCTTCCTTCATGTTCTAATGTGATATAATGATATTCTAGCATGTAGCACTTCTAGGTACAAGCTTCTAATCTTAACAATGGTTGTGATACTTCTATTGATCGCTTCAATTATCTTTCACTTCAATCTTCTGACTTAAGTCAAATGCTACATCGATCTTGGTTCTTTGAACCATGTAACATACTCAACTTAGTCAAACTTGACATGATATGACCATTAGGGTCAGAATAATAATCATCTTCTTAGTCATTACCAAAACGATGGTAATCACATACCTTAACAAAACAGAATCAATTACTAGCGCCTTGGTAACCTTGTGATTTTCCCTGATCCAAGTGTGAGTCCTGTGCTTCTGGTAGTATAGGCCTCTACTACCATTTACATCTACTCCTACTCATCCCAAGTATTGTCTCCTAGTTTTCCAAGTCACCATACAAGAAGATCACATAAAAACTTAACACACCAGATAACAAAACGAAGGTTTTATATTACTTCTTTAAATGATTACATAGGTATTCAAGTTCACCCTAGACTATGCCTCTAATAGGCTACACCATACGACACTATCCATATGGATGCTGCATAACTTGATGAAGTCCTCATCCTCGATTCCTTGCGTTGTTTTCTGCTTCGTCGAGGATCATGTGGAATTCCCTTGGCTTTGGTGGTGTGTTTGGCCTCGCTGCCTCATTTTTTCTTTGGACAATCTCTAGAAATATTGTGACAACCGTATATTTTTCAAATCAATGTAACATTCAAAAGTCAATTACAACGAACTATTTGTAATCAATGAAATTAGCTTCAAAAATGAAATGTTCTAAAATCTTTATTGGGGTACATAAAGTGTTAGATGTCGTGCCAAGGTTTCCAAAAACATAAAGAACACTAAAATACGAGTTATAACGAAGGAGTTATGACCAATCAAAAATCCACGGCACACCCGGTAAAACACTGCTAAACGTAAAAAGTGAAACTTCAATAAAATGCATTTTAGCCTTAGGTATCTAAATGAAAGTCATAGATTATGTTAAACCGTGAACATACATAAAAAGAACACCCAAATATGACTTCGCATGAGGAAGTCATGGTTTTTCTAAGTTTCAGAGCAGCGGTAGGCAGCTAAAACCTCGAAATAAGGATCGAGCAATTTTTAGCCAACGCAACCTAAACAAAAGTTCAAGGTCTCTACAATACTAGTACAATGGTAAAACGACAGACGAAAACGGACGTCGGATAAAGAAGTTATGGATTTTTAACGAAATTATCGTGTCCTGATCTACTAATTAAATTATAATTAAAAATAAAGTCTAAAATAGCCGACAGAGTCTAAATGAAAGTTGTAGAGTATTTTCTCACCTTCGTGTGGATATAAAGAACGTCAAAACGGAACTCGTATGCGAAAGTTACACGTTTTAGAAGTTCTTGGCACAGATTTCAAAGCCTCATCCGAAGGAATACGCCCAGCGTATTTCGGAGTACGCCCAACGTACTGAATGGAGGGCCTCAGATCGACCACGTCGCTCCTATGCCTCTACGCCCGTCTCGTCCAAAGACAGCATTCGATGATGCGGTAAGCCATGACGCGCACGTACACCCAGCGTACTTCGAAGTACGCCCCCCGTACTTTGGTGTACGCCCAGCGTACGAGGGCAGTGGTCCTCACCTATAAATAGGATGCGAGACTTTCGACTTTCTTTGCCCATTTCTCTCTTCTTTCTCAGTTTTACTTCACGTTTAGCATCCCGAGACGACCCCAACACCCCGGTTTCATACCCCAGACATTACGAAGGTCCGAAGCCTTGAGATTCCCGAGAATCTTGCCACTTTCCAGTCGGAGCGCCACCCGAGAAAAATCTCGTTTTCTTCAAATCGTCACACTTTCCAAGTGAGTTCATACCCCTACATTTTCACGTATTTTTCATGTTTTAAGGGGGGAAATACAAGTGAAACAAAAGATAAACTCATACTTAAAATACACGTCGTTAGAAATGTTTTTCAAATACTTTATCTAGATTTCTGTTCTGGATGATAAACAACATTTATACTAATGTTACACTTCACATGCAAAGTTGATATTACACAAATTTTATGTTATCAAATGGAACATGCTTATAATAAACTATAATGGGTATAGTTTACGAGTTATTCAATACATCTTTACGTAAACATTGTGAAAAATGATATACTTTCATCTACATGAAATATAGGCTCTTGTTTTCGTAAATCTATGAATACTAAGTGTTGTGAGACATTCAAATTCAACGTACTCAGAAGTACGCATTTCAAGTCCTGTATTATAAACCATAATCTCTTGGAGGGAGAGCGTGATACTTGTGTATAGATCTATACGGGATTGACAATCCCACACCTAAACTGTTAGCTACAGTAAGACTGGCAGGTCTGGGTGACAAACGTCATAACACTACAATGCCTGATGAACGTTGCTACAAGCAATCTATGTCAATAGCATGGTTATAAAACTCACACGGAAGTATTAAAATAAGTTTGATTTATGAGACTCATGAATGCATTCATTATTTACATTATTTTGAGCAAAAATTTACCTTCATCATTTGAGCACGAAAGATACTAACGCTTTTCAACTTTTGGGACTTTTCAAACTATATGTAGAAAATATTGGATTTTCTGGAAACCACATTCATATATTTTCTTCTAAAAGATATACATTTTTTAGTACAAAAACACTTATGAACTCACCAACTTTATTGTTGACACTTTTTCGAAACTACTTGTATTTCTTAAGGACTCAGTAATACAGGTAACCATCAGCTTGTGGAGAAGGAACGCGAAGGCGTCTATTATCAAATCATTTTAAATCATCATATTTGTAATATTCTATTGAAACATTTATTACGCAAAAATGTAATTTTTTGTTATATATATGATGGTTGTGTTACTTTCTTTACAATATTCAACTGTTGTGGTAGTACGTGAAGTCACCCACCCCCGAATGTTTCTGCCATTCTAGTTTGGGGGTGTGATAAATATGCCCTTCATTGTTACATCTGTAGCACACCTTCTTGTTGGGCGCACACTTTCTGGTGTAATGCGATGTCTTTCCACATTTGTAACAAGTCATCTCCTCGCTACACTTCCCGAAGTGTTTCTTTTTACACCCTTCACACCACTTAGCTTCCCATCCACCTCCAAATTTTGAGAATTTGCTTTCTTTGTTGGTCTTTGAAGATCCCTCATTCTTCCTTTTCTCAGCAACTTCGACCTTGTTGGCGGCTCTACTCTTAATCATATCTTCTACATACTTAGTAGCCCAGATAGCCACCTTAAGAGTAGGTGCCTGGCGTACTGGCACTGCATACTCCCATGGAAGTCCCTTTACGTACTTTTCAATTTTTGTCAGCTCGTCTGGGACAAGGCGCAAGGCAAATTCCATTTTATCGGAGAAGTTGTTGGTGTATTCATCGATGGACATGCTCCCTTTCTTCAAAGTCAGGATTGGTTTTCTAGCTCCCTTAAATGTTGGGCTGAGGAGTACTTGATCTTGAAATGCACAAAAACTTTGACCAAGTCAGTTGTAGGGGCTCATTGGGACTTAGAGTCTTCCCCATGGTGTTCCACCAGCGAACATCGCCTCCTCTGAACTGACGTACTACAAATGTGGTTTGTAGCTTACCTTTGCAACCACATGTCACGAAGGCTAATTCCATCTTCGAGATCTAATCAGGACTCCGATCGGATCCTCCTTCCTAGTGAAAGTCGATGGCTTGCAAGTAAGAAAATCTTTGTACTTGCATCCATTCCTCCCGACTCTATCATCTTAATTGTTCCTCCTAATCACCGGTGGATCAGATTGACGAACGATCCTGCTGTCATTCCCTTCCTCAGACTGTCCTTCATTCAGCTCTGGCTGTTCAATAGGTATCGTAAGTTCCTCTCGATTTTGTTGAATTAAATGCATTGTTTCCTCCATTTAACAATCCAAAATCATTTGGATCAACGCTTGCACTCCGGACATCGTGATTGGCTCAGGAGCGGTTACTACATTAGGTATTTGCTCAATCAATGGTGGTTGATTCGTGTTTCTATTTGCGTTCCCGACTCCACCTCGGCAACAGACCATAGATCCAATGCATATCATGCATATCATAAATCATTTAGCACATAAAAGCAGGTTAGGCGTTTTCCCTAAATAAGCTAGTGCTTGTGTCTATTAAGGTGTATTACCTAAATTTATTAGACACACCCCTCACGATCATCGCTTAGCATTCTAAGTTTAAGTGTAGAAATAAATCCTTATTCCTAGTTCGCTTAAACTAATACTCTGATACCAACTATGAAATCCCCATTTTCACTGCCAGAAAATAACAATTTTGTTTATGCTTTATTAAAATCAGAGTACTTCTATTAATAAAAATGTTGCGGAATTTGTTCCCAGTAAAACATGATAATAGGTTATCAAACCATTTCTGAAGAAATGTATTTTTATTCATGTTAAAACATTTGGGATGTCATTGTCAATACAGAAACATAAGCATAAACGGAACTTACGTTCATTTACAATAGTGATCTACACCTCCTTAATCTCTCAGTGTAATGTATCTTCGTATCGGCACTTGTGATTCAAATAAGCTTGAGTGGGTCAGGTTGGGAAACCTGGTGAGTACATAGGGTTTTCAACCCACAATTATATAATTATTATATATACTATTAATCATTAAACTCGTGAGTGTGACAACTCGAAATTTATTCTATTGCGGTAACCCATTTCCGTTAATAGAGTACTTTATTTTATTATTGTTCTAAGATTTCCGTTAACATTTGGATTAGACTAATCAACTAATGATTTATTTTATTTTAGTGTCGAAATGAAATAAATAAAAACACGTGTAATACCCTCAAATTTATTTGGGAAAAATTTTAGTTTGCAACTAAGACGGGTTACGACCATTTAATAGTGTAAAAATTTAAATTCCGTTTAACGTCGGTATGGGGTGGATCCCCACCTGGCCACCAACTCAAGCCATATATAAGGGTTGATTGGTCACCAACTTAAACTTTTTACCACTCTAGTCACTCACTCACTCTCTCTCTCCCTACTCTCTCTCTTCAAGGCTCGATTCTTCCAAAAATCTGCTAGTTTCCGCTCCCAAACTGTAAGTTCTCTTACCCTAGATTGTTCTAAAGCTCATTACATATCTATATAGCTTGAAAATCATCCATGAAGGCCAAGAACAAGGAGTTTACGACCCAAGAACCGTCTTAGGCCGTAAACCCCTAAAAAGGTGCCAAAATGCCCCCAAATCCCTTCGTTAGGCTTAGAGGCTAACTTAGAACTTACCCTTGAAGTGTTTTAGACATTAAACATTATGTTTGGAGGCTTGAAAGGGGTTTACGGCACAAGAACACTCTTAGGCCGTAAACTCCCTCAAATGATGCAAATTGAGCCCTAAACCCCTATTTAGCCTTAGACCTTCACGTAGAAACTTGTAGGAGTGAGCTAAGGACCTCAAAATCGAAGTATAAGGGGTGTCTAAGAGTTTACGGCTGTAAACCCTGGGGTTCACGACCTTAAACTCCCAAGGAGTGGTCCTAGGACCGCAAACTCCAAGGGAGTGCCCCTTTCGAACCATAAACACCCCTCAAGCCATGGATTAAACCCTAGAACTCTTCCTAGTGATGTAAGAAACCCTTAAGCACTCAAATACACTCCCCCCATGATTTTACGACCGTAAAATCATGGGGGAATTGGTCCCTCAACCGCAAACTCACCTATGGTGAGTATTTGAGGAGTAAACTCCATAGTGCGGCCTTACACTCGTTCCTTGCAACCTAATAGCCTCTTAACACTTTACCAAGGAGTTTTTCTTCGCATTAGGATATCTGTATGTGTTTAATTAGTGTCTTAATCACTAATTATATGTAAACATATGTCTTCATATGTTACTAGGGTTAGAAAGTGTGTTCAAGTCTTCACTTGACACCAAGCACTCAACCGACACTTCCACCCGATCCACTCGCTACAGGTGAGTTCATACCCCTTAATTAACCTTTCCAATGTTTTTAAATGTTTTAGGGGGGGGGGGGATACAAGTTAAATACAACAATTTATAATATCAAATCATATGTGATTTATAACTCAAAGTCGAAAAGGATTTCTATACTTTTAGCTACTTGTCAACAAAATTGTTTTAAATGATTTTCAAACACATTTTTCTATGTTAATTTATTATTAAACTATTTTCAAACTATATTTAAACTACTTTTCTTTTAAACTATATCTACACCAATATATTTATATAAGTAAGACTTGAAGGACTTAGGACTGATTGCTCGCCTTACTTCCTGTTCTTGTTTGATTGGGGTCTTACGGTATACTACTATCCGTCCAACTGTCATTGAATTTTTAGTTATATATCATATATATTTGTGTTAGATATGAAAGTCTTCATCTTTTTCAATACATTTGTAAATCAAAGCCATGCAATCCCACACTCTATATAACTATAATAGGTATAGTTAAGACTACTGCTCATTTCCTCTATCACTATGATACTCACTATAATTACTACTATTACAAGTTAATGCATGTTAAAGAGAACACTCTATATACTATACTAAAAGTTTACTATACTATAATACAATAAAATACACTAATCCAGAAAGTGACACACTATCCCTCTATACGACACTCTACTGTGCGAATTCCATGTAACCAGAGCTTCCCGGAAGGAAAACAACACTACATGTATAGATCTATACAGGACGGATGCTATTACATCCCAACTGTTAACTACAGTCCGAACCGACTAGGCCCAGTGGTGAAAAAACATTGCTACACTACGTATGATCGGGAAGGTCATCAGACTCTCTATTATCACTCAGATTGGTTACATGAGATATCACATCCATATCCAAATTAACAGACTAAGAATTAAAGTCTAAGCTAACTTCCCGAAGTAAATAAATATATATTACTAATTGAAGTTTGCAACACTACTACAGACAGTCGGCAATATCTTTTCTCGTATACTTTACTTGAATGAAATCTATTACCTTATTTTTATAACCGACAGTTTAATGGAAATACTTTTACACACTCGAAGGATTAAACTTACAAAATGCTCAAATCTAGAAAATATAGGATTTTCTAGGGATTTTTACTATTCTCAAACATTAATCATAGCTTTTATATTACATGATTGTAAACACTTTTATACAAGCAACGACACCAAATTCTTATGAACTCACCAACTTTATGCGGATACTCATTTTCAAAATAACTTGTATTCTCAGGTCAAAAATAGACAGGTACTGGTGCAGCTTTTGAGAAGATGGAGTATATACAAGACCATCTTTTTTTTGTTATACTTTTGGTGTCTATCAAACTGTACAGAACACAGTTGTATTTACAATTACTATTTTAATGCAATGGTTGTTGTCGCTTGTTTTTACTATTATGCAATTGTTATGATACTGTACATGACGTCCTCCACCCCAGAATGTATTCCGCTGTTCTCGGTTTTGGGGTGTGACAGATTGGTATCAAAGCATTGTTTATAGTGAAACGAGTATATCAACCCAAAAAGATATACGAAGTATAAACACTTCGGGACTAAAACACTCTGACCAAGAATATATACTTTTAAATGCTAAGATATTTAATTAAGTATATATATACATTCACCAATACAAAGGGTCAGTATCATACTAGAACAGAACAAAAGTATTAAGATTGTTGACCAACACAATTAAGATAAGAGACATATAGTCACATCTGGGTGGATGTAGAATGATCAACTAAAATTTTCTAGGAGTGACTAGCATGTGCCCAAGGGTGATTGTGGTGTTGCAACAAGTCTAAAAACTTACCAACACTACCACAAGAATGTTAGAAAAAGAATACTATACGAGTATTTTGTATTCTACTAACTACATATGTTATAACTAAAAGGGTCGTTACTAGTAGGGAAATAGTTGCAAAGTGGATACACCATGGTTACATGTGACTAGGATGCTATAGACTTAGAATATGTGACCTTTGCTTCATTTCATGTTCCTGTTTGATTGGGGAACTGGAGTTAGGGTCGCTTATCCGAAGGACTATCTTGCTTCGGTTACATGTAATTGGTATGCACTATGCAAGTATTGGGTCGACTAATAACAATCATCTAATAACTATCCTAGATTAGTACATCTATTAACCTTTCTTTCCCCATTCTCGCGTAGATAGCATGGCTGGCTTCCACCTTCCCGACGATCTGTATTATCCCAACCAAGACAATGAAGGATGGTTCGATGAGGAGCCACAAGATGATCACCCGATCCCTTTGGATGATCACCGTGTGGAAGGTTTTCCAGATAGCTCCGACTCCGAACCAGAAGTCAGCAACCTGCCCCTAGTAGCTCCAAACCCTAATCCCCATCCAGCATTTCTTGGTCCCACCCCCATGTGGGCAATCACCTTGAACCGATGGAGCGATGAGCAGGGTCAGCCTTTACCTTTCAACGGAGACCGAAGCTTCTACAACATAAGTGAAGGAGGATCAGCGGACTGATTCTTGCCTATCATGGTCCGTTGGATTGCCAGGAACACCGAGCAAGGCCAAGCAACCATTGGTAGAGCCGTGGAAATTGATGCCAACTCCAACCGTAACATCGTCCGTATCCGTCAGCTGGAAGAAGATATTGATAGGACTAGGAGTACCAATGAGGCTCTGCAGCAATAACTAGCTGCATCCCGAGCTGAAGTTAGAGAACTCGTAGCACGTCAGAGAGCACATGAATGACATCTGCAGGAAGTTGTGTGCCAACTGGCTGATCTGAGGGTTCACCCAATGTATACCCGTCGCCAGTAGAAGATGTCTACTTATCTTTCCCTTTTGTTTAAGGAATAGCCATTCTTTTTCTATGCTCGGTAGAGCACTTGTCTATAAACATTTCTAACTCTGAAAGTACTTTACCTAGACTCCTAGGCTGCCAATATTTTCCCTTATGATTTGATGTAAGGCCTACTGTTAGGTCACTTTTCCCAAACTCATATTACATCATTAATACTAGTAATATTGGAAGTTACCTACTTTGTTACTATGACCCTATTTGATAGTTGGACTGTGCTGAATTAGTCCATGAAATGCTCTCATCATATATGCAATTGATTCTCACTACTGTCATCATCTCTATAAACTTTCAGTAAAAGATGCCTCCCCGCAAGCCCCTGAACAAAGGCAGACCTGCAACTCAAACTCCACCTCCACCACCTCCTCCTCCACAGTTTGATCATGTGATGTTTCAAACAGCTGTAACTACAGTTGTAACGCCCGCTATGGCTCAAATGCATTCCGGTGATGCCAGTGAAGCTGGAATGGGCATCAACTCCAGGCATGGTGAAATTCTCTCACGTACATAGGGGTGTACTTATAAAGATTTCATGAACTATAAACCGACATTTTTCAATGGGACTGGAGGAATCCTTGATTTATCACAATGGATTGAAAGGACTGAAGTTGTCTTCGAAATGTGCTCATGCCCCGAAGAAAGAAAAATAAAGTCCGCTGCTGCCACTTTCATTGAAAGGGCCTTGACATGGTGGAATGGCCATGTAAAATCACTCTCCTTGGTAACAGCCAACACCATGGGCTGGGACACACTGAAGGACCTAATGATGAATGAGTAATGCCCTTGGGGCGAAGTTCAGAAGCTCAAAGAAGAACTTTGGAATCTCAAAATGAAGGGGACTGATATAATAGCTTATACTGCCAGGTTCTGTGACCTGGTAGCTATGTGTCCCAACATGATCCCTTGTGAAAGAAAGAAGATAGAACGATACATCTGGGGCTTAGTGCCCCCGTATCGAGGGAACATGTTAGCATCACGTCCTACGAGCTTTGATAGCGCCAATGAATTGGCCCAGAGGTTAATTGATCATGAAATTTCCTACACCCCATCAAGAACCATGGTGATTACCACTGCACCACCCAAATCAACTAACAACAAGAGGAAGCATTGGGATCAGAAGAAGGGCAAGAAAACTCAATCCTCCTCCAAAAACCAACAGATCGTAGCCGTCCATGCTGCCACCACTCCTGCTACCCCCGTACCAGCCAAATCCTATGCTGGAAACTTACCCAAGTGTCCCAAGTGTCCTTTCCATCACAACAACCCCTGTCATGAATTGCACTGCACCAACTGTGACCAGAAGGGCCATACCATCTGGTTTTGCAGATCCCAACCCAAACTTATCTCTCAAGTCCCCAACTCGGGAGTGAGCCATGCTTGCTATGGCTGCGGTGAGGTAGGTCATTTAAAGAAAAACTATCTGAAGGCCGGGAATACAGGAGGAACAGGAAGACTACTCGCTATTAGCCACAATGAAGTAGTAGCAGACCCCACAGTAGTCACGGGTACGTTCCTTCTCAACAACTCTTATGCTTGTGTCTTATTCGATAGTGGTGCAGAAAGAAGCTTCATAAACCAAAACTTTAAACACTTACTTAAGCAATCCCCACAACCACTAAAAGAAACATTCATCATAGAAATGGCTAACGGAAAGACAGAGAGCTCTAACGAACTCTACATAGGCTGCACCCTCATGCTAGATGATCATTCTTTCCCAATTGACCTCATACCAGTATCGATCAAGAGTTTCGATGTCATTGTGGGCATGGACTGGTTGAATCTCCATCATGCTGATATTCTGTGCTTCGACAAAGCAATCCATCTAAACCTACCGAATAACGAAACTCTGTTGATCTACGGAGACAAAACCAGTACGAGTCTTCGTATCATCTTGAGTATTCAAGCCCGGAGGTACTTACGTAAAGAATATCGTGCGTTCCTTGCACACGTTGTCGACACGAGCCAAAAAACGAAAGATCTAAAATACTTCCCTATCATATGCGATTTCCCCGACGTCTTTCTAGAGGAGCTCCTAGATTTACTTCCCAAACGTCTGGTTGAGTTTAGAATCGACCTAATCCCAGGGGCTACCCCCGTAGCTAAATTGCCTTATCGTCTAGCACCTACTGAGATGCAAGAACTGTCTGGTCAACTTAATGAGTTTCTCAGCAAGGGCTTTATAAGACCAAGCTTCTCACCCTGGGGAGCACCGGCCTTGTTCGTAAAGAAGAAGGACGGATCATTCCGTATGTGCATCGATTATAGAGAACTCAACAAGCTGACGATCAAAAATCGCTACCCTCTTCCCCGTATAGACGACCTATTCGACCAACTGCAAGGGGCGGGTTACTTTTCCAAGATTGATCTTAGGTCCGGATACCACGAGTTACGAGTTCTTGAGGAGGATGTTCTGAAAATAGCCTTCCAAACTTGTTACAGACACTACGAGTTCGTAGTAATGCCGTTCGGACTGACCAATGCGCCCGCAGTAATCATAGATTTAATGAATAGGGTGTGCCATCCTTACTTGGATCAGTTTGTCATCGTCTTCATTGATGACATACTCATCTACTCTCGAAGTAAGGAGGAGCATAGGGATCACCTACGACAAGTCTTAGAAACCCGACGATCAGAGAAGCTATATGTGAAATTCTCGAAGTGCGAATTCTGGATCTAAAGAGTCGAATTCTTAGGTTACGTGGTTAGCGAAGAGGGAATCCCCATGGACCCATCCAAAATCAAAGTTATTGAAAACTGGTCAGCACCGAAGACGCCTATAGAAATTCGTCAATTTCTAGGCCTCGCTGGATACTACCATAGATTCATTTAGAACTTCTCTCGGACTGCGAAACCTCTCACCACATTGACTCAGAAAGGCATGACATTTGACTGGGGAGAGACACATGAGAAGGAATTCCAAACTCTGAAGCGATCCCTATGCACCGCACCGATATTATCCCTTTCCGAAGGGACAAAAGATTTCGTGGTATACTGCGATGCGTCAAACCAGGGGCTTGGTTGTGTTCCGATGCAATGAGGTAAGGTCATTGCCTTCGCCTCAAGACAACTGAAGACACATGAGGTCAACTACACCACGCACGACCTTGAATTAGGAGCGGTTGTGTTCGTTCTAAAAATCTAGAGACATTATCTATACGGTACGAAGAACACAAGATACACCGACCACAAAAGTCTACAACACATATGCAACCAGAAGGAGCTCAACATGAGACAACGACGGTGAGTCGAGCTACTTAATGATTACGACTGCAAAATTCGCTATCATCCGGGTAAACCCAATGTGGTAGCGGATTCCCTAAGCTGGAAAGAGCATTCCGGTCGAAGAGTCAAGTCGTTAATGATGACTATCCATTCGCATCTATCCGCAGAGATTAAGGATGCTCAGCTCGAAGTGTTGAAGCCTGAAAATGTGATGGGAGAATCCTTGCGAGGAATGGATAAGAACTTGGAAATCAAGGGTGATGGAGCCTTATATCTCATGGACCGAATCTGGACACCGCGTCATGGTGGCTTCAGAGACTTGGTCATGAAGGTAGCCCACAACACTCGATACTTCGTTCACCCCGGATCAGATAAAACGTATCTGGATCTTAAAAAGTCATACTGGTGGCCTTACATGAAAGCAGAGATTGCTACCTTCGTAAGTAAATGCCTTACTTGCGCCAAGGTCAAGGTCGAATACCATAAGCCATCAGGTCTTCTACAACAACTAGAGATACCGGAGTGGAAGTGGGAGCGGATCACTATGGATTTCATAACTAAGCTAACCAAGACAACGGGTGGGCTGGATACCATATGGGTCATCGTCGACAGATTGACCAAGTCCGCACACTTCCTGCCCATCAAAGAAACAGACAAGATGGAGAAACTCACAAGAGCATACATTAAGGAAATCGTACGGATGCATGGTGTCCCTATATCTATTATCTCTGATAGAGATAGTAGGTTTACTTCAAGATTTTGGCAATGACTGCAAAACGCATTATGGATGAGGTTGGACATGAGTATAACCTACCATCCGCAGACCGACGGACAAAGTGAGAGAACTATCCAAACCCTGGAAGATATGCTACGAGCCTGTGTGCTCGACTTTGGTAAGGCATGGGATACCCACTTACCCCTTTTTGAGTTTTCCTACAACAACAGTTATCACATGAGCATCAAGGCAGCTCCATTCGAAGCCCTCTACGGCCGGAAGTGTAGATCCCCTCTGTGCTGGGATGAGGTGGGTGACACTCAATTATCTAAGGGAAGCATTCCTGACAGCGCTCTCATGGGTTCGAAGATAATTAGAGAAACGATCGAGAAGATCGTACAGATACGTGAACAACTAAAAGCCGCTAGAGATCGACAGAAAAGCTACGCAGACACATGAAGAAAACCATTGGAATTCCAAGTAGGAGACCGAGTCCTTTTGAAAGTCTCACCCTGGAAAGTCACGATACGCTTTGGAAAGCGTGGAAAACTTAATCCAAGGTATATAGGGCCTTTCGATTCTCACCAGAATCGGACCCATAGCCTACAAACTCAATCTACCCCGCGAGCTCAGTAACATACACTCTACATTCCACGTCTCGAACTTGAAAAAGTGTCAATCCGAAGAGACTCTCGTAATTCCACTAGATGATATCGAGATCGATGAGAGCCTTAACTTTCGTGGAAGAACCTGTGGAGATTATGGACCGAGAGTTCAAACGAACGAAACAAAGCCGCATCCCAGTTGTGAAGGTTCGCTGCAACGCCAAGCGAGGACCGGAGTTCACTTGAGAGCGCGAGGATCAAATAAAACTTAAATATCCACATCTCTTCACTTAGTTGTCTTGTAATAACCTAGCTGCTTGAATTATAACTTTCGAGACAAAATTTCTTCTAACGGGGGGATGATGTGACAACTCGAAATTTATTTCGTTGCGGTAACCCATTTCCGTTAACATAATACTTTATTTTATTATTGTTATTATGATTTCCGTTAACATTTGGGTTAGACAAATCAACTAATGATTTATTTTATTTTAGTGTCGAAATGAAATAAATAAAAACACGTGTAATACCCTCAAATTTATTTGGGAAAAATTTTAGTTTGCAACTGAGCCGGGTTACGACCATTTAATCGGGTAAAAATTTAAATTCCGTTTAACGTCGGTATGGGGTGGATCCCCACCTGGGCACCAACTCAAGCCTTATATAAGGGTTTAGTGGTCACCAACTTAAACTTTTTGCCACTCTAGTCACTCTCTCTCTACTCTCTCTCTTAAAGGCTCGATTATATCCAAAAATCCGCAAGTTTCCGCTCCCAAACTGTAAGTTCTCTTACCGTAGATTGTTATAAAGCTCATTACATGTCTATGTAGCTTGAAAATCATCCATGAAGGCCAAGAACAAGGACTTTACAGCCGAAGAACCCTCTTAGGCCTTAAACCTATAAAAAGGTGCCAAAATGCCCCCAAATCTCTTCCTTAGGCTTAGAGGCTCACTTAGAACTTACCCTTGATGTGTTTTAGACATTAAACATTATGTTTAGAGGCTTGAAAGAGGGTTTACAGCCTAGGAACACTCTTAGGCCGCAAACTCCCTCAAATGATGCAAATTGAGCCTGAAACCCTCTATTTAGCCTTAGACCTTCACTTAGAAACTTGTAGGAGTGAGCTAAGGACCTCAAAATCGAAGTATAAGGGGTGTCCAAGAGTTTACGGCCGTAAACCATAGGGTTCACGATCGTAAACTCCCAAGGAGTGGTCCTAGGACCGCAAACTCCAAGGGAGTGCCCCTTTCGAACCCTAAACACCCCTCAAGCCATGGATTAAACCCTAGAACTCTTCCTAGTGATGTAAGAAACCGTTAAGCACTCAAATACACTCCTCCCAAGATTTTACGACCGTAAAATCATGGGGGAATTGGTCCCTCAACCGCAAACTCACCTATGGTGAGTATTTGAGGAGTAAACTCCATAGTGAGGCCTTACACTCCTTCCTTGCAACCCAATAGCCTCTTAACAGTTTACCAAAGATTTTTTCTTCGTATTAGGATATCTATATATGTTTAATTAGTGTCTTAATCACTAATTATATGTAAACATATGTCTTCATATGTTACTAGGGTCATAAAGTGTGTTCAAGTCTTCACTTGACACCAAGCACTCAACCGACACTTCCACCCGATCCACTTGCTACAGGTGAGTTCATACCCCTTAATTAACCTTTCAAATGTTTTTAAATGTTTTAGGGGGGGATACAAGTTAAATACAACAAGTTATAGTATCAAATCATATGTGATTTATAACTCGAAGTCGAAAACGATTTCTATACTTTTAGCTACTTGTCAACAAAACTGTTTTAAATGATTTTCAAACAAATTTCTCTATGTTAAATTGTTATTAAACTATTTTCAAACTGTATTTAAACTACTTTTCTTTTCAACTATATCTGCACCAATATATTTATGTAAGTAAGATTTGAAGGACTTAGGACTGATAACTCGCCTTACATCCTGTTCTTGTTTGATTGGGGTCTTAGGGTATACTGCTATCTGTCCGACTGTCGTTGAATTCTTAGTTATATATCATATATCTTTGTGTTAGATATGAAAGTCTTCATCTTATTCAATACCTTTGTAAATCAAAGGCATGCAATCCCACACTCTATTTAACTATAATAGGTATAGTTAAGACTATTGCTCATTTCCTCTATCACTATGATACTCACTATAATTACTACTATTACAAGTTAATGCACGTTAACGAGAACACTCTATATACTATACTAAAGGTTTACTATACTATAATACAAGAAAATACACTAATCTAGAAAGTGACACACTATCCCTTTATACAACACTCTACTGCGCGAATACCATGTAACCAGAGCTTCCCGGAAGGAAAACAACACTACATGTATAGATCTATACAGGACGGATGCTATTACATCCCGACTGTTAACTACAGTCCGACCCGACTAGGCCCAGGGGTGACAAAACATTGCTACACTACGTATGACCGGGAAGGTCATCGGGCTCTCTATTATTACTTAGATTGGTTACATGAGAGATCACATCCATATCCAAATTAACATACTAAGAATTAAAGTCTAAGCTAACTTCCCGAAGTAAATAAATAAATAAATATATATATATATATATATATATATATATATATATATATATATAACTAATTGAAGTTTGCAACACTACTACAGCCAGTCGGCAATATCTTTTCTCATATACTTTACTTGAATGAAATCTATTACCTTATTTTTACAACTGATAGTTTCAATCACTACTAGAAAAACAGTCTTTTACGATGCGCAATCAATGACACGTGCTGATAGAGGACATGCAGATATACATGCCCTAAAAATTGATGTCTGTCACACCCCCAAACCAGAACGGCGGAAACGTTCGGGGGTGGAGGACGTCATATTCAGTATCATAACAGTTCATAGAAAGGAAAGTACACACCACCATATATATTAAAGTTTCCAAGATGTTTACATAATTGTATTCATTACATGTTCAAAAGGTAAATACATAAACATCGTTCAAAAGAAGTAATTAACACCAACGCGTTAATCCCAAAAGTTGATTCCCAAACCTGCTTAGCGGTTCCCTGAGAATACAAGTTAATTCAAAGAAAAAGTGTCAACAATTAAGTTGGTGATTTCATAAGTAGTTTAGAAAAATTGGATGCCATTCCAAAATGGGTGTATGTTTTCCAGAAAACGTAGTATTTCAAATGTAAAGAGTTGTGATTTGTTGTGTTGCAAGTGAATGTATTAGATCCAGAAAATCCCATATTTTCCCTAATGGTTGAGATACGAGTTGTTGTGTTTTTCAAGAAAAACCCTTATTTTCTTATAAAAGTATGAAATGCATATGAATGTTCATGTTATAAGTTGTAAATAATTGCACCAGGAAAATCCCTTATTTTCCTATTAGTTGTTTGGTTTGTATGCAGGAAAACCCCTTATTTTCCTAACATAAATGGCAGTCTCTAAGACCGAAAATCGCAAGAAACCGACGTTCTCAAAAGTTGTGTCATAGTTTTATATAATAAAGCTATACGAAGACCGCATTTGTTAGATGAAGAATACTTTTAATAGCTACTCGTTCATAAAAGCATAATACCATAATAATTGTATATTCGATGAGTTTTATAACCATACTAAACATAACATGCCTGTAACGACGTTCTTCAGGCGTCGCAGCGTTATGACAACTGTCACCCCAATAGACGGACTGTAGCTAACAGTCAGGGTGCGAGATCATGACTTCCCGTATAGATCTATACACATTTGACACGTTCTCCGAACGGGAGACTCTGGTTATAGACAGGACTTGCAGCATTACTTTCTAATAAAGAAAAGTAACGTTTGAAGATATACACGTCTCATGGATTCTCAACTAAGCCTGTATTAAAGTGATAGTTTTGTATGCAAAGTTTATCCTTTTTCACAATGTTTGACAAAGCAAAATCATAAGTTTTTAGAATGTATAAAACGACTTATCAATGAAAGGTACTTTGAAATCGTTATATACTTTGTATAAGTCTAATGCACACAAAGTATGACAAGAGTTTTCCATAGTAGTAATGAGTTCCAAGTGATTTATTCGATAAAACAAGTGAAGTGAAACTTTATAAAATACACGATAATAACCGTATGTTTACTTGTATTCCCCCCCTAAAAGAGTATAAAAGCATTTAAAATGTATTTAAAGTGTGTTTGAAAGGGGTATGAACTCACTTGAAAGTTTGAAGATGGCAAGATGGAAAACCGGGCAGAGTTTCGTCTCGGGAAATGGATTTTCCTCGGGATTCTCGGGATTCATTGGGTGTAAAATCGACCTTCGGGACTTGCACAAAATGACCAGGGCTTCGGGGTAGTGCGAGCACGGAAAAAGAGGTAAAACGCAAGAAAAAGGAGAGAGAATGAGCCATTTGCCCGGGAACCCTCACATCCCTTTTATAGGGGGCTGAGAAGCATGCGTACGCGGGGCGTACACCTGTACACGGTGCGTACGGGACGTCATTGATGACCGCATCCTCAGCGGCAACGCTTCGGATGGGACGGGGAGGGGGGTAGCTCGCATAGGGGCGACGTATACACAATCCGGGGCCGTGGCCTCGAGTACGCGGGGCGTACGAGGGTACGCGGCGCGTACTACGGCCCTAGGCTGACTCCCCTTCGGATAATACCGAATTTTTAATAAAAATTATATATAAATTATTTATCAAACTTCAAAAATTCATAACTTATTTATACGATGTCCGATTTGAGCGTTCTTTTTATCCATGTTTGTAGTTCAACGATATCTATGACTTTCATTTAGACACCTAAGATCAGAAACTGTTTTATTGAAACTTTGCGTTTTTACGCAACTTCGTATTGCCGGTTTTTGTCGGAAAACTTAGAATGATCATAACTTCTTTGTTATAACTCGGATTTTTGTGTTATTTATATGTTTGGAAACCTTAATAAGATACCTATCACATAGTGTACTCCAAATGAGTTTTTGAACACTTCATTTTTCGATGATATTCTAATTCCTTTCTTAAAGAGGTTACAAGACTCGATTTTTGCTGACTTGAAATAACGGATTGTTACATCATCCCCCAGTTAGAGGGAATTTCGTCCCGAAATTTTAATACAAAAGAAGAGTCTTAGGGGCTGAGGAAGAGATGTGGATACTTCTGTTGCATTTGATCTTCTCGTTCCCACGTGAACTCAGGTCCCCTGCTAGCATTCCATCGAACCTTTACTATTGTAATGCGACTCTGTTTAGCTTGTTTAATTTCCCTATCCATGATCTCGACGGGTTCTTCCACAAAGTTAAGATTTTCATTTAGTTCTATCTCATCGAGTGGAATTACAAGTGTTTCGTCGGACAAACACTTCTTCAGGTTTGATACATGGAATACTGGATGTACTTTGTTAAGCTCTATTGGAAGTCGGAGTTTGTAGGCTACTGGCCTAACCCTTGAAATGATTTCGAAGGGTCCAATGTACCTAGGATTTAGCTTCCCACGTTTTCCAAAGCGTATCATGCCCTTCCAGGGTGAGACCTTCAGTAGTACCCGATCGCCAATCTGAAATTCCAAGGGTTTACGTCTTTTGTCGGCATACCTCTTTTGCCTATCCCTCGAGGATTTTAGTCGTTCTCGTATTTGCACGATCTTTTCAGTAGTTTCTCTGATGATCTCTGGACCAGTGAGGGTGCTATCAGGGACTAGACCTTTTGCTAGTTGTGTGTCGCCCACTTCTGTCCAGCACAGAGGTGATCTGCACTTACGGCCGTAAAGGGCTTCAAACGGAGCAGTATTGATACTAGTATGATAACTATTGTTATAAGAGAACTCAACCAACGGTAAGTGAACATCCCATGCTTTACCAAAGTCGATTACACATGCTCGCAACATGTCTTCCAAGGTTTGGATCGTTCTTTCACTCTGTCCGTCAGTTTGGGGGTGATAGGCTGTACTCATGTCCAATCTTGTTCCCATGGATTTTTGCAATGATTGCCAGAATCTAGACGTGAATCTGCTGTCTCTATCCGAGATGATAGACATTGGCACTCCATGGAGTCGTACGATCTCTCGGATGTAGATTCTCGATATTTTTTCCATTTTATCAGTTTCCTTGATCGGTAGGAAATGAGCGGACTTGGTTAATCTATTGACAATTAACCAAATAGTATCTTGGCCACCCTGAGTTTTGGGCAGTTTCGTTATGAAGTCCATGGAAATCTGCTCCCATTTCCACTCAGGAATTTCAGGTTGTTGGAGTAGTCCTGAGGGTTTCTAGTGTTCTATTTTGATCTTGGCGCAAGTCAAACACTTGCTCACATATGTAGCGATCTCTGCTTTCATGTTTGGCTACCAGTAGAGTTGTTTGAGATCTTGATACATCTTGTCTGACCCGGGGTGTATGGAGTATGGAGTCTTGTGTGCCTTTCTCGTAACTACCTCTCTAAGTCCACCAAACTTGGGCGTCCATATTCGGTTCATGAGGTAGCGTGTTCCATCACTCTTGATTTCTAAATTCTTGTCCATTCCCCTAAGGGTCTCACCTGTCACGTTTTCGGGTTTCAGGACCTCTATTTGAGCTTCCTTGACTTGTGTCGACAGGTGCGAATGGATTGACATGGCTAATGACTTCACTCTTCGGCCAGAGTACTCCTTACGACTAAGGGCATCTGCCACGACGTTAGCCTTTCCGGGATGATAGCGAATCTCACATTCGTAGTCGTTGAGCAATTCGACCCAACGTCGCTGTCTCATGTTCAACTCTTTCTGGTCGAAGATGTGTTGTAGGCTCTTGTGGTCTGTAAAGATAGTGCATTTGGTACCATATAGGTCGTGTCTCCAGATTTTAAGAGCGAAGACCACCGCCCCAAGTTCTAAATCATGCGTGGTGTAGTTGACCTCGTGTGTTTTCAGTTGTCGTGAGGCATATGCAATAACCTTTCCCCTCTGCATTAGTACACAGCCCAGCCCTTGCTTCGAAGCTTCGCAATACACCACAAAATCTTCGGTCCCTTCTGGGAGAGAAAGGATGGGCGCACTGCAAAGGGCCTGTTTCAAAGTCTGAAATGCAGCATCTTGCTTTTCTCCCCAATTGTAGGTCACCCCTTTCTGGGTTAAGGTGGTAAGAGGCTTTGCGATGCTGGAGAAATTCTGAATGACCCTTTGGTAATAACCAGCAAGACCTAGAAATTGGCGAATTTCTGTTGGTGTAGTTAGCGCAGACCAGTTTTTGATAGCCTTGATTTTTTATGGATCCACGTGGATTCCTTCCTTGCTGACCACGTGGCCGAGGAAGTCCACCTTTCTAATCCAAAACTCACATTTTTAGAATTTTGCATACAGTCTCTCAGTCCGTAACGTCTCCAAAACTTGCCTCAGATGTTGACCATGCTCTTCTTTATTCTTTGAATAAATGAGTATGTCGTCTATGAATACTATCACGAATTTATCCAAGAATGGACGACATACCCGATTCATTAGATCCATGAATACGGCCGGGGCATTGGTTAGTCCGAATGGCATCACTACAAACTCGTAATGTACGTATCGTGTTCGGAAGGCCGTCTTGGGAATATCACTCTCCGGGACTCGCAGCTGGTGATATCCCGACCTCAGATCGATCTTGGAGAAGTAGTTGGCTCCTTGGAGTTGGTCGAATAAGTCATCGATTCGGGGTAGGGGGTATCGGTTCTTAATGGTAAGTTTGTTGAGTTCTCGGTAGTCGATGCACATTCTGAATGATCCATCCTTCTTTTTCACGAACAGTACGGGTGCTCCCCATGGCGAGAAGCTCGACCTGATGAATCCTTTTCCAAGTAGTTCATTCAGTTGGCTGGATAGCTCTTGCATCTCTGCCGGGGCTAATCGATAGGGTGCTTTGGCTACTGGGGTGGCTTCGGGAACCAGATCGATTTTGAACTCAACTTGTCTCGCGGGAGGTATTCCCGGAAGGTCCTCGGGAAAAACGTCGGGAAAGTCGCATATGTTGGGCACACTCTTGATGTCCTGGACTTCGCGTTTCACATCTACAACATGTGCCAGGAACGCGTGACACTCCTTGCGTAGGCATTTCCGAGCTTGGATACTTGAGATGATACGAAGACTGGTACTGGGTTTGTCGCCCAAGACAATGAAAGTTTCGCCGGTTGGTAGATTAAGGCGAACGGCCTTATCGTAACATAGAATGTCCGCATGATGAGAACTCAGCCAATCCATGCCAACGATGACATCGAAACTCTTAATCGAGACTGGCATGAGGTTGATTGAAAAGGGATTATCGTTTAAAGTTAGGGTGCAGTTTAAGTATATCTCCTTAGTGCCTTCGGTTTTCCCGTTGGCCATTTCTACTATGAATGGTTCACTTAATGATTGTGGTATTGATTTTAGCAGGCCTTTAAAGTCGTGACTCACAAAACTCCTTTCCGCTCCACTATCAAACAAAATGCATGTATATGAGTTATCGAGAAGAAACGTACCCATAACAACAGTAGGGTCCGCAATGGCTTCATCTTGTCCCATTGCGAAAACTCGGCCCCTTCCGCCGGTATTCCGGTTGTTTGCCTTTGGGCAGTCCTTGCGGTAGTGCCCCGTGTCTCCGCACTCAAAGCAGGCGCGGCTTACCCCCGCATTAGTAGTAGGGACGGATGGTTGGGTTGGCTCTTTGCAATAGCGGGCTGTATGTCCCTTCTTATTACACTTGGTTCATTGAAGATCATGACAAGGACCGTGGTGGTGGAAGCTGCATCGGTTGCACTTAGGAAGTTTCCCATTATATGAGCTTGTGGGGGCAGGGTTTGCAGGTACAGTCATAGCGTGGGTTGCTATTACTTGTTGTTTCTTGGGGTTTTCCTGGAGGGTTTGTCCCCTCCTTTTGTTCCAAGGCCTACTCTGGCCCTGAGCCTCCCTAGGTGGATTTGTGGTTGTTGAAATGATACCGTGTTTTACTCCGTGGTCGATGAGTCGCTGAGCCAGGCGTTTAGCGTTGTTGTAGGTAACAGGGCTGGAAGCTAGGACATGTCCTTGAATCTGGGGTGAAAACCCCCAAATGTACCTTTCAACCTTCTTTGATTCTGGGTTGACCATGGTAGGGCACAGTGCAGCGAGGTCGTTGAACCTAGCTGTATAGGTGACTAGGTCAGACCCAGTCATTTTCAGATTCCAGAGCTCCTGCTCAAGCTTTTGCACTTCGCCCCTTGGGCAATATTCTTCCAGTAGTAGAACCTTTAGATCGTCCCAACTCACGGCGTTGGCGACAGTGAGCGTCACCGAATTCACATGGCTTTTCCACCAAGTGAGGGCTCGATCTACGAAAGTGCAAGCACCGAACTTGACTTTGCTTGCTTCCAGGCATGAGCAGGTCTCGAAGACCGTTTTGGTCTTCTCGAACCATTGCATTAGTGCAATGACTCCCCCAGTTCCATTAAAAGTTTTTGGCTTAGCGTTAGAGAACTCCTTGTAAGTACATTCTCCTACTTGGCCATGACCAGTGCCATGATTTGGATGATTCGTGCTGCTTCCCACTCCTCCATTTCCGTGGGAGTTTATTTGCGAGAGGGCTGCAGTCACTGCTGCTGTGATGGCAGCCTGGACCATGGATGGATCATAAGTTTATGGTGGAGGTGGTGGTGGTGTCGTGCCCGGCCTAGGCCTTAGGGTTGGACAAGGAGGCATCATGCTGCCAAAAGAAAAATGGAAAATTTATAAGATTTGGAAGTTCAGAGTTAAATGATATTGAGTTAACTTCTAATAGTTCTAAGAAGTTGGGTTTGACCGACACAATGTTTTGAGCTTGAAGGTAAAGTTTGATTAGATGTACCAATGAATTAAACGAATTGCGCGTGATTAACAACAAGAAAAAGGGGTATACCCTTATATATATTAAACATATAGTTGTGTTACAGCGGGGTCTAGACAAAAGTTCTTGACCTTTCTAAAGGCCTCCGATTACAGAACAATTTAAAGAAAATAATACTTTTATCTGAAGTCCTAATTTATAACAAAATTTGAGAGTTGGGAAAGTACTACTTGCGGCGCGCTTTGCGTTTGGAGCTCGACTCCATGTCAGACTGCTTTGACTCCATGAGGCGTCTATCAAACGTAGCTTGTTGTTCTCTCAATTCTGCAAAGGCCACATTTGCTTGTGCTTGAAATGCTTCAGTGCGAATGTGGATGTCGTTGAGCAACATCTCTAGGCGGTTGATATCGGCCGTGTGGATTTGTACCTCCACATTGACCTCTCGGATTCGGTTGGCTTGCACTCCGGATTGATAGCACTGGTTGGCGAGTTTGCCAACCATGACCGGAAGTGCTCGGTCGGCTGATCCCACGCCTCTCACATCATAGAAGTCTTGGCACATGCCATAGGGAGGGCGTAAGCTTTGTTGTTGGCTCCAATGATGGAGGTGACTTACCCACACAGGAGTGGGTCCTTTGAAGTTCCTCACATGGACGGGAGGTTGTGGGATTCGTGGATTTATAATTTCTGGCTCCGAATCCGTGCCAGAGTCATCCCCTCCCTCTAACTCTATAGGCTCTTCGTCTTCTTCAGGATCTTCTTCGATCCATCCTCCATTACCTTGGTTGGGGTAGTAGGGGTCATTGGGGTGATGGAATCCCGCCATTTAGACTGTACGAGAATAGAGTTGAAAATTTACTATAAGTTAGAGCACATGAAACTTACCCTTAAGTTTAATGGTTAACGGCACTCGAGTACTCCCTTAGTATTCTTTAACGATATGCTTTTGGTAAGTTTTAAATTTGTTGTCCATTGCAGACACTCCTTGCCATACGTTAGTCGGCTCTTGGACAAATATAGTTGATCAGGCTATATCCTTCCCAATTCCGATTACATGTCCCAAGGCGTACCTGTACTGCACAACTTATTTATAATACTTCTAAAGTTATTTACTATGAAACTGTTATTAGTATAAAATGAGTGCATGCTTACCTTAAAACTAATTAAATTTAATTTCAAAAGTATGACTTTTCTTAGAGTGCTTTTGCCCAGTTGAGTTTATAGTTGTATACCAAAAAGAAATGGTTTTGATATACTTAATTCCCTATAAACAAAGCTCTGATACCAATCTGTCACACCCCCAAACCAGAACGGCGGAAACGTTCGGGGGTGGAGGACGTCATATTCAGTATCATAACAGTTCATAGAAAGGAAAGTACACACCACCATATATATTAAAGTTTCCAAGATGTTTACATAATTGTATTCATTACATGTTCAAAAGGTAAATACATAAACATCATTCAAAAGAAGTAATTAACGCCAACGCATTAATCCCAAAAGTTGATTCCCAAACCTGCTTAGCGGTTCCTTGAGAATACAAGTTAATTCAAAGAAAAAGTGTCAACAATTAAGTTGGTGAGTTCATAAGTAGTTTAGAAAAATTGGATGCCATTCCAAAATGGGTGTATGTTTTCCAGAAAACGCAGTGTTTCAAATTTAAAGAGTTGTGATTTGTTGTGTTGAAAGTGAATGTATTAGATCCAGAAAATCCCATATTTTCCCTAATGGTTGAGATACGAGTTGTTGTGTTTTTCAAGAAAAACCCTTATTTTCTTATAAAAGTATGAAATGCATATGAATATTCGTGTTATAAGTTGTAAATAATTCCACCAGGAAAATCCCTTATTTTCCTATTAGTTGTTTGGTTTGTATGCAGGAAAAACCCTTATTTTCCTAACATAAATGGCAGTCTCTAAGACCGAAAATCGCAAGAAACCGTCGTTCTCAAAAGTTGTGTCATAGTTTTATATAATAAAGCTATACGAAGATGGCATTTGTTAGATGAAGAATAGTTTTAATAGCTACTCGTTCATAAAAGCATAATACCATAATAATTGTATATCCGATGAGTTTTATA
Source organism: Lactuca saligna (assembly GCF_052625555.1). NCBI lineage: Eukaryota > Viridiplantae > Streptophyta > Magnoliopsida > Asterales > Asteraceae > Lactuca > Lactuca saligna. The sequence goes on from NC_136423.1 coordinate 113,350,686, forward strand.
ACCATACTAAAGATAATATGCGTGTAACGACGTTCTTCAGGCGTCGCAGCGTTATGACAACTGTCACCCCAAAAGACGGACTGTAGCTAACAGTCAGGGCGCGAGATCATGACTTCCCGTATAGATCTATACACATTTGACACGTTCTCCGAACGGGAGACTCTGGTTATAGACAGGACTTGCAGCATTACTTTCTAATAAAGAAAAGTAACGTTTGAAGATATACACGTCTCATGGATTCTCAACTAAGCCTGTATTAAAGTGATAGTTTTGTATGCAAAGTTTGTCCTTTTTCACAATGTTTGACAAAGCAAAATCATAAGTTTTTAGAATGTATAAAACGACTTATCAATGAAAGGTACTTTGAAATCATTATATACTTCGTATAAGTCTAATGCACACAAAGTATGACAAGAGTTTTCCATAGTAGTAATGAGTTCCAAGTGATTTATTCGATAAAACAAGTGAAGTTAAACTTTATAAAATACACGATAATAACCGTATGTTTACTTGTATTCCCCCCTAAAAGAGTATAAAAGCATTTAAAATGTATTTAAAGTGTGTTTGAAAGGGGTATGAACTCACTTGAAAGTTTGAAGATGGCAAGATGGAAAACCGGGCAGAGTTTCGTCTCGGGAAATGGATTTTCCTCGGGATTCTCGGCATTCCTCGGGAGTAAAATCGACCTTCGGGACTTGCACAAAATGACCAGGGCTTCGGGGTAGTGCGAGCACGGAAAACGAGGTAAAACGCAAGAAAAAGGAGAGAGAATGAGCCATTTGCCCGGGAACCCTCGCATCCCTTTTATAGGGGGCTGAGAAGCATGCGTACGCGGGGCGTACTCCCGTACGCGGACGTCATTGCTGACCGCATCCTCGGCTGCAGCGCTTCGGATGGGACGGGGAGGGGGGCAGCTCGCATAGGGGCGACGTGGACGATTCGAGGCCGTGGCCTCGAGTACGCGGGGCGTACGAGCGTACGCGGCACGTACTACGGCCCTAGGCTGACTCCCCTTCGGATAATACCGAATTTTTAATAAAAATTATATATAAATTATTTATCAAACTTTAAAAATTCATAACTTATTGATACGATGTCCGATTTGAGCGTTTTTTATGCATGTTTGTAGTTCAACGATATCTATGACTTTCATTTAGATACCTAAGATCAGAAAGTGTTTTACTGAAACTTTGCATTTTTACGCAACTTCGTATTGCCGGTTTTTGTCAGAAAACTTAGAATGATCATAACTTCTTTGTTATAACTCGGATTTTTGTGTTATTTATATGTTTGGAAACCTTAAGAAGATACCTACCACATAGTGTACTCCAAATAGAGTTTTTGAATACTTCATTTTTCGATGATATTCTAATTCCTTTCTCAAAGAGGTTACAAGACTCGATTTTTGCTGACTTGAAATAACGGGTTGTTACAATGTCATTTTTCCAAAATATGAAGCATAGAAGACACCTATTTATGTGTGCTCTACAATTAGTGCCCAACAAAAAAATTTAAAAACACGGAGGGAACCTAAAATAAAAAAGTGCGTCGTGTAGAATTGTTGCTTTATAATTTTTTTCATCAACACGCGTTCTTCAATTTTTTAATTGCAAAGGGGGGAATGAAATACCAAAAAATTGAAAACCCCGCCTGATACTCTCCTCCTTCTTCTTTGTATGTTGTGAAATCCTCTTCGATGAAAAGAAACCCTAAAAGCATTGTGTGGGTTCGTAATATGCGATTTTTAGTTGTGAAGTTCCGGAAATCATATTTTTAACTTCGATATGCGATTTTTCTGAATTGGTATTTGGTGTGTAGAAGATCGATATTCTGATATTTTTGAAGTTCTTAAAATCCTCTTCCATCAAATAAAACCCTAAAACACCACCTGATACCCACCTCCACTACCTCCAACCCACACCAAATCTTCAAACCTCGCATGATGACGATGTACAGGCGGTGGGGATTGTCATTCAATGCGGCGAGTGAATCAGGAGCGATAGGTCCTCACTCTTAATGGCTGGTTTCCAGTTGCAATTGACTTGGCAAACGAGTTTGTTGTTGAAGAAACGAAAGAACGATCCTCCATTAGGGTTCAAGAATCTCGGTAATACCTACTACCTCAACGCCGTTCTCCAGTGCTTAACCTATACTCCTTAATAGAGGGAAAATGGAAATCCCCAAAAAAATTAGAAAAACCCGCTCGTTTCTCCTCCACCTTTGTTTCCCTCTTTCATCTCACTCACAACGCCATAGATTGAGGATTATGTGACTCCTCAATTTCCTCATTCGCTCCTCGCCGTTTCCATCTGCCGCCATCCCTTGCCGTCTCCTTCCATCTCCAGTCATGTCCTCACCAAATCGACAAAAGAATGCTTGCTTTGAACCGCACCTCAAAAAATTAGGTCATGTCCTCTCGCTCACAAAGCCGACGATTGAGGATTTTGCTACTCCTCAATCGCCTCCTTCTCTCCTCACCTTTTTTGTGTGTAAGCCTCCTTCAACGTCTCCTTCCATTTCCGACATTCTACTTCTCCCCTATACATTCTAATTCTCCCTGTACATTTCCATTACTTTGATAATAATTTGATCTCGTCCATCACTCTGTACAAATTCATGGCCAAATACAATTGTAAGAAGGTATGTACCCTGACTTGTCTTTGACATTGATCTTGGATTCAAGATATATTCGCCTAATTTTAAATGTTAGCAGTTGGTATTCTCTTCATCAACAACTGTGTATAGACAGCTGAAGAAAATTCCATGTGTTGAGGACTTTGAACTCAAGGGAATGAACCCATATAGGCGCACAAAGGTAGTAGCCAACGAAGAGTTTATATAATTGATACAAATGTTTGAAATTTTATTGTTTATATGTGTGTTGGTTAGCTGTTCCTTGAAGAGATTGCTCGAGATATTCATAATGCAGATTGGGAGTGGAAAATAATACTGCTGACTTCTCTTGTGGCTTCGTTTTTTGATTGATGGAAATCAAAGATTCCATTAAAGAAGAAAGGTTTTCCAGCAGCATATGAATCAACCTTTGAAGCTGAAAAAAACACCAATGTATTTATTTGGAAGGAATGGAATTTGTGATTGGAGTTGAACTCCAGGGGAATTGGAATCTGAAGAAATTGTATTTTGTCATGTCTTTGGTTTGGCAAGAAATGGAATAGAATTCATAAAAGTCTCAATTTACTTTAAATGGAATGGAATTCAATAATTAAAACTGAATAATTTTTAGGAAATGGAATAAAATCCATCAAAGGTATTTAGACACTTAACTCTTTTTTTTTTCTAGGGACAAAGTCATCTTTTTATACTTTTCCTTTCCACGTAGGCAGCTGCAAGAGTCTGGAGAGATGGGCAGAAGAAGAGAGTATACATCTATAGGTTTTTGAGCACTGGAACTATTGAAGAAAAGGTAACAGAAAAATTACAAATATTTCTACTATTTTTGCTTTTTCTATTTTCAGTTTAGTTAAGCAAAGGGTAAAATTTATTCAACAAACACTAGCTAAGTAACATTCAGGTATTTCAGTATTTGTTACTTCTTTTCGAACATATGCAAATGCTTCTTGATGAATAATAATAAATATCACACCTCATGAATTCAGGGGACAAATCTATCTACTGAGGATCTACGGGATCTATTTACATTTCATGAGAATGCAAAGCAAGTTTACTTTTTTATAAACTGTATTCTTCATGCATTGGAGGTGTGTGTGGAATTTGATTCAAGTAAAGATATATAAAAAATATATAGTAAACTTATATTTTAACAAGATATTAACAATAATGGTAATATTGGTTTTATAATGTTGTTATAGAATGATTTGGTGCACGGATGGGGTTTGGATATTGCACTTCGACCATGAAAAATAAAAACTAATACTTGCAAAACTAGTAACTAGTAACAAAAGTAAAATCTATTTTTCAAATGTTGTTATAGAATGATTTGGTGCCAGATGAGATAGCTCCAAAGAAGGTGATGAACATTGTTAGACGCCTAGAAGAAGGCCTGTTCAAGACTACAACCACAAAAGTAAAATCTATTTTTCTTTGCATTGAATTTTGAACGAATCCATCTAGTTGATATCCGGAAACATATCCGACTAAATATACAAATTATTATATGTTTTATAGGAGGAATACATGAATTTAGATACATTGGAAAACCGTTTACATATTCTAATCAGACGCCTCCCGTTGTGCAACCAAAATCAACATTATCAGCAACAAGGCAATACCTCTGTTCCCATGGGAACAATGATTCCAAATCTGGGCATGGCACAAAGTGGGAACTCAAATATAATGGCCACATGATGCCATCACCTGTGCACACAGGAAACCTTTTACCTAATACCACCCGAATTTCCAATGGGATGCAAAATGGTTCCTTGGGGTCGTCTGATGGTAAAATTTGTCTCTTATTATTTTATATTATTGACTTTCCTTCTACTCTGTATCAAAACATTGGATCCACTTTGGCAGGAGGTTTGATGAATGGTTACCAATAGTCAACATCAAAGTTTTCAAGTGGAAATAGTTTCATTTCATCAATGGGGGCACAAAGAATGGACAGCTAGATGATGCCTACTCCTGGATTTAATAATAGTAATACTAATCAGTCTTACATGAACACAAATATGTCCAACAATGTTGTTGGGCTATCGACTATTGACTCAACAATGGTATCTTAGTCTCAGCCACTGAACCAGAAGCAGCAAGTCAGTGTCCAAAACAGTCGCATATTACATAGCCTTGGGAGCCATACGGGTGGGGGAATCAGGTCTAGTTTACAACAGAAAGCTTATGGATTTTCAAATGGCTCAATAAACAACGGATTAGGAATGATGCCCAATAATTCACCTATGACGAATGCTTCAAGAACCTCAGAAAGCTATGTGATACCTTCTCATTATGGGAACATGAATGTCCATCAACAACAGATGTCACAGGGTACTCTCTCTCTCTCTCTCTCTCTCTCTCTCTCTCTCTCTCTCTCTCTTCTTTTGGCACGGTAGTATCCTCTTTAATGTTGATGGGGTACTTAATACGTATACTTTGCAGGTGATGGTTATGGGAGTAGCACCACTAATTCTTCTCGAATAGGAAACTGTTATGTTCCCACAACCTCAAATACATCAATGATGAATAATCAAAACATGAATCCAGTAAGCTTGCATGCACTACATACACGAGTGCTCCTTTGATGGTCAATCAGCCAAATTTCGTCAATACTCAGCAGGCAAAAAAGATGAATTTCAGGTTTCAGCATTCACTACATGAGACTCCTATGCAATCTCAGCAACATGTTCATTTTCAACAACTTGTTCAAAATCAAAGTCAACAGATGCAACAGAATCGACATTTGTTATATGGTCAGTCTCAGCTGTTGGCTTTCAATGGTATGTTTAAAAGTTTAGTTTGTAAACAATTATTTTGTTTCAGTAATTATTGTAAAATAAAGTAGAGCTACAGATATACATTGTTTTTATATTATAATCTTATTTCGGTTTTAATGAGCTTTCCATGTCTTATTTGTATTTTTAACTAAATTACAATTTTATTTTCTAAAAATAACTAGAAAATCATTTTTTTTATTAATCTTATTTGGATTTTAGTGAGCTTTTTGTATGTTTAATTTTTTTAGTTTGTAAATAAAAGTTCCATTAATTATAGTTGCATAATTAATGAAATTACATCACTTGTTAGTCCCACGCAAAAGGAAAAATGAAATTACATCACTTGTTGAGGTAATCTTTATCTGGATTCTTGTAAAATTAAGTCAACTCTAATTTAAGTTTTGATTCTAAAGACTAAAATAAGTTTAAATTTTGATGTGAATATGTTAAGATACACTGACTCAATCAAACTTTGAGAATTATAGCTCAAAAGCTCGTGATTCTCTAAGTAAGTTAGCTTTTTACCCTTTGATGCCTTGAAAAACACTCCTTGTTTGTTTCCTTCATGCATATGACAAGCATCTGCTCGCCAAGTAAGTTACCTTTTTACCCTTTGACTTTCTTGGTCAAGGTACTTGACTAATTTCTATGTTGCATGAAAAAGAGTATTGACTATTGAACCCTATTGATTTTAAATCAAATTATCAAATCATATATAAACTACCCAAACAATATTCAAATTTTATTTTATCGACTCAATTTTGCAGACGAGCATTGTGTTTACATTAGAAGAAAGCCCTAGTGTCTTGTTCAATGCTTTAGCTGTGTTTGCTCTAAGGGAGATCAACTTATCAAAAGTAAGTTATTTTTTTCACCATTTTATTTAATATTTTGTGATTGAATGAAAGTCTTAATGAAAGTAATTAACAACCCTTTTTCTATAAATGATGTTGTGATTGTGGGAGAGGTGCTATGTTTTTCTCTGTTGCTAGGTAACCTTCTCAACAACAACATTCTACTTAAGCAGGTGAGTAATCAAGATTAAGGGAGACTTGTAATCATGTTTGGCATTCCTTTCCATTACACATTAAGCAGGCGGTACGCACACAAGATGTTGTCAAAAACAAATATCATGAAATGTTTCCAGTAAGAAACAAACTTGTATGGTTATTTGTTAGTTTTATATGAATGTATAACCCATGTTAGCAATGTATTATTTTTGTTTAACATTTGAGTGATTCTTTATATGACATTATAATTTTTTTAATTTATTTTATTTTTTGAGTATGAAATTTTATTTTATATTATAAAAATTTAATATAAAAATTAACAAGTATATAATTTTTTTTACACATTTAAATTTACGATACGAAATAATGTGTGTCATCTTCATTTATGACATGGTCTTTCTTGACAGGGGCTTTCTTGATACGCACTGCATGTCGTCTTCATTTGTGACAGGGCCTTCCTTGATAGGCATTGTGTGTCATAAACGCGCATCGTAATTGCGCATCATAAATGAGCGTCGTAAATGTGTGTCGTCTATAGACGACGCGCAAAAGCGCGTCATCTCTCTTTATGACAGGGCCTTTCTTGACGCGCATTTGCGCGTCGTCTGAGCCTTTTACGACGCGCAATGAGCGTCATAAATGGTTGTTTTTCTAGTAGTGAATGGAAATACTTTTACGCACTCGAAGGATTAAACTTACAAATGCTCAAATCTGGAAAATATTGGATTTTCTATGGATTTTTACTATTCTCAAACATTAATCATAGCTTTTATATTACATGATTTTAAACACTTTTATACAAGCAACGACACTAAATTCTTATGAACTCACCAGCTTTATGCTGATACTCGTTTTCAAAATAACTTGTATTCTCTGGTCAAAAATAGATAAGTACTGGTGCAGCTTTTGAGAAGATGGAGTATATACAAGACCATCTTTTATTTTTTTATACTTTTGGTGTCTATCAAACTGTACAGAACACGGTTGTATTTACAATTACTATTTTAAGGCAATGGTTTTTGTCGCTTGTTTTTACTATTATGAAATTGTTATTATACTGTACATGACGTCCACCACCCCATAATGTACTCCGTTGTTCTCGGTTTTGGGGTGTGACAGATTGGTATCAAAGCATTGTGTATAGTGAAACGAGTATATCAACCCATAAAAGATATACGAAGTATAAACACTTCGGGACTAAAACACTCTGACCAAGAATATATACTTTTAAATGCTAAGACATTTATTAAGTATATATATATATATATATATATATATATACACACACACATTCACCAATACAAAGGGTCAGTATCATACTAGAACAAAACAAAAGTATTAAAATTGTTGAACAACACAATTAAGATAAGAGACATATAGTTACATATGGGTGGACGTAGAACGATCAAGTACATTTTTCTAGGAGTGAGTAGCATGTGCCCAAGAGTGATTGTGGTGTTACAACAAGTCTAAAAACTTACCAACACTACCACAAGAATGTTAGAAAAAGAATACTATATGAGTATTCTGTATTCTACTAACTACATATGTGATAACTGAAAGGGTCGTTACTAGTAGGACGATAGTTGCTAAGTGGATACACCACGGTTACATGTGACTAGGGCGCTATAGACTTAGAATCTGTGACCTTTGCTTCATTTCCTGTTCTTGTTTGATTGGGGATCTGGAGTTAGGGTCGCTTATTCGAAGGACTATCTTGCTTCGGTTACATGTAATTGGTATGCACTATGCAAGTAATGGGTCGACTAATAACAATCATCTAATAAGTATCCTAGATTAGTACGTCTATTAACCTTTCTTTCCCCATTCTTGTGTAGATAGCATGGCTGGCTTCCACCTTCCTGACGATCTGTATTATCTGAACCAAGGCAATGAAGGATGGATCGATGAGGAGCCACAAGATGATCACCCGATCCCTTTGGATGATCAACGTGCTGAAGGCTTTCCAGATAGCTCCGACTCCGAACCAGAAGTCAACAACCTGCCCCCAGTAGCTCCAAACCCTAATTTCCGTCCGACATTACAAAGTCCCACCCCCATGTGGGCAATCACCTTGAACCGATGGAGTAATGAGCAGGGTCAGCCTTTACCTTTCAATGGAGACCAAAGCTTCTACAACATAAGCGAAGGAGGATCAGCGGACCAATTGTTGCCTATCATGGTCCGTTGGATTGCCAGGAACACCAAGCAAGGCCAAGCAACCATTGGCAGAGTCGTGGAAATTGATGCCAACTCCAACCGTAACATCGTCCGTATCTGTCAGCTGGAAGAAGATATGGATAGGACTAGGAGAACCAATGAGGATCTACAGCAACAGGTAGCCGCATCCCGAGCTGAAGTTAGAGAACTCCAAGGACATCAGAGAGCACAGGAACGACATCTTTAAGAAGTTGTGCGCCAAATGGCTTATCTGAGGGTTCACCCATTGGATACCCGTCGCTAGTAGAAGATGTCTACTTATCTTTCCCTTTTGTTTAAGGAATAGCCATTCTCTCTCTATGCTCGGTAGAGCACTTGTCTGTAAACATTTCTAACTCTGAAAGTACTTTACCTAGACTCCTAGGCTGCCAACATTTTCCTTTATGATTTGATGTAAGGCCTACTGTTAGGTCACTTTACCCGAACTCATATTACATTATTAATACTAGTAATATTGGCAGTTACCTACTCTGTTACTATGACCCTATTTGATAGTTGGACTGTGCCGAATTAGTCCGTGAAATGCTCTCATCATATATGCAATTGATTCTCACTACTGTCATCATCTCTATAAACTTTCAGTAAAAGATGCCTCCCCGCAAGCGCATGAACAAAGGCAGACATGCGACTCAAACTCCACCTCCACCACCTCCTCCTCCACAGTTCGATCATGTGATGTTTCAAACAGTTGTAACTGCAGTTGTAACGGCCGCTATGGCTCAAATGCATTCCGGTGATGCCAGTGGAGCTGGAATGGGCATCAACTTCAGGCATGGTGAAATTCCCTCACGTACACAGGGGTGTACTTATAAAAATTTCATTAACTGTAAACCGACATTTTTCAATGGGACCGGAGGAATCCTTGCTTTATCACAATGGATTGAAAGGACTGAAGTTGTCTTCGAAATGTGCTCATGTCTCAAAGAAAGCAAAATAAAGTCCGCTGTTGCCACTTTCACTGAAAAGTTTTTTCTCTTTAATTTTTTGCCACCCAACTTCTTCTTCTCATTCAAATGCCACAATAAATCGTATTCTTCTCTTCCTTCATATCCCACTTTTCCCAACACCACCTCTTCCACCTAATCAGATGTTGCACTGCCATGGAAATCATTCGTTACCTTTCTCTTGTGATTAGATCTATTCTCATTCTGAAAGCTCCCATTCTTAGATATCAGTTGATAACCCTGCTCTCCTATCTTCATCGCTCTGCTACTTCACCTCCGCTTAGACCAACGCTAGATAACCTCCTTCTGTATGCCAATATCTACTGCTCATCTATTTTACCCTAAATTGAACATTATCTCTTGCTTTGGTGGATTTTAAAATTGTTGTGCTTTTGTAGGTGGGATATACTACTCCTATTGAAGTCGTTCTGAGGAGTCAACCACAATTTAACGCCAGCTAGCTGCTCTGTTACCTCCCGTACCAGAGGGGTTATACCTCGGAAGAATTGAAATAATCAATAACTTTGTAGCTCTATGTTTGTCACTTACGAGTTACGTCAACGGGAATCCGATCCTCAGCCGCACACGTTGAATCCTCGGTTAAGGAAAATAGAAAAATCAGCCTGTGCGCCACCGCACAATTGCGTAAATATTAAGCAGGAATCGAGCCCTTTTCGATTACTATATAGATACGAGTTGAGAAAGTAGTTATAGAGAGAAATTGAAACCCCTATTGAGTTTTGGTATTAAGGAGGCGATCAATGGTGGTGGGTGCGAATTCGCAAGCTCAAGTTGTTCCGAGAGGTCGGAGACCTGATGCACATGGAGGTTTCCATGTCCTTCCGGATGAAATTGTTTGTTCGATACTGACTTTGATCTCACCTCGTGATGTCGCTCGTCTTGCTTGTGCTAGCAGGTTGTTAAATTTCTCATCCTTTTCTTCCAAATTCGAAATTCCGATGTATATTATGTTTATAGAAGTAAGAAAAGGTTACTAATTTGGGAGATTTCCGTGGATGATCTTACATATGGGCTTCATTAATGATTACGATTAGAATGAATGCTTATTGTGATCTTCAAACAATAGGCAATTCACTAGTGTGATTTACGTATTCCTTTCAAGTTTTCCGTACGTTGACAAAAACTGAACTTAGATCTATCAAAGATCTTACTGCATACTTTTTTAAGCTTTATAGCAGTGTTTACAAAGTAGTTCTCTTGTCACTATCTTGCAAATTCATAGAGTAAGAATTAATTAAGTGAGATTAAATCTACTTAATAGGGGTTATGATTTGTAGTGTGATGTATATCCTCTACAATGAAGAACCTTTGTGGATGAACTTATGCCTTAATAATGAAAATCGTGAGCTTCAGTACAAAGGATCCTGGAAGAGGACAACACTTCATAGGTATGCTTTCAGAATTTCCTTTTGCTTTAATTCAATTTATATGATATTAATAACACGCCTAATATAAGTTGCAGATTGCAAGTTCCGAGTAAATGTGATGATGATCCTTGAAGAAAACCACTACACTTTGATGGTATTCAATTCTATCACATGTCATAGTTTTCAATTCAACAATTTGGTTGCTTTACTAAATGTTACATGGTTTAAGTCTTTATTCCTGTATAAGAGATTATATCGTTGCTATACTCAGTTAAATGGGTTTACTTTTGATCAAGGAAATGTTGAAAGAAAGACATGCATTCAACTACATGAGTTCCTTCAACAATATGATGCACATAAACCTGTAAGACATTCATTTAATTCAAAAAGTTATATGAACTTGTATTTTTATATTATTTGATTCAGAAAGTTATGCTATCTTGCTCCATGTAGGTTCTAATTTATCTATTGGCTGATACTTGGGCTACAAGAAAAAACCTGGACTCCTGAACATCTATTACTCAAATATGGAACTACACCTTTCGGAATCTCTCAAAGAAGTGCTAAAAAACTATCCATGAAGTTTGAGGATTATGCGTCCTACATGCAAGAACAATATAATGAGCATCCCCTATGCATTTTTGATGACAATGTACATTTTCTTACTCTCATTTATTTCTCCACCTCCCCATTTTCTATTGATACCTTAAAAGAAATGTGGCTTTGTAATTGCAGTTTGGAGAAGTTTCACCAGATTTATTAAAAGATTACAATGTGCCAAATCTATTCCCATATAACTATTTTGATGTATTAACTAATGATCAGAGACCACCTTTTAGATGGCTTATCATTGGACCAGAGAGATCTGGTGCATCTTGGCATGTTGACCCTGCTCTTACCAGTGCTTGGAATACTCTTTTGTGTGGGCGTAAAAGGTAATTTTTATAAAGTAATTTTCATAATTTTCGTAACTTTGTTATAAAGTCGAAAGGATTTAGCTGATTACATGATTGATGCAGTTGTTTTGAGAACAAAAAAAACAAGGTACTTTTAAAGTTTTTTCTTTAATCAAAAAATTCCGAAATAAGCTGCCGTAGGCTTGGATGGAGCTACATATGGTGAAGAGGAATGAGATGAAAAAAGTCCGTTAGTATACAATTCAAAATGGGTGCTACTGAATATCACATAATGTTGGGAGTTGATCATCGGATTGCAATAGATCCATTGTCTATGAGGATGAGAGAAGATCAAATTAAGCAAAGTAAGTTTTCCAATTATTAAGTTAATGCATAAATCATAATTAGACTTTTTACAAATTTATCCTTGGTTTTGTAGTATGGGGTGGAGATTAGGTTTATCCAACAGTGAACTACATTGAAGATCCACATCAAGTGATTGATTACAGGGGTCCTTTTAGTAAACTTAACATTTTTTAAAAATAAATGCTTTTATATATAATTTTTCATTGATTAAGCTAACATTTACTTTTCTATTATTCATCAGAATGGAAATATAACATCAAAGGATGAAATTGATGAATGATTGACATCAGAGAAGGTTGAAAAAGTAAAGGTAATAAATAAGCCTCCAATATTGTTTTTTGTTTTCTTCAATGTATTATTTTCAATTACTCATTTCACTGTTTTCATTTTGTAAAAATGTTAAATTAACAGTTTGTGATGATGAAGGTACAGGTAAATCTACGGGTAAATCTGTTGACATTAGTGATGATGAGGGAAAAAAATTTAATGTTGAAAAGTGCTCATGGCCTTTGCAAATCAAAGGTAATCCTTTTAATCCGTATTCTCTCATTTTACCCATTTGAACCATAATTGAACTTTTTTTTCTTTGTAAATAGGTCAAAATTTGTCAAGGAAAGGCAAGATGACATTGGAGGAAGCTATTGCCGATTCTCAAAAGTTGACTGATTTCATGTTAGACTTCGATCAAGATAACGATCTTCCAATGTAATTTTACAAGGTACATTATCTATTTCACATTGATTATAAAAAAAAGTTGAATATTCATATGCTATGAAACATGAAGATTGTGAGCATTAAATATGATTGTAAATTAGATAATTGTGAATCTATGGAAGATGATTTAGTGTTAGCTGAAGGACTGGCTGTTGGTTGCATGTTTTTTTTTATCTTATTTAATGGCCGATTTTTCTTAAACAATAAATTAATTTTTGGACCAAAGACCCCTTCATTAATTATCTCTATTTCTTGAAGGGGCCAAAGAAACAAGAAAGAAAAATTAGAGGGGTAAAAATAAAGCTAATATAAACCATTTTTTGCTAATGTAGTTGGTGCGATGTAACTAATATGAACATCCCTCATACTAGGCTGGACCAACATCCAAACCTGAAAGAAGAAAAAATAAAATGACTCAGTGCCAACGGGCGCGCATGATTCCCATCTAGTTATGTTTAAACATCAAACACTTGACCTAATTACCCATCCCCTTTATCTTCTTTACTCTTAATGATCTACCCTAAGAATTAGATATTCCTCGTTCATTCATTCCTAAGGATCATCCAAAGGAATCTGCACGAAATCCATCATTTCCAGGGTTTATTCAATTGGCACTAAGTCGCATAATCGCCAGTGTTTAGGCACTAAGTCTCATAGTCGCCAGGGTTTATACAACAGGAACTACGTCAAGTAGTCTCCAAGGTTTAGGTACTAAGTCTCGTAGGCGCTAGGGTTTATACAACAGGCACTACGTCGCATGGTCACCAGGGTTTAGGCACTAAGTCTCATAGTCGCCAGGGTCTAGGCACTAAGTCTCATAGTCACCAATGTTTACTTATATCCCCTTTCATCCCTCCTCGTTCATCTACCGATGTTTTACCCAACATATTCGTAGATATAAACTACATATATAGTTTAAATCATTTAAAACATGTGTAAAATCGTTCATCCAACTTCGATAACAAGTATACATGTTATATGCACACATATCACGTAATTTATATAAAATACTTGATATCTATGTGTAAGATGAAAGTAACTATGCACTCACTTGTTAAAGTGATGAATCTGAGCTTAGACAGAGCTTCGCTTCTTAAAAGTAATTTTCCTTTGAAAAACCTAGTATCATTAACACTAGATTTTAGTCTAACGTTCATCGTAACTAATTAATATGCTTAGTATTATTATTATCATATAATAGTTAGAAAAAATATTGTTCACCCACTATGTACAGACAGGGGCCAGACATGAAACACCAGAGGGTAGGACCATTTTGGCATATAGCACTTTTGAAATCCAACAACCCAAGCAGCCTTTCAAACCATATTCCCCGTACCGCGAGTGGTTAAGAAGATATTATAACGACACTTATATAACTCATAATAATAGCCCAAATAACTATTATAAGGTCCTAATAATGTTACTATATTTAAATAAAACCTATATGTAAAATAGGGTATGCATAGGACACTTACAATGGGTTTTATTAAAAAACGGGCTTTGTTGGAGCAACGTTTCTGAGCCGAAAAGCTCTTTTTCTCGGAGCCGTCGGGAGCTCCGGGGCTTCCTTCTCGTGCTAGTGAGGTACCCTAGGCTTTGGGGGGTTTGGTGGAGTTAGTGAGAAGTTAGAGAGAGAAAGAAAGGCTTATGGTGTGAAGAAATATAAAGGATTCATCCTTTATTTATAGGGATTTTATCGTAGAGTAGCCCTTAAGTTCCGTCCATGTCATCCACGTACTAGCTCTATTTTCTACATTATGTATATCCACATGTCGGTATTTATGAGTACTACAACGCTTATTTAGATCCCGTCGGCTAATTCTCATTGTATCTCAGATTTACAAAACTTTATCGAATTCGCCGTGCTTGAAGAGTATAGACTAAGTTTCATCCATATCTTTCGCATACGAGCTATATTCTCAACGTTCTTTATATCCATGCTTTGGTATTTATGGGTAATACAACATTCATTTATACCTCGTTGGCTAATTCTTATTCTATCTCAAACTTACAAAACTATATCGAATTCCCCGCACTTGAAGAGTAGAGACTAAGCTTCATCCATATCTTTCGCATACGAGCTCCGTTTTCGACTGTCTTTTTATCATTTAACTCCTATTAACGATATCTTCATTACTTTTTATATTATTTTTGCTAAAAATCGACTGATCTAAAATTCGAATTTCGGGTTTTGGACGTTCTTTTTATGAACGCTCTAGGTTTAATGAATACTACAACTTTTGTTTAGATTGCTAAGGCTAAAAAGTATTTTATCAAAAATTCACTTTTTACGTTACGTGGTGTCGTGCGAGTTTAGCCGTAAAACTTCGACGAGTCATAACTTCTTCGTTATAACTTGGATTTCAGCGTTCTTTATATGTACGGAACCCTTGTGACATATAATATAACATGGTTAAGATTATTTTTTATAAATTATCTTCTATTAAAAAGTCGCTTTTGACGCTTATCGTCTCTAAATTGACTAGCCGGATCTGCGGGCATTACAATTATCTCCCCCTTAGGATGATCATGTCCTGGAATCATCAACAAAATAGGGCTTGTATACTGACTCCATACGTAATCTCTTCATCCTAGGTAATAACCATAACCTCTATGTTTCTTCGAACGAGTATCTGACTCTTGGACTTCTTAACTGCATGCGATGCTCGATCTTGCACCCGCTCTCTATCTCACTTCAGACTTTTAATCGTGACCTTCAAGTCACAATCTTGATGCTTATTGTAGAGACTTGCTCCTTCAGAAACAATCTTTACTTCGATTACTGTAATAGACTGATGGGACATTTTGTAATGACATGTCATCGTATGATGCAACACTTAGACTCAAGTCTTTTAGAGTCAAATACATAATGGAATATACCTTACTTCGTGTTCTAATGTGATATAATCACATTCTAGCATGTATCACTTCTAGGTACAAGCTTCTAATCTTAACAATGGTTGCGATACTTCTATTGATCGCTTCAATTATCTTTCACTTCAATCTTCTGACTTAAGTCAAATGCTACATTAATCTTGGTTCACAGAACCATGTAACATACTCATCTTAGTCGGACTCGACATGATATGACCACTAGTGTCAGAATAATAATCATCTTCTTAGTCATTATCGAAACGATGGTAATCACATACATGAACAAAACAGAATCAATTACTAGCGCCTTGGTAACCTTGTGACTTTCCCTGATCCAAGTGTGAGTCATCTACTTCCTGTAGTTTAGGCCGGTACTACCATTCACACCTACTCATACTCGTTCCAAGTATTGTCTCGTAGTTTTCCAAGTCACCGTACAAGAAGATCACATAGCAACTTAACATACTAGATAACAAAACGAAGGCTTTATATTACTCCTTTAAATGATTACATAGGTATTCAAATTCACCCTAGAGTATGCCTCTAATAGGCTACACCATACGACGCTATTCGTATGGCTATTGCATAACTTGATGAAGTCCTCATCCTTGATTCCTTGCATTGTTTTCTGCTTCGTCGAGGATCATGTGGAATTCCCTTGGCTTTGGTGGTGTGTTTGGCCTCGCTGCCTCATTTTTCTTTGGGCAATATCTAGAAATATTCCCTTCTTTGTTACATCCGTAGCATGCCTTCTTGTTGGGCGCGCACTTGTTGGCATAATGCCCCATCTTCCCACATTTATAGCAAGTCATCTCCTCGCTACACTTCCCGAAGTGTTTCTTTTTACACCCCTCACACCACTTAGCTTCACCTCCACCTCTAAATTTTGAGAATTTGCTTTCTTTGTTGGTCTTTGAAGATCCCTCATACTTACTTTTCTCGCCAACTTCGAGCTTATTGGTGTAACAACCCGAAATTTTCCATCGCAAAAAAAAAAGAAAAAAACCGTTCTACCCGTAAAAATTCGCCGTTTATCGACTATATGGCTTACCAATTCAGAATTAGAACACCCTAATCACAATTTTTGAAGAGTAAAAATGAGTTTTGTGCCCAAGAACAATCTTGGGCCGTAAACTCCATATCATGGAGAGTAAACACATATTAAAGGGGGTTTTTAAGCCCTTAAACCCTTCCAAAACACCAACAAGGCTTAGATACGACTTGTAGAATTATGGATTTGACCTTGGAACACCTTGACCATCAATTTAGAGGAGTAAACTTGAGTTTACTGCCCAATATCATGCTTGGTCCGTAAACTCATTGTTCTTGGAGAGTAAACTCCTCTAAATGTGTTAAAATGCCACTTTAACACACCTAAAGCCTTAGGATAAATTGTAGAAGTGTTTACAAACAATCATTGGACCTTAAAACATATAAAATCACCCATTCATAAGAGTTCACGGCCATGAGGGTGTTCATGGGCCGTAAACTCCAAAATCTAGGCCAAACGTCCCTTAAAAATTCATACAAGGCTTAGGAAAAATCATTAGAATCATGTGTGATTAATTTAGGACCAAAAGTTTAAGTATTAGATGTGAGGGGGGAGTTTACGGCCGTAAACTCCATGTTTACAGCTGTAAACTCCAATAAATGGTCCCTATGTGTGTTATAATCCATTCCAAAGCCAAAAACCCAAGTCTAGCAATTATTCTCGAGTGTTATGAAGCCATTTTGCATCCAAAATCAACCTCCATGAGTTCTCAGCCGTAAAATCATATGGATGAGGTGTTTATGGTAGTAAACTCCCTAAAAAGTCTACTCTTGAAGGGTAAAATCAATTCCCACATCCCACGCATCAATACACGTCCGTAGATGTCACTCGGGTCACTCCAAACACTTGTTTTGAAGTGTTTTCGCTCATTAGAGTGTAATATCATATCTAATTAGAGTTTATAAATCTAATTAGATATATTTGTATACTATTTCGTATTACATAGGAACCTCGCATGTTATCAAACCTTGAATCGACACTTAGCATCCAGAACGTCGCGTTTCTCAACCGGTGAGTTCATACCCCTACCCTTTTTCAATGGTTTTTAAATGTTTTCAGGGGGGAATACAAGCAAAAGTACAAGAAATACTTGTACTCAAAACTTGTTTTACATACATTGTGTTTCATTTATATATGCTTTTGAAACTGACAGTCGTAATAAACAACAGTTTGAACCTACAGAACGCATTATCATGTTATTTGTGAAACACATTATAAATTGTTATATTTATATTTTCACAAATGTTTTCCCATAGTATAGCAGTTAAAAGCGTAACTTTTAAACATGGTTTTGTCCTCGGTGAACATTCCATAAACATCATTAAAAAACATAAAATAATCGTAATGTCCATAATAACACACCTAGGTTCGAGTGTAAAGGACAGACACCATTAGAAAACATAAAACATTTGTAAGGTCCTTAATAAAACACCTAGGCTCGAGTGTAAAGGACATAATCCATTTGAACTTAGATAGTCATAGATACTACTTCCCTAGGCACGAGAAGTAAAGGGAAATCTTAAAGATTGGAGACACGTCCTCTGTAACAATTCCTTGGCACGAGAGAGTGGAAGACTACCCTTGTAACCAAAATCTCCTAACGTAGGAGAGCGTGACTTGAGTATATAGATTTATACGGGACTGAAAATCCCGCACCTGGCTGCTAGCTACAGTCGAACCGAAAGGTTCAAGAGTGATGAAAGTCATAAAAAGGATACTGGCCCTGGCCCGAGTCATATCTAGTCTGAAGTATGGTTAAGGACCCGCAATCAAGATTATTAACGCTTTACACTTATTTATTAGTTTTATGTACGTAATAAAACTAATGTACATTTGAGGATAATCGGAATCGGTAATAGTTCGCACATACGGAATTGGTAACAGTTCACACACACACACATTCAGGAAAACATGGGGTTTTCCTAGGGATAACATTGAACATAATCGGAATCGGTAACAGTTCACACACTCACATATTCAGGAAAACATGGGGTTTTCCTGGGGATAACATTAAACATAATCAGAATCGGTAACAGTTCACACACTCACACATTCAGGAAAACATGGGGTTTTCCTGGGGATAACATTGAACATAATTGGAATCGGTAATAGTTCGCACACACAAAATCGGTAATAGTTCATACACTCACATGTAGGAAAATATAGGATTTTCCTGAGTAACAGTAGCATGTAACCAGAAAAGTATAACAGGTTAGATAACTAAACTTTACAACTCACAAGAACAATTATGATTTCAGTGTACATCTTTTACATTACAATATGGATTTGGTAAACATTACTTTTAAGAAAATATGGGATTTTCTTGGATAACCGCTTTTTTAGGAAACCAAAGGAACTCGTAAAACTTTCAGAAAACTAACCACTTATGAACTCACCAGATTTATGTTGATTTTCAAACCGCTTGTATTCTCAGGTCCGCATTAGACAGGTACCCGACGATCACTTTTGGCGAAGACGGAGTGCATAGAAAACTCGTATGATTTTGTTCATATATACTATGTATCACACCTGTACAATTTACTTTTGAAACAAATGTAAACTTTTATATATGTAATGTAATAGTTGTTTACTTTGCTTACTATGTGCATTGGTTTGATACTCAACGTGGAGTCCGCCCCGGAAATGTTTCCGCCTTTGGTTTTCGGGGTGTGACAGTTGGCAGCTCTAATCTTGACCATATCTTCTATATACTTAGCAGCCCAAATAGTTGCCTTAAGAGTAGGTGTCTGGCGTACTGGCACCGCATACTCCCATGGTAGTCCCTTTGCGTACTTGTCAATTTTCGGCAGCTTGTAATGTCTCAAAATTCAAGACTAAAAATTTCTTTTAATAAAACATTACTTAAAGTGAAATCATCAATTTCAAACATAATCAGAGTATTAGTTTCCAAAATACATATCCGTTATCAGAGTAAAACATTCCCAGGCTGTCTAGTCTACGGTGTGTGTCATGTGATCACCCTAAGCTCTTCCCTCCACTACCGGAAGTACCTGAAACCAAAACTGAATACCGTAAGCACGAAGCTTAGTGAGTTCCCACCCTACCACATACCATGCATCACCACATACTGCACATACTGGGCCACGCCCGCTATCCTGGGCCTCGCCCGCTATAATGGCCCCGCCACTCCAGGCCACGCCTGGCTTCGATCCCCGCTCGGATACGGATCTGTTTGAGTTAGGCCTCGCCTATCACAAGGCCTCGCCCGCTAACATATAATAGCACATAAACATATCACAACACATAAGCTAAAAACATACTAACAGATCATGTCCAATGGCCTCACCTATCCTGGGCCTCGCCCTTATCCTGCTACAGATGAGTCATGGAACCCCGTCCATGCTCCTACTGATAGTGAGATACAGGCCCAACCAACACTCACTCTTTCCCTAACTTGGGCCTCGCCCCTGATCTGTTGCTAATGAGATGTGGCACCATCCACACTCTGCTATTGGTGAGATACGGGACCTCGCCGACACTCACCTCCCTACCAGGCACATACAAGTATCACACAGACAACAAGTATAAACTACCAAATAGACCATTCCTTCGGCACCCGACCGCTATCATTGGACCTCGTCCCGAATATCATACTAGCATACTCTGCCTAGGGCTAACCCCCGGGTCTTCTTACACATAACCACATTGGCCGGCATTATGGCCATAGACCCATTCACACAGAGGGAAACTCACCTGCACTGGTTGAACTCGCTAATGATCCCACTAGCTGCTATTCAGTAACTCTCTGAACTCCTGCTCCACTAGCTCCCCGAGTTACCAATATCAATGCAACACTTAGTCTAACTAACCCCCGAAAGACAACCAAGTCAACTCTGGTCAAAGTCAAAGTCCTGGTTAAAGTCAACCACCCAGGTTAACCCTACTCACCGAGTTTCCGAGTCCTGACCTGTCCGAATCATCGAGTCTCCACTCGACATACTGATTCGAGTCTCAACTTGAAGGGTTTGGGGTTTCGCGACCTGACTCGCCAAGTCCAAGAACTGACTCGTCAAGTCCAAGACAACATTCAACAGACTCGCAGAGGTGTTCTCCAACTCGTTGAGTTCCTGCCCAACTTCATCTGACTCGACTATCTGTTCATCCCACTCGTCGGGTTCCTCCAAATCTTCATGCTACTCACTGATTCCACTCAAAGGACTCGCCAAGTCCATTCAGATCTTCATACATGTAGAGGACTTTTTTGTCATGCATGGATTCGAAACTATAGATCTACCCTTCCGAGGCCTATTCCTCACGTAAAGTTGCAAACTTTACGTGTAGAGAAGAAGATCTAAGCTAAATAAACCATAAACTATGGTTTAAGGCAAAGAGGCTCCATAATCAACTCAAGGCTAGATACTTTATGCTTCACAAGACCAAAATATGCTTAGATCCGAAGTAGCAACTTCAGATCTGGCTTCTAACTCAAATGGATACTAATCATGGCTAAAAAGCCCCAAAACTCACACATAGATCTAGGTGCAAAGGAGTCCAAGAACTAGTTTATTACCTCCAGATGATCAGAAATATCTTCCCAATCCCAGATCTATAGCCCCTTCTTGCACCTCCAAGATCCTTCTTCCTTCTCCAAGCTTTAATGAACTCTTCAAGGCAATAATTGGCTTAACAATGTATATGGAAGCTAGGGTTTGGTGTTATGGGTTTGAGAGGCAGTAAAGGAACCCTAGGGAAGAGAATAAGGCGCTTAAATAGGCTCCAAGTCCCAAATTTAGGGTTATCCTCGTACAGACTAGACTCGCCGTGTCTCCTTGGTCGACCCACCGAGTCGGTCACTTACTCCTCGACCCAGATCCCGTTCGGACTCGCCGAGTTCCTCCTTGGACTCGCAGAGTTGTCCCTTAAGCTTAGGGTTTCCTTTCCTTTCTTGGCCTTTTTGACTTCGGGTGTTACAACTCTCCCCCACTTAAACTAAACTTCGTCCTGGAAGTTTGCTATGGCCCACCGCTTGAGATCTGCTTTCAATACCCTACTAATTATCCCAACACCAGCTACATACCTTCGCTGGTCTTTCTTCCGGTCATTCCGACTAACATTAACCCTTGGGGGTAATAATCTCGGGTCATGCTGACCCTGAACATTCTGGAAATACAACTTACTCAACCATCAATCCTTCTGGTGCTCACCGAGTACTGCACCGAACCCATAGGGTTCACCCCTTCTTTCCTTGCGCTATTTCCCTGCCTTCCCAAGGCGATGCTCCATAACCAACTATTTCCTCTGTCACTGTGAAGATCCTATCTTCATTAAATCCATTACTCCCGCTACCTCCAGTATGGGTCATTATCACCAGTACCCACTGGGCATTTCTTCCTACTATAGTTTGGTGTCGAGCACCCCACGATAAACTAATTGAATTCCACCCTAGATTGCTTACCCGCACTGCTACAGACTGAAAATTTTGCTATTCCTTATCTGCCTTCCGGATGAACTGAGACCACCCTAGTGCCTACCATCCTACCAATATCTGGATTACCGGCTCCCTCCGGTCGCTAGTCCTAACACGACTCCTAGTTGCTCCCAATGACTTTCGATGAAACTTCGACCACCAATAACTGCTCAATTTATTCTGCCATTCAGGAACTACACTCCAGGGATCCTCGATCCCCTATCTTGACACTAAGGTCCCTATCAGGTCCCACGTGTGCTGCTAAAACTCACGGGCCTCACCCACGGGTCTCACCCAACTATATCCTAGAGCGGCCTCTCCCAAGGTCTCATCTCTCTAGAGCTATACATGCAAGGCTCCCTACCATTCTCGTTCACTACCCATTCCAGATCCCTATCTGATCACTAGGAGATAAGGTCCTCGCCCCAACTCGACTAACAAAGCTACCATGGAATGCTACGGCTTACCCGCAGTCTTACATCACCTTCCATCACTGACTGCTAGTGAATGCTAGAGCTGCCTCGTAGTCTTACAACACTCTCTACCACTGACTGCTAGTGAATGCTACGGCTGCCCCATAGTCCTACAACACTTTCTACCACTGAATGCTAGTGAATGCTACGACTGCCCCGTAGTCTTACAACACTTTCTATCACTGACTACTAATACGAAGGCACCCCATGCTATCAATTCTCAAGATCTTCATTTCGACTCTCTCGAGTCCTGTAGGCGATCCACCAACCAGAATTCTCAATCACGCTTAACCATCACCAATACACGCATTAGCTGAGGGGAGTTTCTCAAACTCCCAACCTTGAACTGCCTCAATCCATTATACGCCATGCTACTTCTTTTCCTTCTCAGAGATCGTGCACTCATTCTGGATCAGCGTGCTCTTACCCTTGTACACTCGAAGGATTCTCCCCCACTTCGATCCTGCTTACCCTTGCTGCTCAATGCTCGAGAAGAAATCCCAATCCTTGCTACATTTCCATAATCAATCTGCTAAGGAACCCAAGCTTACCATAGCTAGGGATCTAACCAATCCATCTCTAAGACTATACAACTCCGATCTAGCAAGACATACCAAGTCCCTCCCAGGCATGCTACAAATAATGCATCTTAGGCAACCTTTCCCAACAGAGCCCATCCCTTAACTACCCTCAAAATATCCATGGTATGCACATGGCATATAACTCGATCACAATCAAGCTGCACAAAATAAAATGCTCAAACCGATAATGATGCAGAACCATAACAATATAATCATGCATAAATAAAAGAACTGAAAACGGAAATCGCATACCTGCAACGTCCGGTGCTGCTCGCGCCTCCAAGGTAGTCATGTGAAAAGTTGTACCTCCTACCGCAGGCATCTCTGCTCGGCCCTGATGGCCATCTGTGATCCTCAAAGTTGCAGGGACAGGTGTCATCACCTGTCCTGCTAAAAACAAGCTGGGGCACTAGGCTTTCTTGTGGTCCCGCTGATTGTAGTGAAAACATATCAAGTCGGACCCTTGAGTGGTGGTAACAATACAATCCCTGCTAAAATGACCAGTCCGACCGCACTTGAAGCAACCAGACTCACTACCGCTACCACTTCTGCATGCGCCCCCGTGCACCCTGTTACACTTCCCGTACCGGCTGCGGTCCTGATGATTCCTCAATCTCAAATCCGATCCTTTGTGCCCTTTGCCCGAACCTGCGACTACCTGAACCTCATCCGACTTCCTTTTCCGGATCTGCTCCAAATCAGTTTCCCTCTCTCTAGCACAAGAAATCATATCTTCTAGCGTCTTGCAGCCGGACCTGCTCACGAACTCCCTGATGTCATCCCTCAACATCTCATGATATCAGGCCTTCTTCGTCTCCTCATTCACGACATACTAAGATACAAGAAGAGCCCTCTTCGTGAACTTGGCGGTGATCTCCGCCACAGTCTCAGTGGTCTACGTCAAATCCTGAAACTCCCGTGCCAACTGTTGCACCTCAATAACTGGCGAAAACTCTGCCCTGAACCTGGCCGAGAAATCGCTCCAAGTCATCGCGTCCAACACGGCATCATCCCCCAAAGCATGATCAATCTCTTCCCACCAATCCCTCGTCTTGTCCTTCAGAAGACAGGAAGCGAGTCTAACCTTGTCCCCCTCGGGACACCGGCTCGTATGGAATGCATTGGCAACATCAACCAACCATCTGCTACTAGCGATGGGGTCCCTAGCCCCATGATAATTTGGCGGCCCGCA
Organism: Lactuca saligna; assembly: GCF_052625555.1. NCBI lineage: Eukaryota > Viridiplantae > Streptophyta > Magnoliopsida > Asterales > Asteraceae > Lactuca > Lactuca saligna. The sequence continues at coordinate 113,375,231 of NC_136423.1, forward strand.
AGCCCTGAACTCTCGAAATGTCAAAGTACGCGCTCCCATCAATGCCATCATCTCGGTATGGAAGGCTCCCAGCCTCTCATCCAAGATCTCCATTATACCCTCCTTGACCGTACCAAAGATCACAGGAGTCTGGTCTAGTATGATGCGTGTAACCTCAACTGATATCAACTCCCTCATTCGCTCCTCGAGCTACTCGGCTCCTGAACCCGAGCCTGATCCCTCTCCGACGCTTGATTCGCCCACTGGTCTCTCTCGCAACGTCAACATGTTGAAACATATAACACAATCACTATCAGAATACTTATCACTGCTGCGAGACCAATCACACACACTACCAGGTTCCCAGTCTTGTCTCGACCTTTCCCGAATCGAGTACGGATCCTCTGCTTTCAGTAGTATGGGCCCATACTACCTTCCACATCTATCCTTACTTTCCTCAAGAACTGCTTCGACTCTACCAGGTCCCTTTTCCACTACTACTGCTCCCAACACTACCTCATCCTAGGCTTGCCATAGGGAAACCTATGACTCAAACCAAACCAGTCCTCAGCTGCTGAAGGGCTCCTTGTGATGGCAATTAGTCATTACCCGGATACCATCACATGTGACGAGGCTCAAATTATCCATCAATTGAAAGACTCATCCCTACAATGGTTGGACTCAAACAAGAGCTACGCAATAGGGCCAAATCCAACACTATGAGATTATTCAACCCTGATCACATGTAACGTGATGTATCCACCTAATGGCTAACTCCCATCACTCGAAATCCCACATTGCACAAAGCAAGAAGCATTCAGACAAGGGAAAAATCTAACCATAACATACTCAAGCAATCATAATATCATACCAAGAATCCGTACTAGCATGGAATACAAACTCATAAACTCAGGTATAACCTAAACAGGGTATCCTACTACTGTCTAATCAGCACTATCATGCAACTCAAAGCACATATAACAGGCACATAAGGCATCCTCCCTAGATCCTTAGTCCTAATCTAGCATGCTGTTCTATTAACTAATAATCATAACATATACTTGTATTGGCAACTCAAAGCACATATAACAGACAAATTTCTTTTCCTTTCTCTTCTCTTCTTTTCTCTCCTTACTTTCTTTTCTCTTCTCTTCTTTTCTTTGCTACAACTCGGGAATGTGGTGTAAGTCTCATAGTCGCCAATGTTTACTTATATCCCCTATCATCTCTCCTCTTTCATCTACCCAAGTTTTATCCATATCTTACGCATACTAGCGTTATTTTCTATGTTATTTATATCCATGTGTTGGTATTTACGAGTACTACAACTTTCATTTAGACCCCGTTGGCTAATTCTCATTGTATCTTAGATTTACAAAACTTTATTGAATTCACTGTGCTTGAAGAGTATAGAGTAATTTTCGTCCATATCTTTCGCATACTAGCTCTATTATCGAGGTTCTTTATATCCACACTTTGGTATTTACGAGTACTACAACTTTCATTTAGATCTCGTTGGCTAATTCTTATTCTATCTCAGACTTACAAAACTGTATCGAATTTGCCGCGCTTGAAGGGTAGAGACTAAGCTTTGTCCATATATTTCGCATACAAGCTCCTTTTTCGACTGTCTTTATATCATTTAACTCGATATCTTCATTTCTCGTTTAGATTAGTTTGGCTAAAAATCGACCGATCTAAAATTCGAATTTCGGGTTGTACACTGTTGTGCTAAATCTTAGAAAAATCATAACTTCCTCATACGAATTCAGATTTAGTCGTTCTTTTGATGCACATTCTTGGTTTAATGAATACCGCAAGTTTTGTTTAGTTCACTAAGGCTAAAAAGTATTTTATCAAAAATTCACTTTTTACGTTACGCGGTGTCGTACTAGGTTAGCCGTAAAACTTCGACGGGTCGTAAGTTCATCATTATAACTTGGATTTCAGTGTTATTTATATGCACGGAACCCTTGTGACATATAATATGACTTTGTTAAGATTATTTATTCTAAATAATCTTCTATTAAAAAGTCATCTTTGACGCTTATCGTCTCTAAATTGACTAGCCTGGATCTGCGGGCGTTACATTGAACTTCTCAAGAATTTTATCCACATAATGGGTTTGATTTAAAGTAAGTCTATTTGCATTCCATTTAATCTTCACACCAAGGATGATGTCTACCAAACCATATCTTTCATGTCGAATCTTGTCTTTATCATCTCCTTTGTTGATTGAACCATTTTATCGTTGTTACCAACAATAAGCATATCATCAACATTAAGGCACAAGATAACGTAACCCTCACTTGTGTTTTTAACATAAACACACTTGTCACATTCATTCATCTTGTATCCATTTTCCAACATCACATGGTCAAACTTTTGATGCCATTGTTTTGGGGCTTATTTCAATCCATATAATGACTTCACTAGTTTTCAAACCTTTGATTCTTTCCTGGGGCACCATACCCTTCTGGTTGTTCCGTGTAGATTTCTTCTTCTAAATCCCAATTTAGAAAAGTTGTTTTAACATCCATTTGATGTAGTTTAAGATTTCTTATAGAAGCGATTGCAAGTACCAATCTAATGGATGTAATAGGTGTGACAGGAGAGTACATATCAAAGTAATCAAGGCCACTTTTATGTTTATAACCTTTAATTGCTAGTCTTTCCTTGTACATGTCAATGGTTCCATCCGCTTTCATTTTCTTCTTGAAAATCCATTTATATCATAGTGGTTTGCAACCTTGAGGTAAATCCACTAGCTCCCATGTATGGTTTTTCAAGATGGAATCGATTTCACTTTTAATTGCCTCTTTCCATTGAGGTCCTTCTGAGGAGGTGACTGCCTCTTTGAAGGTTTGATGCTCTCTTTCAACCATGTAAGTGTAGAAATCATCTCCAAATGACTTCTCAACTCGTTCCCTTTTACTTCTACAAGGCTTTATTCTTCCTCTATTTCTGCTTCATAAGAGGATTCATTGTGCTCAATTAACTTTGAAGCATTTGCCTCAACCTTATGAAGACATGGAAACACATTCTCAAAGAACGATGTATGCCTTTGTGAATTTCTGGAATTTTTTAGTCATGCACATGAAATCGATACACACTATTGTTTTGTGCATATCCAACAAATATGCAATCAACAGTCTTGGGTCCTATCTTAACCACCTTGGGTCCAGGTACCAAGACCTTTGCAACGCACCCCCACACTCGAAGGTATTTGTAGGATAGCTTTATAGCTGACCATAACTTGTATGGTGTTTTATCCGACACAATATTGTTACGAATTTCAGGTACATACAACAAATCATTCAACGTTAGCTCTCTTCCCGAGTCGTCATCTTGAACACAATCTTGCCAACACCTTGGATATCAGAAGTGGTGGAGTTTCCTATGAACAACTTTTCACCATTATAACTCATGTGATTAAGAGAATTTTGGATATTAATTTTCTAGATTTTTTTGTAATATCAATTGAGAGTATTTCAACACATTTAAATGTGTTTTAAGATCTTAAAAAGCCAAAATAGTATCAAACAGTTTCCAAAAATTCTCAAACCTTTCATTTTGATTCTAAACACAGTACAGGTCTTCCATAAATTTTCCTTTAAAATTTTTATATGATTAACTATTTTTCCAAAATTTGAAGCCTTCATAACAATATAAATTCGTGAAAAATAGCATCCAATTGATAAAAATTCCCTAACTTTTTATGTTACTGACATTAGACATACTTAAGTCGGGAAAAATATAAAAATGGATTTCTAAACTGTTTAACTCAATTTTATGATTTTTGTGCATTTATTCTAATAAAAATTAAAATAAATAGAAAACAGTTTCCAAAATTGCCCAAACTTTTTTTATTACTGTTAGTAAACATTCTTAAGCTGGTAAAAATATAAAAATGTATTACTAAACTGTTTAACCCGATTTTATGATTTTTGTTCATTTATTCTAATAAAAATTGAAATAAATAGAAAATTGTTTCCAAAATTGCACATTGTTATCATACATTTAGAAGCTGTGAAAAATAAAAAAAGATATTTTTCAATTAGTCTTTCTATTTTTATTTGTTTTATCCTTTTAAATAATCATTAATTGGAGAATAATTATTAAACAGCTAAAGTAAATTACCAAAAAAAATTTAAATTTTATTTACAGTGTAAATAATCTGGGAAAAATCCCAATGGTGATTTTTATATAGTGTAATCCGATTTTTTGGATTTATGTGTATTTAATCCTATAAAATAAAAGAAAAATGGCATACTGAATAGAAAAATCATACAATTTTTTATTTAGAGTTCTAATATATTATAAGATCGTCCGGGAAATTGTCATGAATTTTGGATGAGTACAAATATTTTTCCCATTATTAGTCCATTATAAATACAAATATAGGGGGAAAACAGGAATCCATTATGAAAAATTCTGAAATTATTTTTCTGAGTACTGCATATTCGGTAGGATCTGTGAAAAACCTTATATAGCCTTTTCACATTCCTTAAAGTGGTTTTATGATTTATTTAAATTAAATGAAAAGAAAATTCAAAACCATTGCAAATAGTAACCAAAATCGATGAAACTCACTGGGTTGTCATCCTTTACCTTAGGGGTCATCCACGAATTTTCCTAGGATTTATAGACCTCAGAAAGTATCTTATATGAATTATTGACCTAATTTGTAGAACATCTCATTTTGTTGATGGAATTCTAGGAAAAATCGAATTTGATCAGAAAAGTTGTTTTAGATACTTATTTGGGAATAAATCATTTATGAACATATTTGAAAGATTTCAACTACGATCCACTTGTACCAATATCGATTTCTACACGACGCTACACGCTAATGACTTCTCTAATACAAAGGTAGCAGTAGTATATTTGCTACTACAACATAATTATGTCAATATTGTATCAAAATTTAATATTAATAAATTACAAATATTTTTCTGAAATAGTGAAATTTTATAACTCATGTGATTAAGACAAATTTGGATGTTAATTTTCCAAATTTTTTTGTAATATCAATTGACGGTATTTCAACAAATTGAAATGTGTTTTAAGCTCTTAAAAAGCCAAAATATTATCAAACAATTTCCAAAAATTCTCAAACTTTTCATTTTGATTTTAAACACAGTAGAGGTCTTCCATAAATTTTCCTTTAAATTTTTGATATGATTAACTATTTTACCAAAATTTTAAGCTTTCATAACAATATAAATTCGTGAAAAATAGCATCCAAATGATAAAAAATCCCCAAATTTTAATGATACTGAGATTAGACGTACTTAAGCTAGGAAAATATAAAAATGGATTTCTAAATTGTTTAACCCAATTTTATGATTTTTCTGCATTTATTCTAATACAAATTGAAATAAATAGAAAATTGTTTCCAAAATTGCCTAAACTTTTTGTATTACGGTTATTAAACATTCTTAAGTTGGAAAAATATAAAACTGTATTTCTAAACTGTTTAACCTGATTTTATGATTTTTGTTCATTTATTCTAACAAAATTTGAAATAAATAGAAAATGTTTCCATAATTGCGCAAACTTTTTGTAACACTATTATTATACATTTAGCTGTGAAAAATAGAAAAGATATTTGTCAATTAGTCTTTATATTTTTCTTTCCTTTATCCTCTTAAATAATCTTTAATTGGAGAATAATTATTAAACAGGTAAAGTAAATTACCAAAAAAATTTATACTTTATTTACATTGTAAATAATCTAGGAAAAATCCCAATGGTGATTTTCATATAGTGTAATCTAATTTTGTGGATTTAAGTATATTTAATCTTATAAAATAGAAGAAAAATAGCATACTGAATAAACAAATCATCCAAATTTTTATTTATAGTTCTCATACATTATAAGGTCATCTGGCAAATTGTCATGAATTTTGGATGGGTAGAAATATTTTTCTCATTATTAGTCCATTATACATACAAAAATATGGAAATGAATAGGAATGCATTATGAAAATTTATGAAAATACTTTTCTAAGTACTCCACATTCGGTAGGATTTGTGAAAAATCTTATATAGCCTTTTTCACATTCTCTAAAGTGGTTTTATGATTTATTTGAATTAAGTGAAAAGAAAATTCAAAGCCATAGAAAACTATAACAAAAATCGATGAAACTCACTGAATTGTAATCCTTTACCTTAGGGGTCATCCAAGAATTTACCTAGGATTTATAGACCTTAGAAAGTATTTTATATAAATTATTGCCCTAATTTATTGAAATAAATATAATAATTCGAAAAAAAAAATTATTTTCTGAATATTTGTAGAACATCGCATTTTGTTGATGGAATTCTAGGAAAAATCAAATTTGATCAGAAAAGTTGTTTTAGATATTTATTTGGGAATAAATCCTTTATGAACATATTTGAAAGCTTTTAACAACAAGCTTTGATCATCAAGCATCTAAGCTTGAAGATCATCACATGAATGTTGTTTTGAAGAACATTAACGAGTTTAAAATGTTCAAAAATCATTTATGAAAGAAAACTTAGAGTGCATGTGGTGATTTTCCACAAAAACATGTAGAAAATGCATTTTCATGATCTTCACTTAGGTTTAGGTCCTTGGATTTCACCATTTACAACATACATGTTGTTTTTGGATGAAATCCTACCACCATCATTATAAAAACCAAGAGTATGTGTGTGTATGTTTATGTGTTCGTGATCTTTCATTAGAATGGAGTAGAAGATGGAGAAAGTTCAAGAAAACATAAAGTTATGAAGGAAAACGTGAAGAGATAATGAAAGTTTTGTGATTACCTCAAGAACAACACTTGATGATAAAAGTTTTGAGTGTCATGAGATTATATTTTCTTGAAATTTTCATGGTTGATGGAGAGAGGGAGAGAAAATAGTGATGGTGGAGTGTGAGAGAGAGGAAGAGGAGAGTGAAAGAGAAATGAAGGGTGGAGTGAAGAGTGACTGAAAATGAGTAGTTTGTGAGAGAGAGAGAGAGAGAGAGAGAGAGAGAGAGAGAGAGAGAGAGAGAGATGGGGAGAGAGGGATCCAAATTTTTGAGGTATAAAACCCTCTTTCTCTTTTACTTTTATAAAAATTTCAATTCTTTTATAAAAATATTAAACTTTTTATAAAATATACACCCTAACCTAATTTTTGTTCATGAAACTTTGATTTTTGACTTATAAATTTATGGTGAATGTTAATGACTTAAATTTTATTTTCCTTGGTTATATTTATCTTAATTTAATTATTTTAAGATAATATTATAAGTTTCATAACAATTTTTTACAGAATTCTTGATGTTAAATTTTATAAAATTTAGGTTTTAGGGCTTTTAGGGTTTTGCGATTTAATAAATCTTTGGATATTAAAATCCATAGAATCTTTGAGACTTCAATTTATCTTATAGTATTATAACTCTTTTTATAGTTATAAATAATGTTTGTAACTGTTGGGATTATTGTGTTGCGTCATGGGCTCGGTCCTTAGCCCAATTTTGGTTGCCGGTTTGGGCCTATCCAACCATGCATGTTTTGTTCTTGGGTTTAGTATTTAAGATGCATGCATGCAATCTGTGTAGTCAACGCTTTCATTTTTTTCTCATAGAGTTTTTGTAAACCCTAGCTCGCCTCTACAGTGGAAGTTCTTCACCGAGCTCTGCTGAGGCGTGACTATATTTGAATCATAAGCACAATGTTGAGTCTATTCTGTGTTCATATTATTATTGTGTTTGTCTTGTTTGATCTTCATATTTTTGCCTGTGAAAGATCTAATCGATTTGAGATTTATTCTCATCAATTGGTATCAGAGCAGGAGACTGTGTAATTCATACACATCTCTTCTGTCGAAGAAGTTATTAGAGTTTTTATTCCGCATTGATTGATATTAATTGAGTCGTCATTCCATATTGACGTATCTCATTAATCGTCGATCTAACCCTAATGATATATTACAAGTCTGATCTTAAACAAGTAATCGATCAAACGTCATTACAATGTCCATTGATGATTCTCAAACCAATCCAATCAACATCTCCAACAGCATTGGTTCTACGACAAAGGATTCCAATCTTGTATACTCAAGATTATGAAGTTTGGACACATCACTTTGAAGATTATGTGATTGGATCGGAGGATAATGGGTACTTGATCTGGGAAGCAATCACTGTTGGCCCATTTGCTCACTCAAGCACCTCAAAGATTGTCAAAACTCAGTAGGAGTACAATCAGCTTGTTAATGATGTCAAAGATATTCCTCAAGATGAGAAGGAAAAGTTTCAATGTAACATAAAAGCCTTGAGGATGATTAGGTTTGCTCTGCAGTCAGATACGTTTCATTTGGTAAGTTCGTGCACTACTGCTAAAGAGATATGCGACATGCTAAAAGAATTGTATTCCACTGATGAAGATCTAGAACACTTGATTCAAACTTTTTTGCTTTCTGAATTTGGTGATTTCAAACAGAAGCCCGAAGAGAAACTGGTTCAGGCTTTTGATCGCTTTAATCATCTCTTAAGTAAGATGATAAAGAATGGGATCAAAAGGAAGGTTATTTAACAAAAGGTCACTTTCATGAACGGTCTAAGACCCGAATGGATGGCTGTTGTATCCACTGTTAAAGCACATGAACAGTTCAAATCGTATTCTCTGGCGAAACTAGTGGGAATTTTGAAATCCCATGAAAGTGCACTGTCTAAGGAAACAAGTGTGGTTTCCAGTTTGGGTTCTTTAGCCATTGTCTCTAAAGGAAAAAGCTCTGTTGAAGAAGAAGAGGAATTGGATCTTAATTATGATCTAACCGGTGAAGAATATGCCATGATGGTATCCAATCCTAGAAAATTCATTAAAAAGAAATTCCCAACCAACAAGAACCGAAATTGGCAAGGAAGTTACAGCGCTGAAAAGATTAAGGAGGAACCGAAGATGGGGTCGTAGTCTAAAAATTCAAAGAAAGAAGTAAAAGTTGGTGGAGACTCAGTATTTGATTAGGATTATTGTGGAGGCAAGAACCATTTTGCAAAAGACTATATGCTGAAAAAGAAAGCAGAAAAGATAGATGATGACGATGAGGAAGTGAGCCTCCTAAGATGACTGGAGGAAATCAAGAAAAGAAAGTCTGCTGCTAACAATATTACTATGAATGCTTTGATTGTACAGGATACAAACAATCGTGATGAATTTGGTGGTGTGGAAGTATGGTCCATAGATTCAAAGGATGAAGAAGTCAGAAAACCCACTCACGGAAAGGCAATGCTGGTGAATGAAGAACCAGGTGCAGCAAGGTGTTTGATGGTGACCGAAGGTGTTTCTCATATGAGAGGATATACATTTGATGGTGGGATAGAAGGTGAGAAGGAGCGAGAGGATAGGTGTTTTGTTGCGAAACCTATTAGTACACAGATCAACGAATGTGATGAGTTGATCAAGAAGGTACAAAATACTCTTGCTTCTCTAAATATTCCTATTACTAACTATGAAAGGGAATTAAATAACTTAAAAACTAAATTCTCAAGTATAAGCAACAGTCTTTCCCAAACCCGCGTCATAAACTCTAACCTGACTGATCAAATTAGCAGGATATCGTCGAAGAGTGAGGAGAGGAGGATGTGGATTGAGTAGAAGGAGAAAGAGTTGATTAGGTCAAAGGATAAATTAATTTATTTACAACGACACAATCATAAACTTTTGAAACAACGGAATGTTTTTTGTTTGATTGCTAAAAGACTTTATTTTAATATCACTCAGTTGCATCTCGATTGTGAAATAGGAAAGAAGATTCATCGCATGATTTTACCCTTCCTTGAGTTAAAGGAGGATGAAATCGATGTTGAGGCTTACAACTGTGAAAGCGTTGTTTCTTCTGATGAGATTTCACCTGCATACAAAATCGGACTTGAGAAAATTGAGTCCTACATAAAGTCCAAAGACTATAAGGACATGCTAAAAAATCTGTTAGATGAGAATGATAGATTGAAGTTAAGAACCGAAACTGTACAGAAATTTGACTCGTTGAATGCAAAATTAAGTTCAGAAAATAACATTGATGTTGAAAATGCATCTAAACTTAATGAGGATAATGATATGTATGAAATCTCTGTAGAAGATTTAGTGGACTATTCAGAATTTGTCAAGAGCAAACCTGAAACACGTAAAAATTTCATTTCTAAAAATTTTGTTGAGTTCGCTCGCTCATCAACAGATAAGACCAAAACTCTCAAAGGAAAATATGTTGTGTATCAAAAGCTACAAACCACTCCAAATCAAGTCTACACAGTCCCAGGTGTCACTCCAGAACAAACCGCATTATTGACAACTATGGTGGAAGAAGATAATGTAGTCGGATTTGATGAATTCTTCTGGTCAGCACCAATAGACAACGTTGATGAGATGAAAGGCCTATGTCAGAAGTCCTCATGGAGAGTCAAAGGTAGATATGTGCCCGAACCACTAAATGAGCCTGCAAGATATGATGTGCCATGCACAAGTGGAACCAAAACATCATTGGGTGAACCTGCGCAAACCACCACTGAAACATCCTCAACAAAGAGCGACAACTCCTGCTTCAAAGAAAAAGGCTAACATCCACAAAAATCCAAAACAGGTGGTTGATCCAAAACACTAATGAAATCTGAGATACAAGAAGAAACTCTCAGAAAGAAAATAGTTTTGGAGATCGCAAAGTCCTCACTATGTGAGGATCGAAAGAAAGCACAAATCTCAAGAGGAATCAAGGAACCGAAAGGGTAGTTTCGGTCCCACACCTGAAAGGAACCAAAAGGAGAGTTTCGGTCCTCAGAACAACATCAACCGAAAGGGTAGTTTCGGTCCCTCGACTGAAAAGAACCGAAAGGGTAGTTTCGGTCCCTCGACCGAAAGGAACCGAAAGGAGAGTTTCGGTCCTCGGAACATCATCAACTGAAAGAGCGGTTTCGGTTCTCCACCCATGACACACCTAAAACCAGGAACGACGTAAATAATTTGGGGCGGAGGACGTCATGTACAACATCACAACAATGAATAGTAGTAAACAAGCAACAACATCATCCAGTGCATTAATAAAATAATTTTAATACAAGTGTTCTGACATGTTTAATAGACACTAAAGTATAAATCAAAATGAAAGATGAGTCTTGAACGAGCTCCATCTTCTCTAAACCTTGCATCGTACCTGTCTACTGTTGACCTGAGGATACAAGTTATTTTGAAAGAGACTATTAGCTTTAACGTTGGTGAATTCATAAGTATTTTAATGTCATAGCTTTGAAAAGTTGTAATGAAAGACTGGTGAATGGTTGATGAAACATTTAGTACAAGTGTGAAAACCCTAGAAAATCCCATATTTCCTACTAGTATAAAAGGTAGTCTTCTACCAAGAGCCGAATGTTTTGAAAGTACACACCACTGAAAATGTGAAGGTTTTTCCCTGTTTAACTATTATTATAAAACTATAGTCTACCTCATCGATTATGTAAATGTGTCACAAAGTAAAGGTAATAATATAATTATATAAGTATTAGTCTACCTCATGGTTTATGTGAATGTAGCACAAAATACGGTAATGAGCTAATAACTTAAGTGTTATCCTTTGCTACTAGGATAAACACGACATAGAAATTTTCCAAATAGTAATAACCGTAGACATCCGTAGATGTACATTTACCTCTGTTGCTAACAGCTGGGTGTAGGAATAGTTAGTTCCTTAAAGTATACCTATAATGGTATCAACTGTAGACATCCGTAGATGTGCATTTACCTCTGTAGCTACACAGAGCTTATAGGAATGGTTAGTCCCTTATAGTATCTTTTTGTACTAGGATAGACAGATCTAATGTACGTGTATAATATGTAATAGTATCTCATCATATAGTATGTAGGTAAAAGTATCCATGTAAGTGTATCCATGCAAGAGGATTCATGTAAGTGTATCTCTTCATATAGCATTTAGTATAGACTCATGAATGAACTGACTCATTGTATGATTCCTTGTTCTAGTAATAGTATTAGTAACTTCCTAAACTAAGCCTATTGTAGCTTACTAGTAATATGACTTGTACATATGAACATGAATGTATACCCTTGCTACCCAAGGGTATTGAATTGACTGATAGAAATTTTATGTCTATATATGTACACATAATATATAACTAATAGATAGACGACCTTCGGACGGATAACCGATGCCCTGAAGCTACATCCCTACGAGGAAAAGGAGATACAGCGAACTAGCCTTCCTAAGTCCTATAAACATTACTAATATAACTATACATACATAGGCATGCATTTGACAATATAAACGTATGAAAGAAGTTTTGTAAAAACTACTGAAAAGTTTAGTAACTAAGAAAGGATGACTTGATGTCAGTTTTGTAAAATGATTTGAAAGCAATTTACTTGATAAGAACAGTTTAAAGCATAAGGAAACCTTTGTTTGAAACAGAATTGTACCAAAGTTTGGAAAGAAACATTTAGTATGAAAGATAGTTTGATAAAGAGTTGTAAATGAGTAAAAACATTTTGGAAAGCCATTTGGACTAATCTGTTTGCTAAAAGAGTTAAAAGAGTAGTAAATCCATTTGTATGCTACGTATTAATCACATGTGATTGATCTAATAACTATCATGATTCAACTTGTATCCCTCCCTATAAAAGCATTTAAAAACATTTAAAAGATTAATTTAAGGGGTATGAACTCACCTATAGTGAGCGGATTGGAAAGAAGTATTGGATAAGTGCTTGGTGTCAAGTGAAGACTTGTACACACTCAATGATCCTAATAACATATGAAGACATATGTATATATATAATTAGTTATCATAAAACTAATTAAACATGTATAAACATCCTAATGTGAGGAAAACACTTTGGTAAAAGTGTTAGGAGGCTATCCGGTTGCAACAAGGGAGTGCAAGGCCTTATATGGGAGTGTATGGTCAATGGACCATCTTTGTTGGAGTTTACGGTCAATGGGAGTTTACTACTGGTCGTAAACTCTCAATTGGTCAGCAAAAGAGGCTTAAAACTACAAAGGCTTCAGTAGTTAGGTGCTCCAAAGCTTAAACAAGTGTTTGGGTGAGTTTAAGGTCCAAAAATGACCCTAACTTGAGTTTACAGTCTAGGGACCACTTCCCCATGAGTTTATGGCCGTAAACTCATGGTAAGAAGTATCATTTCGCAAATTGGGCTCCTTAGATCAATGGTGTAAGGTTCTAGGCTACTATCCAAGGCTAAATAAGGTGTTTAGGGTGTCAAAACACACTTAGGGGGAGTTTACGGTTTTGGGAGATTCCCAAACCGTAAACTCGTAAAAAAAAGTGGCGGGTGGGTGTTTTTCATGTGCTAAAATCAAGGAAGGGATCCATGCTAGGTTCTAAGCATGAGGAAGGAGTTAGGAACACTTTAGCACCCAAATTAGGGTTTACGGTTCAAGAACATCTTGAACTGTAAACACCTTTGATCCGTGGCTTCTTGGGTGATTTCTTGATGTATGAAAGTGTAACAAGCCTTAAGATACTTTAGGATAGAAGTACTTACAAGATAGAGGCATGAAAAGGTGCTTAAAGTCCAAGAACACTAGTGTGTGTTCTTGGTGTTCTTGAAGATCTAACCTTTTGGAACATTTTTACGGATGAAAGTGTGTTAAAACACTAGATTAAGTGATATACTAACTTAAAAGGGTTAGAAACACTTACTAGGTTGAAGATCTAGGAGGAAAAGTCAGATGCTTCTTAAGAGGATTTGAGTTCTAACTTGGAAATGGTGAAAATGTGTGAAAAATGGCTAAGTGCCATATATATAGTCACTAGGGTTTACGGTGCAAATACCATTTGGGTCGTAAACTCCAAACTTTTGAAGTTTTTGTAACTTTAGTGATGCACAATAAACCTTAGGGCATCCTCTCTCCTGATTTCTCCTAAACTACTAATCCTAAAATGCTCAAACTTTTTCCAAAAAGCTTGAAAATTAGCAGAAACTGCTCTGACTTCTAATGAAGTGAAGGGTTGAACAGAATAGAAAATTTTGGGTTTTCACAACCCAATAGCAACCGAGACAGCGGTTTCGGTCCTCAACCCCACAAGTTCAATTAGACGCACAAAAGATCAAATGCCACTTCTGAACCCAATTCTTCTCATTCTAATTCTCTTCCTTCAAAAGATTTAAAGGGAAAAGGAAAGCTCTTTCCAGAAGATAACAGATGTCCAAAAGAGATCCAAAAGAATGTTGACGTCAACACCTCAAATCCTAAGCCTACTGAATCTATACCAACCAAATTTAAATTTTCACCATAAAAAGAAAAGATGAAATGAATTAAGTTAAACGTACTTACTTGGTTGATATCTCTCTTACTATTCCCTATCTTGTAAAAGCTCATAAGGACTCAAGAAACTCTGGGTTCCCAAATCTGCTTAATATTGTGCAGGTTATACGCGACGAGCAGTTTGACGAAGACTGGTATATTGATAGTGGTTGTTCGTTTCACATGACATGGAGGAAGGAAGAACTGAGGGAGTTTCGGTCTCTCAAGGATGGTGGTATTGTGAAGTACGACAACAACTCATTTGGTACTATCAAAGGGTATGGAATGATTACCAATGGCGATTTCTCAATAAGAAAGGTAGCGTATATTGAAGGGCTCCAACACAACCTAATCAGCGTATCACAGCTGGCAGTTGGCACTGGATTGAAGGTATCGTTTGATGATGAAGGCTCAGAAATAGTAGAGAAGAAGTCTAATAACATTCTGCTGAAATCTAAGCAAAGGGGGGAATGTATCCTTTGAACCTCAACCTAATTCGAGGTAAACCAACAGTTTTGTTACTCACGAGGGCTCGCTCAGATGAAAGTTAGTTATGGCATCGAAGACTCTCTCATTTGAACTTCAAGGATATCGAAAAGTTGGTTTTAGGTGATCATGTTCGAGGTCTTCCAGCGCTCAAATTTGACAAAGAACATCTATGTGCAGCCTGTGAAATGGGAAAGCAGAGTAGACAAAGTCATCCTTCTAATATCAACACAAAGGTGATAGAACCATTGGAGCTATTACATACTGGTTTGTGTGGTCCCTCTTCCATTGAAAGCATTGGTGGAAACAAGTACATTCTGGTTATAGTGGATGATTTCTCTCGATTCACATGGGTGTTCTTCTTGAAGCAGAAATCTGAAGCTACTCCAAAGCTTAAGCTCTTCATAAAACAGGTAGAAATCCAATTAAGGAAAGTTGTTCGTAACGTTAGGAGCGACAACGAATTGGAATTAAAAAAAAAAGATTTTGAAGATTTTCTTGCTAAGAAAGGAACGACTCATAATTTCTCAGCCCCATACACTCCACAGCAGAATGGTATCATTGAAAGGCGAAACTGATCTCTGTGTGAAGAAGCTCGAACGATGTTATGCTTCACATCCTTGCCTTTATAATTCTAGGCTGATGCAATTGCTGGTGCTTGTTATACTCAGAACAGATCATATCTAAACAAGCGATTCTCCATCACTCCTTACGAGATCTTGAACAATTGCAAACCGAATGTAAAATTCTTACATGTGTTCGGTTTAAGAAATATTCTTAGGTTACTCCCTGCATTCTAAGGTGTATAGATTTCTAAATAAGCACTCTAAGAAGATTGAAGAAACATACTATGTCACTTTTGATGATAGCTATGTTAAGAAGATGAAGTCAACAGAAGGTGAAACACAAGAAATCTTTCCAATGAATGGTCAAGTTACTACCTCTATTTCAAATCATTTCGAGCAATATTTGCTTCTTTTTGATGATCCTCAAAAGGCGATTGATTCTGAATCAACGACAAAAGACAACAAGGTTGATAATCTAAAACAAATCATGGACAATGCTGCTCAAAAGATGGCTGATGATCAAGCCAAAGAAACCGAGAGGCCAGAAGCAAGCGAACCTTTGAATGACCGTCCTAATGTCCAGGGGGAGGGTCCATCTCTTCAACACGATAAAGGTTCATCGTTCCAGGGGAGAGTCTATCATCACAATCTTCAAGCTCATCTGAGAATCCAATCGATGGAGGTGATACCAATCTAGATTCTGAACAGGCCTCATCCTTCGAGAGGGAGAACACCAACGTCAATGATGATGACATTCTATCAGAATTGGAAGAAGAAATCAATGCAAAATTGGATCCCACCTGTGATCCAAATTACTCACCGCTTATCAAATGGACCAAAGATCATCCTCAGAGTTAAATTATTGGTGAATCTTCAGAAAAGGTGTTAACTCGATCTCAAATCAAAGCGAAACAAGTTACACTCTTTTCACAAGTAGAGTTTTGCATGTTCAACTCCTTTGTTTCCAAAGTTGAACCGAAGACCGTTAATTCTACACTTGATCATTCAGACTGGGTTCAAGCCATGCAAGATGAGTTAAATGAGTTTGTAAGAAACAAAGTATGGCGACTTATTCCAACTCCAAAGGATGCTTCGGTTGTCGGTCTCAAATGGTTATTTAGAAACAAGATGGATAAGGAGGGGAATGTCATTTGTAACAAAGCTCGGTTAGTTGTCAAAGGCTACTGTCAGGAAGAAGGCATCGATTATGAAGAGACCTTCGCTCCGGTTGCAAGATTAGAATATGTTTGTATCTTTCTTGCCTATACTGCACACAAGAACTTTGAAGTCTATCAGATGGATGTCAAATGTGCCTTTTTCAACGGAGAACTTGAACTGTGCATGTTAAGCAACCGCTAGGTTTCGTGAACGAGAAGTATCCAGATCATTGTTACATACTTGACAAAGCTGTATATGGCCTAAAACAGGCTCCCGGAGCATGGTATGAAACTCTAACTCGATTCTTAAAAATGTCAAAATTCAAACAATGTTCAGTTGAACCAACCTTCTTTCATAAGAGAGAAGGTAACCACCTTATGATAGTCCAAATTTATGTTGATGACATCATCTTTGGCTCCACGAATCCCAGCTTAACAGCTGAATTCAGGAAGTTGATGGAAACTAAATTTCAGATGAGCTCAACGGGTCCAATTAACTTTTTCATTATCTTAAACATTAGACAGGGACCCGAAGTCTTTTTATTAATCAGGAGGGATACATCAAGACACTATTGAGTAAGTTTGGTATGATGGGAAGCTCCAAAGCTAAAGTTCCAATGGGCTTTAGGACAAAGCTTACACCCTCATTGGAAAAGCCAGCTGCTGATATGATGCTCTATCATCAAATGATTGGGTCTCTGATGTATCTCACAGCCAGTAGACCTGATATCATGTTTTCAGTCTGTTACTGTGCTAGATTCCAAGCTAACCCCCGCGAACCTCATCTGCAAGCCATGAAAAACATCTTTCGCTATCTGAAGCGAACCTCTTCTCTCGGTCTGTGGTATCCAGCCAACTCAGGAATCTTTGTTCAAGCGTTCTCAGACGCTGACTTACATGGCTGTGGATTAGATTGTAAAAGCACCACTGGAGGATACCAATTTCTATATGGTAAATTGGTTAGCTGGCAATCGAAGAAACAAACTTCTGTCTCTCTCTCCACTGCAGAAGTTGAATACATCGCTGCAGCATCATGTACATCTCAAGTTGTATGGATACAAAGTCAGCTTAGGGATTATGGGCTAAACATGAAGAAAATCCCACTATATTGCGACTCTGAAAGCGCAATTAGGATTTGTCAGAATCTAGTGCAACACTCAAAGACTAAACATATAGCACTGAGGTATCACTTCATCAAAGATCACGTCGAAGATGGCAACGTGGAAATTAATTTCTTCAGGACAATTGATCAATTGGCAGATATATTCACTAAGGCTTTACCTGAAGCGAGCTTCAACAAGATTCTACAAGGCCTAGGAATGATGGAAGTAGAATCCATACCAAAACCACCTTCGCTTCAATAAAGGTAAGAAGCGAAATAGAGCTAACCGAAATGAACCGAACGTTCGGTCTATTTCGGGTTCCGTATATTTCGGGTGAAGATCGACCACCAACCGAAATAAACCGAACGTTCGGTCTATTTCGGGTTCGGTCCTTCTGAACTCGTTCGCTTCTTTTTCTTAACAAGGCACTTTGATTGTATTCTATTGTACACTCTTTTAAATACTTCTTTTTATATTTATATAATCCAAAAATATTTTTATCTTTCGTTCAATTGAAAAACTCTCACAAAATACAAAGATATTTTTTTATTTTTTTTTATCTAATGGTTTTCTTTATATAAGTGTTATTCTCGATTGTGAAGCTAAAGTAGGTATATTTTTTTATTAATTAGTTAGGTGTCCCTAGAAGCATGTTGTTGCATGTTGACCAAAGCCTCTATAGATTTTGAGTGAAGCCTTAATAACATGATATATACAAATCATGTTTTCCCAATCTAGGCTGACATATTCACTCTAATCATGAGCTACCTTACTCTTCTCAAAATGAGCTTAGAGTTTTCTACTTGGTCCTTCTTTTTTATAGTAGAGGTACATTTGCTTCTTATACCACTTACAACATTTTTCTTCATCATATTTCATCTCACCAATATAACCCTTGAGACTCTCAGCATTTACCACTAATGTTTATGGTTATACAAAATCTGTGTTAATGATCTTAGTTTCGTTTCACTATGTACTAAGTGAAACCCACAATTGAACACCAATAATGAATTGACGGTGAATTATCATATTCAAGATGTTACTTGTTACCTACTGAAATCTCTTTTTATTTTTGAGTGATCTTTTATGAATTTGTCTAAAACCAAGGCTTTTCTTCCCCTAAAGATCCAGTTTATTTTTGATTTTGCGATTTCTATAATTTCTTTTGGCATTAAAAAATATATCCTACCTACTTGTTCAACAGATCACATTGATCTCACAAGTCCTTCATTCAGTTTCGGTCTTACGTCATGTATCGAAATCATGAATTGAAGTGAAAGCCACCCTTTATAAAATTTAAAAATATGCCTTTCAATACTAAGTTATTGATCGTTATTTAATGGGAAACCAAACAAGCACTTTAATGTCTCTCTTGACTTTGAAGGAAACGATTCATGCCTAGAATCAGTCGTTTTATGTCTTTTTAATACATCACAAATTATCATAAAAAAGTTTGCTTTATTTCTTTATCTTTTACACCCTATGCATTAAAATTCTCAATTTTCCACCACCTGGTTCTTTTAATTTTGTTCAATAAATCACAACAGGCAATGATGATTCAAGTGGATTATGGGGTGACGATTGGAATAAAGAGAACGCTGACTCAGCGGTTATCCAATCGTTTTGCTGATTTGAAATAGAGATTTTTATGGAATGTCTTGCAAAAAGGAAACGTCCTTTCTCTTTCCTGCTTCATCATAGGTATGACAACTATTCACCCGTCAAGTCAGGCGCTATTTTTGAAATAATCCAAGATATCAGCCAGATTTTTCTCTCTCCTCCTTGTAAGTATAAAAGGTTTTGGCACGCTGATCTTTACCCCTTTATCACTTACAAAACTCTCTCAAAGAACAAAGGTGATTTCTCTTACTGTTCATCATCTTCTCCAAGCATCAAAAATGGCAGAATCTTCCTCAGTTCATGACACTTCTGTTCTCCAAACACTCCTCACTATCAAACCTCAACAAAACCTAATCATCGATCTCACTCCTTTTGTCTATGAACCCTACATGTTGTATGTAGTTGAGTGTCTCAAATACTCACCTTTGGTCGATGCTCTGTCCAAAGTCGAGGTTGTTCCCATGTCCTGCCTTTCACTTGTCTACTCCACTGCTTACTACAACAAGGTTCATGAAAGAATTCACTTTGAAATCCACAATGAGAAGACTTCCATCTCCAAGCATTGCTTCTGTGCCCTAATTGGTCTTTCTCAAGAACAAACCCTGGTAAACCCTGAATCCATCACTACTGGTCAACTATTCTCTATGTTTTATCAAATGGGGTATACTGAAACCCTCACCACCATTACCAAGTTCAAGAAGTCTTGCCTTCCTCCTCAATGGAATGGCCTTTTCACTTTGCTGGTCAAAGGACTCTCTGAGCGCAGCGCCGACTCAGATGCGGCAAGCAAGTGATTTATGACTGTGCTTTATGGTTTATATCATTGGATAGATTTGGATTATGGCACCATTATCTGGCAACAACTGGTTCATAGCTTGGTTTCTTCATCCAGACACTCATAGATCTCCTGTGGGCGATATTGGTCTGTAATCACTAAGTGGGAAATGGATCGTATTCACGTTCCAATCATGATGGATTCTCTTCTCTCCTCCATCGCTACTTTTCATACAACCAACATAATCGTCACAGATCCCACCAAGTACTCCTTCATTGGATCCGTCGCTGACACCATGCTCGCTCGTGTCTCTACAGTGAGTAATGTTCTGGAAAAATACAGAAAGATTCCGTCTTCGGGTCCAAGGGAGCTTACGCCAACCATGGTTCGCTCCATTGAAGAAGCTGACAAGCCAGCGAAAAGGGGAAAGAAAACTAACACCCAGAAAGAGACACAGGTTTCCAAACCAACCAAGGGGCAAACCCCTAAGAAGCGAAAGTCTGACAAGGGTGTTCCATCACAGCCTCAACCAAAGAACCAGAAGAAGCCCGCTAGGAAACTTATACTCCAATCTTCCAGTGATTCAGACTCCAAGTATGTTCCTCCCAAACATAAATATGCTCCTCCTTCAGACTCTGAAAGCGAAAGCTCTGAAGATGAGGCTTCGGGTCGTGGTGATACCCCGCCTCGGTCCCCTACACCATAAATTATGGTTCGCTCTCAACCTCCTTCTCCTCCACATGTTACCGTGCCAGTATCCATCTCTCTAATATTCCCTATCCCCACCACTCAACCATCGACCACTATTCCCATCCCTACTCCTATATTCACAGACATTACCACCATTACCACTACCACTACCACAGGGGCTCATTCTACAGTTCCCACTCCACCCATTACAACCGAACCACTAGTAACAACCGAACCTCCTACCACTATCAAACCCTTATCTCCTAGTCCATCTACTGATACCACCCCAGTTCTAGGTGGTGAGGACTTGGAATTTGACTCCACTTATTTTAGTCCTTACCGTGTATAGAGTGATGAAGATGATGATGAGCCTGTTACCAAGCATCATCTCAAAGCAGTCAACGACAAACTCGATCAACTGTTTTCCTCCTCTTCCTCTGGGGCTTATTCTGAAGCTTCTTTAAAGGCTTTGTTCTCCTATGTCGTTCAAGAACACAACGCCTCGCTTTCTGCTGCGGCTAAGGCTATTGACGCTTCCACTTCCCAGTGTTAGAAAGCCTCCCTCGCTATTGAGGCTTCCAACAAGGAGTGCAAGGAAGCGACGACAAAAGTCGATAAACTAATTTCTGAGGCTCACTTAAATTTAGATTCATTGCAGGCGGGTGCTAAGAAGAATGCTCAAACTGTCAATGTTTTGGTGGATAACCTTCAACTTTCTCTTCAATCTGAACGATCCATCCTTGAAGCTGCACACCAAGCAATCGAAGTTGCCAATGCAACTCTGCATGCTAATGTTAATGAACGATTGACCCAACTAGAGGCAGAGTTGGCCGTTGAGAATCGCATTATGGATGAACTTGACAAAATAACCTCTAGCTGAACATGCAATATCTTAGGCTTCGCACTACCACAACTGAACTCAACGAATTGAAGTCCGAGAGGGAGGTTATATGAAGCTCTGCTACTGAAGTTCACTCCATCTTACAACATCTCCTTGAAGCCCATGATCCCATCATCACCATTACAATCAGACGACACTTGGCTGACAAACTCAGGTCAGCATTGGACATCCTTAGTCATATTGAGGGTGTTCCAGTGTTTGGTGTCCTGTCGAAACAAGGGGGAGAGAAGGTAGCAAAAACTCAACCTCCTCCTGAACCGAAATCAACTGCTGAACTGAAGGGTAATGAAGGTTCGGTCAGTACCATAGATAAAGAAGAAGAAGAAAATCGGTGAAGATGACACTGATAGTGAAGAAGATGTTTACGAAAAGAATCCTGCTAATCCTTTTCAAAAAAACAAAACCTTCTAATAAAGATCTAGCAGAAAAACTCAAGGAACAACAGGCTGAGCTGGAGCAGAAGCAAAAGGAAAGGGAGCTTCTGGAAAAGAAGAAGTGCATTTTTCCTGACTGGACTCTAGATTCGCTTCAAAGGTGTGCCATTGATGAGCCAAGCACACTTTGGCTTGAGCCTGTGATGTCATTTAGGTTTGATAACTCCAAGGATGCACAATTTGACATGCCGATCACATGAAATGCATTCATTTTTCACTAGTTTAACTCGACTGTTGCCATCCCATCTCTAGACCCGAAGGTGGATAGGGACCTGTTGGAGTTCTACTTAGAGTTCGCTCAACCTTAATACTTGACCTGGAGTTCGAATAAAATTATAACTATCAAGGTTTTGAAGCCCTACTCAGAAGGGAAGTTTATTAATGTTAAATTCAAAGTGACTCAAGGCTTTGAAGGCTCAGTTCATAGCCTCACTCTTGCTGATCTACCGAACCTCAATCCCCACGACTTGATACTTCTCAACAATATTTTATTGTCAAATCCACAGGAGTATCAGCCAATCATTGACCATGTCAAGCGAATGCTTGTGTGCTACATTCACGAGGTAGTAAAGATGGACCAAGAGATTGCTTCTGCCATTTACTGGCGAACCACGATCAAAACTATGGGCAGAGCAGGCAATGTTAATACAATGGTCAATGGAAAGATTGATTTGAAGTATCACACTGTGATGTTCATTAGGGGCGAAGGACAGAAATGAATGTTCGCTCTCGTTAACAAACACCTCTTCTTAACTGCTTCCTTGGAGCATATTTTGGAGATTATTCAGAGGTGTGATCAAAACAATGCAACTGACAAGAAGTTGTTCACTGATATACTAAGGTGGTATATCCATTTTCGGCAGACACTTCTTGCGATAATCCCTCGGCTGTTCAAGGTGATAAAGACTGTGAAGCCAACACAAAAGAAATGTTCTCTCGCCTCATTTGATGCAAAGGGGGAGATTGTTGGGATTATTGTGTTGCATCATGGGCTCGGTCCTTAGCCCAGTTTTGGTTGTCGATTTGGGCCTGTCCAACCGTGCATGTTTTGTTCTAGGGTTTACAATTTAAGTTGCATGCATGCATTCTTTTTAGTCAAAGCTTTCATTTTTTTCTCATAGATTTTTTGTAAACCCTAGCTCGCCTCTACAGTGAAAGTTCTTCATCGAGCTCTGCTGAGGCGTGACTATATTTGAATCATAAGCAGAACGTTGATTCTATTCTGTGTTCATATTATTATTGTGTTTTTCTTGTTTGATCTTCATATTTTTGCCTGTGAAAGATCTAAGCGATATGAGATTTATTCTCACGAGTAACTTATTTTATCGGTTTATTGGCATTCTATGCAGTGATTCCAATATCCAAGCGAAATTGAGGAATCAAGTACACTAGTCCTAGTTTTCAAATCTGACTTAAGATCCAACGAGACTAGGACCTAATTTCTGCCACTAGGTCAAGTGCATGATGTGTGTATATGATTCATGAAAAGGTGTTCGAGTCAAAGAATGACCTAAATATAGATATTCACTAGAGTTAAGTAGTTATAGAATTCACATATCAATGTGAAATCTAAGTATACTATCCATTGATTCTAATTGTTTCAAAGTTTCTAGTAGGTTTTAACTTAGTTTCTAGTTACTAAGTCTAGTATGTGTCGTGACTATATGTACAACTTAGTTTATCAAATCTACAACCGACTCGAATTTTGACGGTTATCACAAGTACTCGCCTGCACTTCAGCACGACGTTCCACCCGTAGACGGATGGTCAGAGTGAATGGACCATCCAGACTCTAGAGGATATGCTACGGGGATGTGTTCTAGACTTTGGTGGTTGTTGGGATACCTACCTTCCATTAGATGAGTTCTCCTGCAACAACTATCACGCGAGTATCTATCGCCCTCCTTTAAAAATGTTGTGTGGGAGGAAGTGAAGGACCCCAATATGCTGGGGTGAGGTTGGTCAGAGGGTCATGGGGAGTACTGAAGTGGTGCACAAGACTATAGAGAGGATCCAACAGGTTCGGAGCAAGCTTCAGACTACTCAAAGTCGACAGAAAAGTTATGCCGACAAGCTTTGATCGAACCTGGAGTTACAAATCAGGGATATGGTACTCTTGAAGGTGTCGCCTTGGAAAGGCGTCATTCAATTCAGGAATGGGGAAAGTTGGGCCCTAGGTACATCGGTCCTTTTGGGGTTTCGGCCCGGGTGGCAAGGTGGCATATAGGTTGGATCAGCTAGCCGAGCTTAGCCAGATTCATAGCACCTTTCACGTCTCCCAGCTACGGATGTAACAGCCCAAAATCTCAAGTATTGTTTAATTGCATTTTGGGGTGTTTTAAAGGGGAGACTCGGCGAGTTGGAGCCAGACTCGCCGAGTAGGGTCGCAGTTGTGGTCGCGGGTTCGCGGCTGGACTCGACGAGTCCAGGTATGGACTCGGCGAGTCGACGCTGTTCAGCGGAAAACCCTAGCCGTTCAGTTTGGGACGTATCTATGGGATCTTATGCCGTCATTGCTCGTCTTTTGGCCGATTGAAGAGAACCCTAAACGACTGAGGCGTCTAGAGCAAGCTTGAAGGCCATGGGTAACCTTGAAGGAATTGTTGTGCAAGGAGGAGAAGGGTTTTAGTTAAAGGAACTGCAGGGAGTTCGAGTTCTGAAGTTGGGGACATGGAAGGTACATCATTCAGGTAATAACTCGGATTACATTCTCTTGTGATTGATGTGTATATAGATTTAGGGTTTACGGAACCCATTTGGAGTCTAGATGGTTTGTTGTGTTGTTATTCAACGTTTATAACCTTGTATTAGGACCCTTAGAGGTCCAGAAGGATCCATGTTTGTATATTCGGGAAAATATGTACCTCAGGAAGCAGTTCGAGCGAATGCATGGCCTGGACTCGCCGAGTCGGATGATCAGACTCGGCGAGTAGCTTGAAGATTCACTGGGACTCGCCAAGTTTGTTCTTCAGACTCGGCGAGTGGAGTCGGGGTGGCCCTGCGATTCTTCCAGGAGTAACTCGTCGAGTCAAAGGGGATAGTCGACGAGTAGAAGGGGAATTTTAGAGGATTGAAGAACGACCAGACTCGCCGAGTCGCCAGGGAACTCGCCGAGTCCAGTCGAGCTGACAATGGACTGTTGACCAGAGATGACCGGTGTGATTTCTTAGAGTCAGTTAACGTGGAAGATAGAAGTGTTAATAAGAGATATATGATGTTACAGGGAGCTTGTAGCTCGGAGGATCAAGTGCAAGGGACTTCAGGAGTTGCTATCTCCCAGCGTCCGCGAGGTGAGTTTTCTCACTATACTGTACCCGGAAGGGTTTGATTGTGTGACCGGAAGGTCAAATATGTTATGTGTTATGTTTATATGCTATAAATGGAAAGTTAGCTGCTACGCGTGATATACATGTTTATATATGGGCCGGAAGGCAAAGTGTTATGTGACAGAAAGGTCAGGTGTGATATGCTATATATGTGCTTTAAGTATT
This sequence comes from Lactuca saligna, assembly GCF_052625555.1. Classification (NCBI taxonomy): domain Eukaryota; kingdom Viridiplantae; phylum Streptophyta; class Magnoliopsida; order Asterales; family Asteraceae; genus Lactuca; species Lactuca saligna. The sequence goes on from NC_136423.1 coordinate 113,400,725, forward strand.
AGAGTAAATGTATTATGTGCTGTGCTTGTTTCGGGCCGGAAGGCAGGTTGATATATGATATATGTGCTTTATGTGTTAGAGTAAATGTATTATGTGTTATATATGTTTATGGGCCGGAAGGCAATTATCTTATGGGCCGGAAGGCAATTATCTGATGGGCCGGAAGGCAATTATCTTATGGGCCGGAAGGCAAATATGCTATGGGCCGGAAGGCAACACGTTATGGGCCGGAAGGCGATTATCTCATGGGCCGGAAGGCATTGTGCAGTGGACCGGAAGGTCAGGGCCTGGAAAGGCGTATGTGCGTAAGGTGTATATTGGGGAACTCACTAAGCTTCGTGCTTACAGTGTTTATGTTATGTTGTTTCAGGTTTTCTCAGTAACGCGGAATGGCAACGGTTCGATTGTACACACCGAAGAAAGAGTTGTATTTTGGAGGATCCTGGTTGTCTATGCAAATGAAAATGGAACTATGTTTTGTAATTCAAATATGAATAAGATTTTTACCAAGTGTTTTAATATTAAATTGATTATTTAAATGAAACTTTTGTTTTTGAAAATCACGGTGTTACAAATTGGTATCAGAGCCTTGGTTTGAGGGATTCGGACGCGCCTACGGGTGAATCTGGACTCAAACTGAGGAAGTAAGAAAAAGTTTTCAAATAAATAGTTTTCTAAAAGTGAATAAGAGTTCAAAGAGAAAGCAAGAAAGAGCAGTGTGTACAATCAGCCAGAGCCAAACGGTGATTTCCCAAAATACCCTTACTTTTGTGTTATGAAATATCTATTATGCACTTTATGAGATATTATTGCATGCTAGAGACAGGCTAGGAATTTCATATTTTAGGACTAGAGTGGCCTGATTTGTGATGCCTTAGCCTAGGGATTGTTGTTATATGTGCGTTATGCTTTTGTGTGTATGTGATGAGTGAGGGTATCTAGTTAGAACGCACGAGGGGTAGAGCTACAGAGTACTGTGGTACTTCCGAGGATGAGCCGAGAAGGTGGAGCTATCAAGGATAGGGAGTCCTATGTATGCTTCGATGCTCGAATGCTGCTTGCTTCGTGCTTTGTGGAGTTCTCGATGATGGGAGTCAGCTACTAAGTGAGTATGACGATACTCAGGAGGTAGATGGCTGGCATCATTAGGAACTCTTCAGCAGCTGATAGCAAAGAAGTGGGGGGACGGCGGAAGGGACTAGGGAGTAAACCTAGCCAGATGAGTGCGCTGGTAGAGTAGAGGATTTCGCTGGAGAGCGAGCACGCGTGAGGGGATTGGTGAAAGAGTAGCTCGATCAGCTACTTAGGAACTCTGGGATGGTCCGTGTGGAAAGTATGGGTAGATGTGGCAGGTAGTATGGGCCCGTACTACTGAAAGCAGAGGACCCATACTTGATACAGGGAGCATTCTGAAGGTCCTAAGGAACGGAATGAGGAGTGAGGTCATGGTTCGAGTACCATACATTGGAGCAGATTGCGGGGTGATGTTATGGTCCGGGCACCATACATCGGAACAGATTGAAATAGATGTTGTGGTTCGAGTGCCATACGTTGGAGCAGATGGAGGGTGATGCTATGGTTCAGGTACCATACACCGGAGCAAATTGAGAAGGCATGTCATGGGATGAGTACCATGGTTCGTAGTGGATGATGTTGGTGACTATCTTGTTATCCGGTTATGATCGATGAGGTAGAGATCGGACGCTATGGGTTTTAGGCCTGTGGACCATGATTGAGGATGGAGAGGCATTCCTTGAGAGGAGGAAAGGCGAGTACCTATCAGAGTATTGTGGTAGGGAGTTAAAGGGAGAGGGAAATTTCGGTCTGAGTAGAGAAATCAGTCGATAGAGGAGAGGTCACCTTCTAGGTGGGTAGTGTCATTTATGTTCGTGTGCAAGACACGAGGGGTCTTGTAACATCCCGGAATCGCAAGAGTAGAGTGGAAGGACTGAAAGTGTAAGTTTTAGAGGGTGACTCGGCGAGTCCGTGGATGACTCGGCGAGTCAGGTCGCGGTCAGGGTCGCGTGTCAAGTGGCCTACTCGGCGAGTCCATGGGGTGGACTCGGCGAGTAGGTGCTGTATGAAGAAAACCCTAATTTCCGGGGTTGAGCCCTATATAAAGAGCCTTACACCACTCCACAGCCTCCCTTATTCCCCCCTTGAGTTCCAGAAGCCCTAAATTCGTGGAGAGATCATTGTGGAGCAAATTAGAGCTTGGAGAGGTGTTGATTGAAGAGATCTTGAAGGAGAAGTGGCTTGGATCAAAGGGCTTTGCTTGGATTCGAGTTTGGCTGCTATTGAGGCATCTTTTGGAGGTAATATCTTCGTCCTTAGGCTGTGCATTTCTAATTCCATCATTTTGGGTTGTGTGGGGTGCTTGGTTGTGTGATACTTTGATATTGGAGGATGGATCTGAGGTTGCTACCTCAGATCTGGAGTGGAGAAGACATTAAGAGCATTAAAGCCCCAATCCTTGTGTTGTTAATGAAGCTACCATGTCCCAAACCTTGGTTCTAAGGTGAAAATGGCTTAGATCTCGTTAGACTCACGTAAAGTTTGCCACTTTACGTGATGGATGGATTGTAGGAGGTTGGATCTATGTTTTGGATTAATTGCATGGCCTGAGATGCTTCTGGTTGGATTCAGAACGGAGGTACTCGACGAGTCACATGGGTGGACTCGACGAGTTGCTTGAAGATGGCCTGGGACTCGACGAGTTGGAAGAACAACTCGGCGAGTAGGTTGAAGATGGCCTTGAACTCGACGAGTCCATTTGGACTCGGCGAGTCTTATCAGGGGAGTCCCAATATTTCTGGTTGAGTCGATGAATCGGTGAGTCAAGGGATGACTCGGTGAGTTGAGTGCGAGTGGACTCAGAGTTGTTGGACTCGACGAGTCTTGGGGTGACTCGGCGAGTTGGGTCGCTAATTGAAGGGAGTTCTGAGCATAAGGACTCGGCGAGTCATCGGGATGACTCGGCGAGTAGGGTCAGTCAGGGGCTGACTTTGACTCGTCCAAGGTTGACCAGTTGTCTTCCAAGGGTATTTCGTAATTAAGGGTATTTATTGAGTTGAATGTTTTGATGTTCAGTGGAGGAGTTCGTATCAGAGTTCGAAGCAGCGGGATCTTACCTTTTCAGCCGGCAGTTTCGAGGTGAGTTATCCTCACTATATCAACAGGGTCTAAGGCACCAAGGCCGGCCCTTTATTGTATTGAGATTCGGTTATGGTTACTATGTTATTGTTTGATGTGTCTGCATCCTGGTAGCTAGGATGGTACATGATAGGAGGCCTTGTTAAGGTCAGTTTTTCCTGATATACAGAGTGATGCTATGCTAGTGACCAGTTATGTCGGTAACCCGGTTAGGGTAATGATATGCTATATGATCTGCTTGTTCGGTTTGTTGACTATGACCGTTATATGAATGTATGTTTTGTGCACATGGTTGTTTGGACTGGAGATGGGTTGAGGCGGGTCCTGCTTTGTGCTGTAGGCCAAGATACCCAGGGCGGACCGGTTGTTCCGAAGGCCCAGCGAGCGGTCCGGATAGGCTGTAGGCCCCACGAGGGCGGACCAGACGTGCCGAGGCTCGGAGAGTGGACCAGGCCGACTGAAGGCCCGATGCGGGCAGACCAGTCACACTGTAGACTCAGAGAGTGGACCAGGTGGGTTGAAGGCCCGATGCGGGCAAACCAACCCCACTGTAGACTCGAAGGACATGACTAGACCCGGAGGATGGATCCGTTGGACTGAAGGCCCGATACGGCGGACCAGTCACATGTTAGACCTGATATGCATGGTTGTTCTATGTTCTGTTATGTTATGTATGATTTATATGTTTAGGACCTGAAGGTCGTAGCCTGGAAGGGCGTATACGTGGTTGGTATCTTGGGGGTATCTCACTAAGCTTTCGGGCTTACAGTTGTGGTTTAATGTTTTTTTCAGGATCTCCAAGAGACTGTGGCAAGGCGAAGGCGCGATCGTACCACTCCTCATGATTTGTAGCAATGTGATTCTGGGAATACTCAAATGATTTGTATTGAAAACCTTTTTGTAAACATTTTAATGAAAATTAGGTTGTTTTGAAAATTTTAAATTGGTTGTATTTTTCGGACGTTACAGGTCTGGTGTTTCAGTTTTGGATTTGGGAGTACACCCTGTAGGTAGTTTTCGATAATGACTTCCCTCAGAGCATCAGGTAGCGGGTGTACCGCGAGACAGTGATTTACCGTGAGCAGACAGTCAGTTGGGACTGAGGTAGTCGAGAACCACACCATACCTAATTGAGAATGACAGGTTGTGTTATAGTGGTAGCAGTGAAGAATTCAGTCGAGTTTTGCAGTGCAGAGAGTTTCGTCTAGGTTGAGAGTGAGTTCCTGTCCTTGGGACAAATCCGGCGTTGGATATGGGTTGATGAGTTGAGATGAGAGGAACGATGATTTTGCGGTGCAGTCTACGAGTCAAAGGTGTTATCGAGCAGTGCAGGTGCTTAGTATTAGATTGGTATGGGATTTGGAACGATTAGAGGCAGCCGTGATGAGAAGTTCTTGGAGAGTTAACCAGAGGTTCAGAGTATAGAGGGTTGATTGACTTCATAAGGGGAGGGACTATTGGGCGTTGCATAGCACTTTCCTGGAGCAGGTACGATTTCGCTGGTGAAAGATAGTCGTGGGTTGATGGTATGCTAACTAGTGACGGTTCGAACCCTAGTGGGGGAGAACCGGGTGCAGTACGTAGAAAACAAAGAATTGCCAAGAGTAGTTATAAGTGGAGTATAGAGATGCAGTAGGAAATCATGAGACCAGAGGTGTCGATGATCGAGTAAAGGGGTCAGAGTGAGTTAATGCGGGAAGTACTTGAAGAGGAGAACGAACGTATCCATGACAGGTGATTGGTGTTGTTGCAAGGAGATAGAGAATGATTGGGCAGTCAACTTCCGGAGTCGGTATGCTTATCCTTGTTTGGATTTTGAGTGTCGGGAAAAAGGGATTTGGAGAATTATCAGCGCATTTCGTACGTCAACGTTATCTCGCATTCCAATCGAGAAATAAGATGCACCAAGGTTGTAAGGCGGGGAAAATATAGATTTAATTATGGGGTGCAGGGGATCAGTGGTGGTGGTAGTATTCTGGGATATTCGGGTATGATATCCTTATTTTGGAGTTATTCGGGAATCCCGAATTGAATCGACGTGTGGCATATTAGGTATCTGCGGATTTAGTAGGAGTCTTCGGGTATGGGCATTCAGGGAGATTACTTGTGAGGGTGGATTTTCGCAAGATGGGCGTTCGTTATGTTGATTGCCTCCATAGTCTGTGGTGGATGTTCGAGTCGCAGTACTCACTAGTCAGAGGGTGTTGTGATACTGCGTGGAGTTGCAGTACTCACTGGGTGGCAAGAGAATTTTTATGTTGGAATATTTTCGAGTAGCGTATGAGGTGGAAGAGTTTCGAGTTTGGGTAGCCTTGGAATTGAGTCTTTGGAGCTTGGATGTTGAGTCGGGGGCGAGACGGGGGTCTGCGTCTCTGTCGGGAGATGTGGGGAGATACGCAAGGAAGAGGCACAGCAGAAACCAGAGATTAGAGTTGAGACGATCCTCGGTGGGATTGTATTTTCTCTCACGAGGAAAAGAAGATTTTGTGACTTACGTGTCACTGGGTCGGGATAGTGGTCACGGGGAGAAAAGCCAGTGGAATATTTGGATCGCGATATGGGTGACCGTTGGGGGCTCAGATGTGGAGCCAAAAGTTGATCTGGTACTTAGTCTTGAAGAGGAATATGGGAAAGGAGCTTATCATGATGACATTTGAGGACACTTTAGAGAGGGCGAACGATGCGGACGTTCGAAGACATGTTTCGGGCATGTGTTTTAGCTATCGGAGGAAGCCGCGGTACGTAATTATCATTGGTTGAGTTGTTCCATATTAACAGCCATCATTAGTGCATTAGTATGCCGCCCTTTGAGCTGTTGCATGGAAGGTGATGTCGGAATCTCGTTCGTTGAGGAAAGGTAATGCATGGACCCGAGAGTCCTTGCGAGCAGATCCAGTGCATGTGTGATACAGGGAGTAGTGGCAAGGTTGTTAAGCGGATTTCACTAAGTGAGGGAAGGGAAAGGTATGTTGGGGCGAGTGCAGCATGTGTATACGATTGCAAGAGGTGAACTCGTGAGAGTTGCCCTGAGAATTGAGAATAGGTCCCTCAGTTGTTCCGATATGGATAAAGTGGGCTTAGGATCGGGGAACCGGTGATTCAGAGTTTCATAACCCTTATGGGTCGTCTGATCATTGAGATTTAGAGCAGAGTCGCGTCTTGGGAAATTCTCGGTTGCAGGAAGTGGTGGACAGTACAGCGATCGTGTTTTGGTCGACAGAGCAGATGCAACAGGTTAATCAGAGGTTAAAGATCGTTTAGAGTTGACAAGAAGGTTGTGCAGACAGACGCCGTTACGAGCATGTGTTTCAGGTCGGCGACTTCGTATTCCTGATGGTCTCTCCCTGGGAAGGGGTGTTTCGATCCAGGAAGAGGGGTAAGTAGGGGCCCGGTATGTTGGGTCTTTGCGTGAAGGTGCGAAGGTAGGAAAAGTGGCCTACCGGTTGGAGCTGCCAACGGAATTGGGATGGATCCATGACACTTTTAGGTGTCGCAATTGAAGAGGCGTATAGCAGATGAGTCAGCAGTGGTTCTACTAGAGAACGATTAGGTGGATGCGAGCCTGTGTTACGCCGAGAGGCCAGTGGCCATCAGGGATTGGAAGATCAAGTTTCTGAGGAACAAGGAGGTACCTCTGGTATTGATTCAGTGGCAACCTCGGAAGAGATCGGAAGTGTCTAGGGAAGCCGAAACGTGTGGTGCGGGAGCAGCATCCAGAACTATTTTCAGAGTGAGACTTCGAGGGCGAAGTCTAATTCTAGTGGGGGAGAATTGTAACAGCCCAAAATCTCAAGTATTGTTTAATTGCATTTTGGGGTGTTTTAAAGGGGAGACTCGGCGAGTTGGAGCCAGACTCGCCGAGTAGGGTCGCAGTTGTGGTCGCGGGTTCGCGGCTGGACTCGACGAGTCCAGGTATGGACTCGGCGAGTCGACGTTGTTCAGCGGAAAACCCTAGCCGTTCAGTTTGGGACGTATATAAGGGATCTTATGCCGTCATTGCTCGTCTTTTGGCCGATTGAAGAGAACCCTAAACGACTGAGGCGTCTAGAGCAAGCTTGAAGGCCATGGGTGACCTTGAAGGAATTGTTGTGCAAGGAGGAGAAGGGTTTTAGTTAAAGGAACTGCAGGGAGTTCGAGTTCTGAAGTTGGGGACATGGAAGGTACATCATTCAGGTAATAACTCGGATTACATTCTCCTGTGATTGATGTGTATATAGATTTAGGGTTTACGGAACCCATTTGGAGTCTAGATGGTTTGTTGTGTTGTTATTCAACGTTTATAACCTTGTATTAGGACCCTTAGAGGTCCAGAAGGATCCATGTTTGTATATTCGGGAAAATATGTACCTCAGGAAGCAGTTCGAGCGACTGCATGGCGTGGACTCGCCGAGTCGGATGATCAGACTCGGCGAGTAGCTTGAAGATTCACTGGGACTCGCCGAGTTTGTTCTTCAGACTCGGCGAGTGGAGTCGGGGTGGCCCCGCGATTCTTCCAGGAGTAACTCGTCGAGTCAAAGGGGATACTCGACGAGTAGAAGGGGAATTTTAGAGGATTGAAGAACGACCAGACTCGCCGAGTCGCCAGGGAACTCGCCGAGTCCAGTCGAGCTGACAATGGACTGTTGACCAGAGATGACCGGTGTGATTTCTTAGAGTCAGTTAACGTGGAAGATAGAAGTGTTAATAAGAGATATATGATGTTACAGGGAGCTTGTAGCTCGGAGGATCAAGTGCAAGGGACTTCAGGAGTTTCTATCTCCCAGCGTCCGCGAGGTGAGTTTTCTCACTATACTGTACCCGGAAGGGTTTGATTGTGTGACCGGAAGGTCAAATATGTTATGTGTTATGTTTATATGCTATAAATGGAAAGTTAGCTGCTACGCGTGATATACATGTTTATATATGGGCCGGAAGGCAAAGTGTTATGTGACAGAAAGGTCAGGTGTGATATGCTATATATGTGCTTTAAGTATTAGAGTAAATGTATTATGTGCTGTGCTTGTTTCGGGCCGGAAGGCAGGTTGATATATGATATATGTGCTTTATGTGTTAGAGTAAATGTATTATGTGTTATATATGTTTATGGGCCGGAAGGCAATTATCTTATGGGCCGGAAGGCAATTATCTGATGGGCCGGAAGGCAATTATCTTATGGGCCGGAAGGCAAATATGCTATGGGCCGGAAGGCAACACGTTATGGGCCGGAAGGCGATTATCTCATGGGCTGGAAGGCATTGTGCAGTGGACCGGAAGGTCAGGGCCTGGAAAGGCGTATGTGCGTAAGGTGTATATTGGGGAACTCACTAAGCTTCGTGCTTATAGTGTTTATGTTATGTTGTTTCAGGTTTTCTCAGTAACGTGGAATGGCAACGGTTCGATTGTACACACCGAAGAAAGAGTTGTATTTTGGAGGATTCTGGTTGTCTATGCAAATGAAAATGGAACTATGTTTTGTAATTCAAATATGAATAAGATTTTTACCAAGTGTTTTAATATTAAATTGATTATTTAAATGAAAATTTTGTTTTTGAAAATCACGGTGTTACAACGGAAATGCTTGGTAGATGACTCTACAGTAATACCTCTCGAGGATATTCTGGCAGATGATAGTCTGAACTACATTGAGGGACCAATAGCCATTTTAGATAGGAAGATGAAGACGTTGAGGAACAATGAATTAGAGCTAGTGAAGGTGCAGTGCCAGCACTGCAAGGGCTCGTAATGGACTTGGGAGTCGGAGGATGAAATGAGAAAGCACTATCCCGAGTTGTTTTCAGCAGCAACAACGGACTTCGAGGACGAAGTCTAATTCAAGTGGGGGAGATTTGTAGCATCTGAGATTTTCAAGGTATTATTATTATTCATTATAATTGAGGTGTGGTGTGGTGTGGGTTGGGCTTCATATTTGGGCCTTGCCAGTGGGCTGAGGGAGTTGCGTACGCGGGGCGTAGAATGTCGAGTACGCCCAACATACTCGCGGAAAGGAAACGCGGAGGTCAAGCACATACACCCAGCTTACCAGGAGTACGTCCAGCGTATGTGTGCAGATCCTTAAACCCTAAAAATCATTGTTGCTCCATATATAAAGAACATAGCCCCTGTTGGTTCAGTCTCCCTTCACTCTTACCAAGCCACCATGAAAACCCTAGCTCCCTTTGTGTGCCTTTGTTTTCTAAAAGCCATCTGAGAGTGTTTGTGTGTTATTCTAGTGTGAAAAGAAGAAAGGAGCTTGAAGAAGGAGCAAGGATCCACCAAGAGCTTGTAGATCCAGAGGATTGACACCATTTCTGACTCTTTTGAGGTATCAAGCTCCATAGTTGACCATTGTATGTTTAGATTTGTTTATTTTAGATTTTTATGTCCTTTTTGGACCCCCATAGTTGGGAGTGTTTGAGTATTTTTGGTTCCAGAGCTTAAGAGTTGTCCTTTTGGACTCTTGGAAGCACCTAGAGTCATAAAAATCGGATCTTGGTGGTTAAGCCAAAACCATGCAAGGGCTAGATGGTCATAAAGTTGGAATAATGGACCAAAAGCATGTTTTTATCCCAACCTTGCATGCAATCACATAAAGTTCATGACTTTATGGTCTAAGATGTCTAAAAGGACCTGGATCTACATTTTTTTACGTAAAGGCTTAATGGATTAAGTCATGTATGAAGTCCCAAGGAAGCTGGTCAGTACGCTGGGTGTACTCCCTCGTACGTCGCGCATACTGCGTCAACTTCCCGTATGTGGTCAAGACCAGCATATGATGGGCGTACTTGCCAGGTACGTTGTGTGTACGTTTGCATAATGGATTCCTTCGGTTTTTGGGCCTTAGAGGGTTGGGCCTAGACTTTTGGGCCTCATAGCCCACTGTAAAACATAATTTTGGACCTGGGAATCTGGAGTTAAAAGCGGTGGGCCCTTGGGCCATATTGGGCCATTTGGGATTATTTTGTTTTGGGCTATAAGACTTAGTAGAAATTACGAAAAGGACCATTTGAAGGGTTGGGCCCAATTTGGACAATTGGGCCATTTGTGGACCTATAGGGAGACTTAATGGGCCATGGGTGTGTTGGATTTAATGCGCTAAAGTGGGGTCTTTAGAATTTTCTCAAATTAGACCAAGGGGTAAAATGGTCATTTTTCCCCAAGTAATGTTATAGACTCTGATTGAGTGTTATGTGTCTCTGATAGCCGGGAGTCATCGAAGCAACTATGAGGGATTTCCTCCGTGAGATTTGACATGCAGTTTATAAGGTGAGTTACCTCCCAGTAGAAGTGGGTCTAAGGCCACAATGTCGACCCACTGGTAGGAGATTGTAATTACATTATTTTCTGTGTGATAACTGTCTGGTATTCCATTATCTTTTATGTTCTATGTGCCAGTATGTTATGATCTTATACGATAGTGGTAGGGGTGAAATAGTCCCCGATATCCGGTTGAAATAGACCAAAGGGAAAGGCTAGCACCCAGATATGCTAGGCAGTTATCTGGTTGGAATAGACCAAAGGGGAGGCCAGCACCCAAATATGCTAGGTAGTTATCCGGTTGAAATAGACCGAAGGGGAGGCCGGCACCCAGATATGCCTGTCATGTTATGTTATTGTATGGTATGTGGTATGATGGGGGAACTTACTAAGCTTCGTGCTTATAGTTTTCAATTTTGTTTCAGGTACTTCTTCAGCAAAGGGGAAGGAGTCGGTGCGGTAGCTGCACGCCACATTTACACAGGATTCCGCACTTTGAGATCTATGGGATTGTACTTTGATTTTATTACTATTTTATGATATGTTTTTTAGACATGTTATGATGGTTGATGGATTTATTTTGATATCGAAGATGTTTTCCGTAAATGATTTTATAATTTACTTAATTAAAAACGAAATTTTTTGTCTTGAAAATCAGGATGTTACACTTCTCCTCAACATTTTCCTTCTTAGCCTTCTTTGGAAGCTTGCTATTTGTAGCCCGATGACCCCGTTGGTCATAGTTTTGGCAGTTCCGTTGAAACTTTTTCTTAAAAGTTCCACCTTTGGCTCCTAAATTTGATGCATTGCCTTTCTTTTGGATTTTCCCTTTCCAGATTTTTTCTATCCAAAAGTTTGAACATGTTCCACCACATTAGCTTTCTGAGAAGTAGGAGTATAACTACTCTTTTGAGCTATCTTATTGTCTTCTTCAATTTCAATGCAAACAAAAGGTCCTCAACGCACATCTCCTTTCTCTTATGTTTCAAGTAATCCTTGAAATCAACCCAAATAGGGAGTAGCTTCTTAATCATGGAAGCAACAGAAAAAGACTCATTAAATCCCATACCCTCAGCATGCATATCATGTAGGAGGACTTGTAGTTCTTGGACTTGGGATATAATAGGTTTGCCATCCACCATTTTATAGTCAAGAAATCAGGCAGCCATAAATTTCTTTGTCCCGACATCTTCAGCTTTATACTTTTTGTCCAATGAGTCCCATAGCTCTTTGGTTGTCTTAGTTACACAATAAACATTATAAATTGAATCAACAAGGTCATTAAGAACATAATTCCTACACAAGAAATAAGAATGTTTCCAAGCATCAATAGCAGTTAAAGCTTGCACATCTCCTTCTCTTTCGGGAATTCGAGGAACCTCTTCAGTTAAGAATCTAGCAAGATTTAATGTGGTAAGATAGAAGAAAATCTTTTGCTTCCACCTTTTAAAGTTCATTTGGAGAACTTCTCAGGTTTCTCAGCATGATTGACTGGCATGGTCATCTATCACAACTAACATTTAAGGGCTAGGAAATTTTGTTCATGCATAGCTAATTTTTGATGTATGTTGTAACCCTAAGTATGATGTTATACATGTTATTCATTCAAAAACATTTTTTCGAATCAAACCTCACTAGCTCCAAACCTAATTCAATGCACTACATTCACTCATCTTTGGGTTGTAACTCTAACTTCCCGGTTCAAACTCTTATTGGACCAGGATCCTCTTATTGGGCCTAATGGACCAATAAACCCTCAACTTGATTCTTTTGGGCTAAGAAACCTCATTTGGGCCCTAGTTAGACCCACATTAACTAAGCAATAGATTTTTGGGCCATAAGACTCTTCATGGGCTTTATTGGGCTGAAAACCCATTCCTTTTATCATTTTGGGCTGTAAACAGATATGTGGGCCCAATGGACTGAAAAACCTCTACTGGGCTAATGTGTTTTTGGATGCATCTTCAGACCAAGCCTAATGTTCTTTTCTTTCATCCCCTCTCCATTCTCGGTTATAGATAAACAAAAAATTGATTTACTTTAAACTTGATGACACCTAAGTTTTGCATGGTGGTAATCCATGCATTTTGCCTAACAAACATCTAGACAATTAGAAGATTAAACACTAAGCAAGGACCACATTACTCTCTCTCTCTCTCTCTCTCTCTCTCTCTCTCTCTCCTCTTCTTTTAAGATCGGCCAAAGCCACCTCCCCACCACCATCTTCATTTCAAACCGATTCCAACACTCTCCTTCTCTAGCACAAGAAAACTCATCCATTCATTCCATCAAGTTTCGTGAGTTTGTGTGTGGGTTAGCTCAAGAAGATCACTTCAAGCTTCACATTCTTGGTAAGTTACTTCGTATTCAAAATGTTATATCCCATTTTATGCTAGATCATTCCTCATGAACACCTTGTTTTCGTGATCATGCTACTAGAACTCTCTAGGATCCTAAAAGTCATCTCAAGAAGCATCCAAGACCGAAACACCTTCACTTTCTTTCATTTCTTCATCAAAAATCGATATGTCACCCAAGGTGAGCTTCAAACCCCTTTGTTCGGTTTTACCATGTTTTGGGGGAGAATACAAGTTGGTTTTGTGTTAAATTTAAGTGTTTATGCATGCTTGTGTGTATTTTCATGATATGTTGTGCAAATATGTTATGAATATGTGTAAAACCCTCATAAAATCGATATATCCCTCAAGACTTCAAAATATTAGCAAAACAAGTTACTTATTGTAACTCATTATGATTGTTGAAAGTATAAAACATGTTAACGGATACTTGAAAACTAAATAAAACCTCATAAGGGGCCAAATTTGACAAATAAACAAAATGTGAGCCATGTTATGAGACTCACAGTTTTAAAGGGGCCAAAAGAGTTATTTTTGGATAAAAATGGATTTTTATGAGATTCACGGTTTTGTAGGGGTCAAAAGAGTTATTTTTGACAAAATGGGCTCCTTTTGGGCCTTCTCGGTTTTAATGAGCTAGAATGGTCATTTTTCATAAAAATCAGCCTTATTTAGAAATTCACGGTTTCATGAGCCTAAAATGTAATTTTTGGCCTTTATGGACTTAAATTGTCATTTTGAATAAAGATTGACCTAAAATGTAAATTCTCTGTTCAACGGGCCGAAAATGTCATTTTATCAAAAATGGACCGAAAATGTCATTTTAACAAAAATTGGCCGAAAATGTCATTTCTATAAAAAAAAAAGGCCGAAAATGTCATTTTTTTTTTATCAAAATGGGCCTCAAATATGTATTTACATGTTTATTGGACCTTAAATACCTATTTACATGTTTATTGGGCCTTAATTACCCATTTCCATGATTATTGGGCCTTGTATATTCATTTCATGTTTATTGGGCCTTAAATACCTATTTACATGCTTATTGGGCCTTGTATACTCATTTACACGTTCATTGGGCTTAAATACCTATTCACATGCTTAATTGGCCTTGTATACTCATTTACACGTTCACTAGGCTTACATAGTCATTTCATGCTTATTGGGCTTTATGTTCTTATTACATGTTATTGGGTCTTATACGCCCATTCACCGTCTTATCGGGCCTTACAACACATTTTATACTAATCGGGTTAATAACATTAAATACTTGACATTTTGATAAAAACAAATGGTATTTTATCACCAATGTTTTCTAATTAAATACATACTCGAAACATTATTTAAAACGGTAAATAATGTAATACACTACTCGCGTAAGCTTAGTTAAGGCTCTTGTGAGACGTTCCTTCATCCGTACCTACCTAGTGTACAACCGTAAGTCTTGTAGTTTCAGACTAGGCCACTCTAGGGTGGCAAATATCTTACCTTAAACAAGAAACGCCTGAAGAGCTTCATGACAGGAATATCAGTCACATCAAGCATGGTTATAAAACCTCAAATAGAGATTAACAAACACTGTAAATTTACGGAATACATATACTATATTCTTAATACATTGTATGGATTATACTTTTATTATACTACTCGCGTCTTAGGGTTTTAAGACCACAACTCTTTTACAAGCAGAAAATATCGAATTTCATGGAAACATACTCTATACATTACACTTTATTCATCATATAGAAAATATCGGATTTTCAGGAACACTCACTGTCAAAAACAAGAACACACATGCTTTAATACAAGATTTTAAACAAAACTCTCAAACCATTTTTACAGAAAATATCGGATTTTCTGGTGTTTACAAATGATACAAAACTTTTTATACAAACACGCTTATGAACTCACCAACGTTATATATGTTGACGTTTTCAAAATAACTTGTATTCTCAGGGAATCGTTAAGCAGGTTGGTCATCAAGAACACGTGGATTTTTTTTGTATTTTTGTTATCATCATACATTTAATATTTGGAATGTAATTTGTAAACAAACACACTTATGTAAGCTATGATGGTTGTTATATTTCATGTGTGATGATGATGTTGTCTTTGATTCAACTATATACACTGTGATGATATTACAAGATGAAGTCACCAACCCCTGAACATTTCCGCCGTCTGGTTCGAGGGTGTGATAGATTGGTATCAGAGCAATGTTTATAGTGAACTATCATATCTAATCATACAAGAATAAAATACATACCTATGTGTGCATTTTACGGTACGGTCACGAAAAGAACCAATAAAAGTCTTGGAGGAACTGAAAATGACGGTTGAACCCAGACAGTTATGTAGTCGTATTGGGGATATATATAGCCTGATCAACTATATTTATTCAAAATACGACCAACATGTGTTTGGGAGTGATCATGGTGGGAAACGAATCTAGAAACTTACCAACCTCGTATACAAAAAGTTTTAAGAAACTCAAGCATCAACAATTAAAATACTATACGAGCATTTTTGGATACCATATAATTGTCGCACATATACTTTCTACACGCTTCTCACGCCTCCATGTTTGCACAGACACCATGGCTGAAATTCCACAAGGCGACCTCTACTACCAGGACTTGGTGGCTAATGGATGGGTTGAAGGAGAACCTGAAATGGTTCAAGAATAAAATCCTGAAGCTAGACATGAAGAGTATATGGAGCTGGACTATGAGGATAGTGAATTTGACGAGGAGTCGGAGAAAGGAGATGACATTAAGGAAACCCATAGTGAACTATACCCTTTAGGAATCATACCAGATGAGCACACATTGCAGGGGAGGAATACTAACTATATATGCTCTCTAGAGGAAGAAGTAGCCAACTTGAAGCCGCGACTCTTTACGACTGAAGCTAGGGCAGTTCGGGCAGAGCAAAAGGAGGATGAGATAACTCGTGAGATGAGTGAATTGGTCGAGCTTCGGGTGCGTCACTTTAGCATCTGATTATCACCACCCTTATCGATAGGACCCTCTCTATTTTCATGTACTATTGTAATAAGGACCGACTCTATGATTAAGTGACTACACCACTCATAGAGCCGTTATGTTGACGAATTTTATTTTCTCTATGTATTGTAAGCCTTACAAAGGGGAATTTTCATGCATTGTACTACGAAGTTCATCATTAATGAAATGGTTCTATGTTTTATTTGTGATGTTGTTATCTACTATGTGTTCTATTTTCCTTATTTCATGATATTGTCTAAATTCGCCTTTATGCACAACTGAACCACCGAAATTGCTATATGCCAAAGGAACCCAAAACCATAGACTACTATGTACTCACCATATTTCTGTTCCATGACAGAAGATGCCTCAATGACCGATACGTAGAGAAAACAATACGACACCACCACCACTGCTGCCTCCGTCGAAGGTAAACTCTGATGCTTTCTAGGAAGCAGTATCGGCTACGGTCACGACAACATTGGCTCATATTCATAATGGAAACAATGGTGGTGGAAATGGTAAAGGAACTGGAAGATCGAACCAAGTAATGAACCGAGGGCCTACAAAATTATGCACCTACAAAGATTTATCAAATACCAAACCTCGAACATTCAATGGAACTGGTGGCATGATAGCCTTGAAGCGCTTGATTGAAATGACCGGGTATCTCTTTGAAATCTGCAAATGTCCGATAGAAAGCAAGGTGAAGTTCGCATCCTACACATTTGTTGAGCAAGCGCTATCCTAGTGGAATGGTCATGTGAAGGCCATGACTTTTTCGGTCGCAAATGCTATGCCTTGGGGAGAACTTAAGGAGATGGTTATGGCAGAGTACTGTCCCCGTGGGGAGGTACAGAAACTAGAACAAGAGTTATGGAACCTCACAGTGCAAAACTCAGATATCGAGGCTTGTATTTCCAGATTTAGTGAATTAGCACTGTTGTGCCTGAGTATGATCACTTCAGAGGGAAAGAAGTTTAAACAATTCATTTGGGGGTTAACGCCTCCAATTCAAGTAAACGTGATTGCAGCGAACCCTGAGACTTTTGATAGTGCAAAACGGCTAAGCTTTATGATCACGACAACAAGAAAGGTACCAAAACTGATGAGACTGAGGCCAAGAAGGAAGGGAATAACAAGAAGAATGGGGTGAATAAATGAAAGCGGCAACATAACTAGGTATCCTCTAAAAAGCAGAACACCGTAGCAGTCCACGTTGCTACCACTCAAGTTGCACCAGCCCCAGCTTCTCCAACCTCATCCTTGTAAACTACTACCAAGCCTTATGCAGGAACCTTTCCAAAATGTAACAAATGCAACTACCACCACAACGGCAAGTGTAGTGCACCAACTACAACCGCAAGGGGCACACTGCCCGGTACTGCAGATCTCAACCCTAACAGAACCAACAACCCAACAACAACAACAATAACTTGGGGCCAGTCATACTTGTTATGGATGTGGGAAAACTGGCCATTTTAGGTGAAACTGCCCCAAAGCCAACACTCAGAGTGAAGGAGGATCAGGCAGGATCCTAACTTTGGGACAAGGGGAGGCAATTCAAGACCTGACCGTTATAACCGGTACGTTTCCCCTCAACAACACTTACACATGCATTTTATTCGACAGTGGGGATGAGCGGAGTTTTGTGAGTAATAAATTCAGACACTTACTAAACCAAAAACCCAAAAATCTAAGTGAAGCCTTCACGGTGGAGATGGCTAATCGGAAAACTAAAACAACAAAAGATATATTCATAGGGTGCACTCTAACACTAAATAATCACTCGTTTCAAATCAATTTGATGCGAGTAGATATTAGAAGTTTTGATGTTATTATAGGCATGGATTGGTTAAGCCCCCATCATGCCGACATTATGTACCATGAGAAAGTTGTTTGGCTTCACCTACCCAACCACGAAACCCTAATAATCTACATTGATAAACCTGCCGCTAATCTCTGTCTTATCCCGTGCATCAAGGCACAAAAATGCCTATATAAGAAAAATTATGCCTTCCTCGCTCATATTGTGGATAAAACAAAAGATGAACTAAACATAAAAGATATCCCAGTGGCATGTGACTTTCCGTATGTATTTCCAAGACCTTTTGAGAATACCCCCTGAAAGACACGTCGAACTTTTAATCGACCTAATACCGGGAGCCACATCAATTGCCAAATCACCCTACAGGTTAGCTCCTGCCGAAATGCAGGAGTTATCTAGTCAATTGAGTGAACTATTAAACAAAGGATTCATTAGGTCGAAATTCTCACCATGGGGAGCTCCAGTATTGTTTGTCAAGAAGAAGGACGGATCCTTCGGAATGTGCATCGACTATCGAGAATTGAACAAACTCACCATTAAGAACCAATTTCCACTCCCTCGGATTGATGATCTATTCGACCAGCATCAAGGAGCTAGTTACTTTTCCAAAATAGATCTATGGTCCGTATATCATCAGTTGCGAGTCCGGGAAGAAGATATTCCCAAAACTGCTTTTCGAACCCGCTATGGGCACTATGAATTTGTTGTTATGACCTTAGTTTTGACTAATGCTCCCATAGTATTTATGGACCTCATAAACCGAGTTTTCCGCCCAGTCCTAGAAAACTTTGTAATTATTTTCATCGATGACATACTCATATACTCTCGAAGTAAGGAGGAGCACGGTCAGCATCTATGTCAGATCTTGGAAACTTTTAGAGCTGAAAAGTTATATGAAAAACTCTTCAAATGCGAGTTCTAGATTCGCAGTGTGGATTTCTTGGGTCATGTAGTCAGTGAGGAAGTAATTCATGTGGATCCTTCCAAGATCAAGGCTATTGAAGGCTGGGCAATTCTGAAATCGCCAACGGAGATCGGACAATTCTTGGGCCTTGCTGGTTATTGTAGAAGGTTCATGCAGAATTTCTCCAAGATTTCCAAGCCTCTCACTACTCTAACCCAAAAGAGTGTACCCTTCAACTGGAGTGACAAACAGGAAGTTGCTTTTCAAACCCTGAAGCGAGCCCTGTACAGTGCTCCGGTATTGTCTCTACCAGAGGGAATAAAAGATTTCGTGGTGTATTGTAATGCATCAAACCAAGGGTTAGGTTGTGCGCTGATGCAGCGCAGAGAAGTGATAGTATATGCGTCCAGACAATTAAAAACCCACGAAGTAAACTATACCACTCATGATCTCGAGCTGGGAGTGGTGGTCTTCGCCCTAAAAATATGGAGGCACTACCTCTACGGTATAAAGTATAGCATTTTCACAGACCACAAAAGCTACCAACATATCTTGAATCAAAAGGAATTGAACATGAGGCAACGACAATGGGTTGAGCTACTGAATGACTATGAATGCAAGATCAAGTACCATCTAGGAAAGGCTAACGTAGTGGCCAATGCTTTAATCATAAAAGAATACTCGGGCTGCCAAGTGAAAACATTAACAATGACCATCCATTCCCACTCGTCTTCACAAATCAAGGAGGCTTAATTGGAGGCCTTGAAACCGGATAACGCTGCAAATGAAGCGTTGCGTGGGATGGAGAAGAATCTTGAAGTAAAAGAAGACAGGGCTAACTACTTCATGGAACGTATCTGAGTCCCAAATTTTGGAGGATTCAAGGTTGTAGTCATGAACAAAGCGCATAAAACACGATACTCCGTTCATCCAGGTTCCAATGAGATGTTCCTGGACATCAAACCGCATTATTGGTTGCCGAATAGGAAAGCAGAAATTGCCACCTATGTGGGCAAGTGTCTCACTTGTCCCAAAGTTAAAGTGGAATATCAGATGCCCTCGGGACTATTACAATAGCCAGTAATACTCGAGTGGAAATGAGAAAGGATTACCATGGATTAGATAACCAAATTACCCAAGACAACAGACGGATTGGACACTATCTGGGTGATTGTCGATCGGTTAACCAATCCACCCATTTCCTACCAATAAAAGAGACATTCAAGACGGAAAGGTTAACATGAATCTACATAAAAGAAGTGGTAAGGCTGAATGGGGTGTCGATATCCATTATCTCTGACCGAGATAGTAGATTCACCTCTCGATTTTGGCAGTCACTCCAGAAGGAACTGGGGACGCAGATCGATATGAGTACTGCCTACTACCCCCAGACCGACGGCCAAAGCGAGCGAACCATTCAAATTTTAGAAGATATGCTTCGAGCATGTGTAATAGATTTTGGCAAGGCATGGGATACCCATTTGCCCCTAATCATGCTCTCGTACAACAACAACTATCACACGAGCATTAAGGTGGCTCCTTTCGAAGCTTTGTATGGCCGTACATGCAGATCATCTCTTTGTTGGGCTGAGGTGGTATACACTCAGTTGGCAAGTGGGCAAACACTGAACAACACTCTTACAGGACCTAAGATCGTTCGGGAAACAACAAAGAAAATAGTTCAAATCAGGGCACGACTCCAAGCATCGCAAGACCGACAAAAGAGCTATGGTGATAAAAGGCGAAATCCTTTGGAATTCCAAGTAGGTGATCGCGTACTACTGAAAGTCTTTCCCTCGAAGGGGATGGTATGATTCGGAAGGCGGGCAAGCTAAACCCATGGTACATCGGTCCATTCGAGATTCTTGCCCAGATCGGTCCGGTGGCCTACAAACTCTAACTACCCCACGAACTAAACAACGTACACCCAGTATTCCACATGTTAAATATGAAAAATTTCCTATCAGATGAAACCCTCATTGTTCCCCTGGATGAGATTGAGATGAACGAGTATCTCCTGTTCATCGAAGTGCCGGTTGAAATCATGGATAAAGAGGTAAAGCGTACAAAACAAAGACGCATTTCGATTGTGAAGGTTCGATGGAACGCAAAGCGTGGACCGGAATTCACATCGGAACGTGAAGATCAAATGATGCAAAAGTACCCTCGCCTTTTCTCTAGTTCCTAAGAATAACTTTCAAAAGAATTTCGGGATGAAATTCCCTCTAACGGGGGGATGATGTCACAACTAGCATTTTAGGGTTAAGAAATTGTGTTCATGTGTAGATAACTTTTGATGTATCTTGTAACACTAAGTATGATGTTATACATGTTATTCATTGAAAACAACTATTTGAATCAAAACTCACTCATGAAGCTCCAAACCTAATTCAATGCACTAAATTCACTCAATTTTGGGTTGTAACCCTAACTTCCCAGTTCAAACTCTTATTGGACAAGGATCCTCTTATTGGGTCTAATAGACCAATAAACACTCAACTTGATTCTTTTGGGCTAAGAATCAGTTGGACCCACATTCACTAAGCAACAAATTTTTGGGCCGTAAGACTCTTCATGGGCCTTATTGGGCCGAAGACCATTCACTTGGTCCCTATGGGCCGAAAACCCATTCCTTTTATCATTTTGGGCCATAAACACATATGTGCGCTCGATGGGCCAAAAAACCTCTGTTGGGGCAATGTGTTTTCGGTTGCATCTTAAGTCCAAACCCAATACTCTTTTCCTTCATCCCCACTCTATTCTCGTTTATAGATAAAAAAAAATGATTTGCTTTAAACTTGATGACACCTAAGGGGTTGTTTGGCAGGATCTGAATTTTTTAGATCTGAATTTTTAAGAGATCTGAATTTCTAAGAGGGTCTCAATTTTTAAGATCTGAATTTTTAAAATGTTGTTTAGTTGAAACCTCAGAATTGTTGTGCTGAATTATCAAAATGACCATTATACCCTTTTTTATTGTTTTTTGTTGAATACTTAAAAAAAATATATAACACCATATAAAATCCAAATTAACATAAATTAAAATTTATCTTCAATAGTTTATAATAATCTTTTTGAGATATATTTACAAAAATAACATCATTTTTTACATCCCAAGGATTTCAAAGTTAAAAAAACAAAATATTTGACGTTGAATTGCAGCCGAATTTTCACAGTATGTTGCAACCTCCTAATCCAAATTCAATAAGGAAACAAATAAATAGTTTAAACATATATATAAAAACTACATATCAAATCCATCACCAACTTTTCAAAGTATGTTGCTAGAATCGATAATTTATCAAAATCTCCAATTGTTATCACTTGTATAAACTACAATATTAACCAACCAAATTACCCTTCCGAATTATTTTTCAGTCAATTCAAATGCTTGTTTATATAAAAACCGAAACAATTTCTTAAATAATTATTAAAAAAACCTAAACATCATATAAAATCCAAATTGAACATACATCAAAATGATCACAAATCGAAATAAAACATAAATATTTTCAAATCCTATAAATTATATTGAAATCAAAATAAACCCTACAAGCATATCAGCATATATGATATGAGTTGTGATTTTAAGAACAAAAATAAGCATCAGATCAGATTTTTCGTTTCCATACGTTACCACATCAGATTTCAACATTAATACATCAAGAAAAGGTATTTCAGGGGAAAAAATGACAAAAACGGCCCTAATATTGCATTTGCCATCTCTGCTCAAAGGATATGTAATCAAAATTCCTCAATTCCAAAATTGAAATCATCAATCTGTATGTCAATTTAGTGTCACTTTAAATAAAAACATGCTTCCTAAAAAACAATTTTAGTAAAACAGAACAGTGGAGCAATTTGTGTGAACAACACATTTGACAATGGAGATTTCAGCAAAAAAATCAGCAAATGCCAGCAACAACTACAGATTCATTATCGATTTCAACAAGAAAACATTGATTTTACCCGGAAATCATCGATTTCATCGTATTTGGGGAGAGAAAAAGGAAAAAAAACAAAAAAAACGATATGCACGTGAAGCCGACCTCTGATGTGCAACAGTGGCGCCCGTATGCGTGGGACGCTAGCATGGAAGGTATGGGAGGGTGGCGTCGGAGATCTGAAGGGCTGTGATGATAGTGGCTGGAGGAGGTGGAGCGTATGACGACAAAAGATTGCAAGTAATCGAAGTGTGTTGGGAAGGAAGATGGGTCAGTTGTATGAAATAGAAAAAGAAGACGGAAGTCGCTTAGGGCAAAATAAGAAGACACACCTCTTTTTCTTTTTCAGATACAATCTCATGTCTGAAATATTAAGAGGCTTTTGAAATATTAAGATGCAAAAAATAAGATGCTAACAAATGGACTGAATCTGAATTTTTAAGAGGATGCCTCTTAATTTGCCAATTAAGAGGCAAACAAACAACCCCTAAGCTTTGCATGGTGGTAATCGATGCATTTTGCCCAATAAATATCTAGACAATTAGAAGATTAACCACTAAGAAAGGACCACATTACTCTCTCCCTCTTCTCTCTACTTTTAAGACCGGCCAAATCCACCTCCCCACCACCATCTTCACTTCAAACTCCTTCAAACACTCCCCCATTGTAGCACAAGAAAACTTATCCATTCATTCCATCAAATTTTGTGAGTTTGTGTGTGGGTTAGTCTGACATCCCCAAAATCACGGCCAGAAAAGACCGATTTCATTTATGCTTTTAAATAATTTCAGAGTGAATGTCACACCCCAAAACCACGAACGGCGGAAACGTTCAGGGGTGGACAACGTCATGTACAATATCACAACAGTGTAAAATAGTAAACAAGCAACAACATCATCCATTACATTATAAGTAAAGTTTTAATACATATGTGTTCTTTCATTATAATAAGACACCAAAAATATAATCAAAATAAAAGATGAGACTTGTCTGCTCCGTCTTCTCAAAACCTAGCCACCGTACGTGTCTACTGATGACCTGAGAATACAAGTTATTTTGAAAGAGAGTATCAGCTTTAAAACTGGTGAATTCATAAGTATTTAAGTGTCATTGAATTGCTTTGAAAAAGCTATTTTAAAATTTATGTAAATCTTTAAATGAAAATGTTGATGTAAGTATGAAAACCCCTAGAAAATCCCTTATTTTCTATCAGTGTGAGATGTAGTCTTCTACTAAGACCCGAATGTTTTGTAAGTAAAATGATAGTTTTTCCTTTTTTTGACTAGTAATAAAGTACTTAGTCTAACTCATCGTTTATGTGAAAGTGTCGCAAAATAAAGTAAACAGGAAAAAGTATAATCATGTAAGCATTATCCCTGGATTACCAAGACTAACCCGACATCGCCGAAATGAAAGGTATAACCTAATGAACATCCGAAGATTGTCAAATTAACCCCTGTAGCGAAAAGTGGTTCCAGGAATGGTTAGTCCTGTAACTGACTCTACATCGCTGTAAGCGAAATAGATAACCTAATGAACATCCGAAGATTGTCCAATTAACCTCTGTAGCTAAGAGTAGGTTCCAGGAATGGTTAACCCCGTAATTGACTCCTAATATAAGTAATAACAACCAAATGAACATCTGAAGATTATTCAATTAACCTCTGTAGCGAACAGTGGTTCCAGGAATGGTTAACCCCGTAACTGAATCCCGTTGAGCTGGGATGGGCTGGATGATTTACTGAAGGTACTTAATAAATCATCTTTACGAATCAAGTTTCAAGTATTCATGTAAGTATACACAGGTAGATGTATCTACGTAAAGATATTCATGTAATGTGTTCATGTAAGCGTATTCATGTATCATGTACGCATATGTAAAGGTACTCATGTATCAGGTAATGTACTTGTAAAGACTCATGAATGAACTGACTCTTGTGTGATTCCTTGTAATAGGAATAATGTTTGATATCTTCTAATTATCCCTATGATAATTTAATGAAAGGTAATTGGTTGTTCAAGTAGGTTTATACACTCTTACTACTCAAGGGTGTGGGAAACTAAATGAAAGATGTAAACTATACATCAATACATATATACAATATAAGTGTACATGCATAGTTTAGTTCAAGAATGTAAAATGGTTTTGTAAGACATCCAAGGGTTTTTGAACAAACGTAAAAGTGACTTGATGTCATTTTGTTAAACATTTCAAAAGTAATACATTTGATAACAAAGTATTTCAAAGATAGAAAACCATTTCATGCATCACATTATGTAGTATGTGAAATCTATTGAACAAAAACACAGTTATAAAATACATATAGATGATTTAATAACATGCTATTTTCTACTTGTATTCCCCCCCCCCATTAAAGCATTTAAAATCATTTAAAACATTGATTAGGGGTATGAACTCACCTGTAGATGGTGAATTGGATGAACTGGGCGGTGTAGGATTGTTAGGTGTCAAGTGAGGACTTGTACACACACTACGATCCTAATGAACATATAACCACACATATATGCACTCAATTAAACTTAAATTACTAATTGATAATTTTAAGACATCCTAGAACATAATAAACACTTTATATAAGTGTTTTAAGCCCTAAGGATTGCATCTGAGCTATTGTGGGACAAGGCACTTGTGTTTAGGGTTCCAAAGGACCCCAAGTATGTGTTTACTCTCCAAATACCATCACACATGGAGTTTATGGTTGTAAACTCTTGAGTTTACAGCAGTAAACTCCCAACCATGGGGTATTGTGTTTTTTGAACTTCCAAATGATTCCTAGAATTATTCCAACTTGGTGGTTAAATTCTTGAAAGGGTTTAAGACCTAGAAACACTCCATTGAGGATTTTACGGACCTAAGGTAATTTCCCTTAGAGTTTGCGGCCGTAAACTCTTAAGGATGGGTGTTTTGGATGACTTCAAGTCTCATGCACAAGTGGTATAGGTTCTAGGCTTTTATTCCAAGCATATGAAGACCCTTGACACACTTTGGTGCCCCTTTAATGAGTTTACGGCCCATGAACCATGTCATGCCCTCAAACTCACTCTACAAGGTGATTCTTACGTGTTTAAGGCCCTTGATTTATTGGGAACAAGACTAGGTGAAAGTCTAAGGACTTAGGTGCCTTAAAAGCACCATTTTGAGCATGATTATGGAGTTTACGGCCTAAGATACTCTTGGGTTAGTGAACTCCCAAACTTGGGTGGTTCTTGCTTGATTTCATGTCCCTAACACACTCCTATACAAGTCCAAGGCAGTAGTATATCATGGGAGACAGTCTAGGCTTCGTTTCGGGAGTTTACCGCCCAAGAACACCTTGGGGAGTAAACTCCTAAATCTAGTGATTTACCATCTAAATCATGTTATAATTACATATAAAGCTTTCTAACACTACTAGAAAGAGTTACTCATGTTTTGGTATAAAACCCGAAGATCCGTGAGAGAGAAAATGGCTTTTCTCTAGTTGGAAATGCGAATAATGAATGAATTTGATTCAGAATTCTATTTATAGTCCTAAGATATTTTTGGCAGAAAATATTTTTATTCCTTAAATGATCTCTAATATAATAGAGTGTTGGAATAACAGTGTTGCACAAAACCCTAGTGCACCCATTCCCCTGATATTTCCTGACGTGTAAACCCTGAATTACTCAAACTTACACGAAAAAGTCTGAAAATTAACTGTGACTGTTATAACTTCTATTGAAGTGATGTAGTTTGTATAGAATGGAAATTTTGGGTTGTCACAGTAAATCCATTGATTTAAAAAGTGATGAGAATTGTTATCGATAATTTAGAACAGAAAAGATAGATTTGAATGATTTAAGATAAAGAACACAAAGAGTAAATATTAATCAGATCTTATATTGATAAAGACTGATTACAAAGTTAAGCAGAAGTGAGTTCAAGCATCGTACTACAACTTCTAGCAGTATACTAAGTCTATACATTTTATCTTCGCACAAAAATGACTTAGTAAAATAACATAAAATGCGAAACTATACAAAACACTCTATTCGACTTTTACAACATACATCAATTCTCCCCCTTTGTAAACAGTCGATACAATTCAACTCATAAGCTTTTGAATTGTAGAGTGAATTGCCTTTCACACCTCTCCATACCAGGAGATCACCTTCTTCAAATCTTTCTTGTCTCCTTCGTTATTTTTCTTGCAATTGTTCATATGTACAATGAAGTGCGTATATTGCGAAGAATTATATCTTTCAATCTCTGAGACCTTGAACAAAAATTTCTTTGGATTACCTTTTGTGTCTCTGCCTGAAAACACCATACCAAATGGTTTTAGGCAGATTTCTCCAACGGCATACTTTGACAAAGCAGATTGTGTCAAAGTCTTCTCCCATGGAACTTTTACTTCCCTTCCCACAACATGTGCTAATTCATCATCAGTAAGGGCTAGACAATCGAAGTAATTGTCTATGAAAGTCTTCACATGTGCGAAGCCAGCTTTGAACACATCTGTATAAGAGCCTTTTAGATTGTTTTCTTCCATATGCTTTAAAATCAGTGCTACTTGAATTGAGTCATCGCAATTCATCAAAGGAAAGTCAGCAACTGTGAAGTCATATTGTTTGTTCTCAACTCTGATAACAAAGTATCTGAAATTCTGTAACATCTCTTCAAACATAATATATTTCTTTATTGTCACAACCTTCTTGATCTTCATTAACGACCAAACTTCATCAGGATTCTTCCCCAAGACAGCATGAAATCTAATTTTCATTTGAGTATAATCATTCGGATTATCAAATTTCTCACTGATCTTATATTGTGCATTGATGAATAGCATTTCATTAATGGGGAAGTCCAACTGGCAATGATCTGAGTTCGCAATATCATAACTTCTCTTAGGCTTCTTCTTGAACTCATACATCTCCCTACATACAACTTTTGACTCTATGGTTTCGTAAGAGTAAAGTTTTGCAGGATCTCCTTTGTTCATGGAGGGAGGATCACTTGCCCGTTGCCTCATAATGCTCTGGACTTGCCTCATCTTCTCTATCTCAGCCTCGGCCTCTGCTTTCAACACTTTTGTTTTTTCATATAAAATTCCTTTTCCTCTTCCTACAACATCATGTTGGGGTTTTGAGCTTGAACCACCTTCATTTCTTCCGATAACAATACCTTTGGTAATTGTTCTTGTGGTGATTGTTGTTGCAGAAATCGGCTTTGAAGGAATTGGAAGAGTAGCAATAAGCTGAGTCGATATCACCTTTCCCACAGTTTTTGCATCCTCTTCTTTGCTTCGTCCTTCTTCTCCCCCTTGCACCCCTGTGGAAACAGGCGGAGCACTCTTTGGAAGTAAGGAAGTGACATTTGTGAGTGGAGTAAGGGCTTTGTGAATAGCTTGTTCTAAAGTAATAATCTTTAGAGACAAGAATTCAGGAGTAAGAATTTGAGAGGATGAAGAATGCGAAAGAGCTATTTTTAGATCAGTGACCAACTGGATGAGCTGATCAAACTTCATCAGTATTTCTGCTTTGTGATCGGCAAGAACAGGAATATTATGTAGCTTTTGAAGCTGAGAAGAAATATCCACAATTTGCTGTTGAACTGCGTCTTGTTTGTTGTGGACATCGTGAAGATCCTTCGCAAGTTCAGACTTCAACTCCTGAATTTTGAACTTGACGTCTTCACGAACCTTTTTAACATCTTGTACAAAAAGAACATGACGTTCTTTTATAACTGCGTGAAGATCTTGAATTACAGAATTAAAATTATTGCCTTGAGACATAATTCAGAGCTCATTGTTTTTATCAGACTGAGCAATTTTCTCCATTATTCGTTTTTCTGCTCCTTTGATCATGATATCAACCTCCATGGCAGATATTGACGACATTCGACCAGAATCAGCCTGTGAATGAATTATGGTCTTCAACTTTTGATTCAGTATTTTAAACTGTTTTCCTATCATCAGCATATGATCAGGAATATCTTCTTCATCTGAATCAAAAGGAATATCATCAAGTATCCCACCAAAGGCACCTCCTTCGACTTCTAGATCAGACATTGGTTGCGAAGGTTGAGGATTTCCAGGTGATTGCGAAGGGAAAAGTGTGGTGAAAGGGTT
Organism: Lactuca saligna; assembly: GCF_052625555.1. Taxonomy (NCBI): domain Eukaryota; kingdom Viridiplantae; phylum Streptophyta; class Magnoliopsida; order Asterales; family Asteraceae; genus Lactuca; species Lactuca saligna. The sequence continues at coordinate 113,429,262 of NC_136423.1, forward strand.
TTGAAGAGCATGGTAAAAAATGTTTGAAGTGGTAGATAAAGTAGTAACAGAGAATGAAATGGGTAAGGTTGTTTGAATGGATGGTGCAACACTCAGGATAGGTGCCCCCGTATCAGATACGTTGAAAACCATATCAGAAATAGGAACCGCCTCAGTAACTGATTTGGTAAGAACTATTTCGAGTGGTGTGGTTTGGGAAACAGGGTTAGAAAGTTGCGAAGTTGGTATTATGGGTAAAGAAAGAGGTACTATTGTGGTGACAGGTGGAGTTTCTGGGACAATCTCTTCTTCAGATGATTCATTGCGAATCACCATCTTCCTTCGCTTTACCATTGTACGTTGCATATTTTTCGCAACGTCTTCAGCTCTTTTTCGCTTCGTTGTGGGAGATACTGGCGCTAGAATATTGCGAATAGTAACACCTTTACTACTCACTTCCGCTTTGCGAATCTGCTTCAGTACTCCAGACTTGGAAGGTAAGATTTCCTTCTTCGACTGCTTTGAAGGTTCCTTAGTTGGGATGACTTCAGCTGGTACTAATGATGATGAACCCTTCGCAAGTTTCTTGCTAGCCTTCTTTGTTTTAGATGGAGTAGCAACATCTAATAAAACTCCAGTTGGCTCATCTATATCAACAGTTCGCAAATATCTCACCAAAATTTTGTGGGTGGGAGAGACTTTGCGAAGCATCGCGTCTGGAATATGAGCCACATGTGTAAAGATCGCTTCATCATCTTCTACAGCTTTGGGAAATTGATAGAAAGAAAATTCAGCAACTTCAACATTTGACAGCATCGGAATTTCTTCTTTCTCATACACGTGTTCAAGAATCAAACTCCAGTATCTTGCACACGAAATTCCCTTCTCCGAATTTGTATGTTCTAAACTTTTGACAAATTCCTTCCACAGCCGTGTTGCATAATCAACATTAATGTCATAGTATATGCCCATTACCATGGCGTATACTTCAATTCTTCCTCTATCCAACCCAACTACTCTGCGTGTAAGACATCGGAGAAAGATTCCAAAAAGAAAATTCCACATACACGGCAACCCAGATTTTCTGAAATCACTGATTTTTGTTAACTCTGGTTGATGCCCCATTTCGTTAAACATATGAATAACATGGGAGTTGACAGGTTTGATAAAGGGATGATTGTTTGGAATTTGTAGAATTTCCACAAACAAGTTCTTCGATAGTTTAACTCTTTTGTTGTTGATGAGATTGAAAGTAATCACATCCGATGTGTGATTGTATGAAGCCGTGGAAGCGGCACGTGATAACCATACCATTGGAACCGGAGATGAACTGAACATTGCAGTTGCTAAAGAAGAACGTTTCAGAGCAACAATCATCATCTTTAACACTTCTGGATAAGCAGAAACTTTGGGATCAACTTGGTAGTTAGTGTTTTGAATCTTCATCAGAGACTGAGAAAGAACCTCATCGATGTTGGAAGTAGTGGCCGCCATTGTTAGGGTTTGGAAAAAGAAAGTGGAAGTTGGTATCAAGGTTTAATCTTGGAAGTGTTTGTGAGAGTTGTTGTTTGCGTAACCATAACCAGTGTTCTTTAACCCCCTTTTATAGGTTGCTCAAAATTGATTTGAAATTGAAGCGGGATACATTTAATGTTATCCGACGTGGCACCTTGAAAGTCGGATCATGACTGCAAAAGGTAACAACATTCCAAAAAGTAACTGTCACATCTCCTTGAAAACCGGACAAAATACCAACGATTTTGAGTATACAGCCTGTCAAGTATTCGTTATAGAATAGTAACCAATAAAACCCTTCGCATGGAAGCAAGGCTCATTCACTTTTGGGATTTAAAGTGAATTCATATGCCAGGTTTGCGAAATCATCAGTTTGAGTTGGTTGTACTCAGAACCTCAAGGATTTCGTGTGTGCATTGTGCCAAACGAAATGAGATAAGAAACAAAGATATTTGGAATGTGGTGATGTCAACAATTCAATTTGACATGAATGCAGTAAAACCCCAGGCAAAGGTTACTTCGTTAATTATCAAGAGAGATAATCAACTGCTTGTATAGTTTCCCGTGATTTACAATCGAATACTTATAGAAAAGTATCGAAGGGCTTCTTTTTAAAAGTCATTTTGGATTGGTTTGATATTTCATTACATATCAACCTTAATATAAGGTGAGAAAGTGTAAATGAAATTACTTGTTTGACCAGTGTAGTCAGTGACAAGTTGGCTTTGGAAAATATTTATCATGACAACAATTTGCAAATGAAACTTACACTGAAATCATATTCAAATGAAAAGTTTGTTATGGATCTTGTTGGGTAATCAAACATTCTGAGTTCGAAATATTTGATCAAGACCACACATGCGAATTGAATATGATTTGAAGTTTCGAAATTTTGATACGGAAACAAAGGTTTCGTAAAAATCTGGAACAAACTTCCCCGTCAATTCCATAAGGTGTATGATTTTTGGGTTTCACTTTCATGACGGACTCATGATGACAGGTCATTAACACAGAGTTGTGATTTGTCTAGGTTTTGATTGGTTTGATCAAAAACCTCAACGACAAATCTTTTCAAAAAAAATTTTGGATTGAAAAAATTTGTTTGGTTTAAAAAGATTGGATGAGAATCGAAGTGTACCTCTGTTATAATGGACAAAACAGAAAACTCTTAACTCATTTGAGAAGAGTAAGGTAGCTCATTTTTGACTTATGCGAATATAAGCATTTATGGGAAGAAATTATCATGTGATAATGTCATCAAGGCTTTCTTTGAACACATAGAGTCATGTCGAGGCTTTTGGTCTACATACAGCAGCATGCTTCTAGGGACATCCTAACTAGTCTTAAAAAAATTTAATACCTTCCCATAGAAACAAAATGTATGACCACTTCGCATTTTAGCCCTGCAGTAAATTCTTAGCACACAATTGAAAAAACAAAGAAAAATAAAATCTCTTGGGATTTTTGATTTTTCAAAAGAAAATACAAAGAAATGAAAATCTTTTTGTATTTTTGAATTTTTCAAAAGAAAATACTAAAAAAAATGAAAATCTTTTTGTATTTTTGATTTTTCAAAAGAAAAGAAAGTAACATATGTAAAACGTTCCTAAGTTGATATAACCACAGATGCGAAATGATATGGATGCGAAGCCTCTGAATGAACAGTAACTTCTAAACAATGTGAATGCATCTTCTGAACAAAACATTTATTCTTGTGTGGATGAAATTGAATTCGCATTAAGCATCCCCAAACCTGCTAAAATTCTAACAAATGATTTTTCATCAAGAGGTTTTGTAAAAATATCAGCAAGTTGTTCAGTTGTTTTGACAAAATGAATTTCAATATTCCCATCTTCCACATGATCTTTGATAAAATGATATCGAAGAGCAATGTGTTTTGTCTTTGAATGTTGCACTGGATTATGATAAATGCGAATCGCACTTAGTGAATAAAAATACAAAGGAATCTTTTTCATGTTGATTGCATAATCACGAAGTTGACTCTGAATCCATATGATTTGCGAAGTGCAAGCAGCTGCAGAGATGTATTCTGCCTCAACAGTTGAGATAGCCACACAAGTTTGTTTCTTTGATTGCCAGCTAACTAACTTTCCATCCAATAATTGACATCCACCAGTCGTACTTTTTCGATCTAAGGTACATCCTCCTAAATCAGAATCTGAAAAAGCTTGAATGAAAAATCCTGTTTTCGCAGGATACCAAAGGCCTAAAGAAACAGTTCCCTTTAAATATCGAAAGATATTTTTCATTGCCATCAAATGTGGTTCTCTTGGATTTGCTTGATATCTAGCACAACAACAAGCCGAAAACATAATATCAGGTCTACTCGCAGTTAAGTACAATAAGGACCCTATCATGCTACGATACACTGTTAAATCAACAGCAGGAGTGTCTAACGAAGGAGTTAGTCGTGTTCCTACTGCCATAGGAACTCTGAGCTTCGTGCTATTAAGCATTCCAAACTTTTCAAGCAAGTTCTTTGTATATTTTTCTTGATTAATGAAAATTCCTTGCCTGTTCTGTTTTATGTTTAAACCAAGAAAATTATTAAGTTTTCCCATCATGCTCATTTCAAACTGTCTTTTCATTAAATTTTCAAATTCAAGTGACGATGCTGGATCAGTTGAACCAAAGATAATATCATCAACATAAATTTGAACAAGCATTAGATGACACCCAACTTTCTTGCGAAATAACGTGGGGTCGACTGATCCTTGTTTAAATTTAGATTGTTTCAAGAAATTTGTAAGTGTTGCGTACCAGGCCCTTGGTGCTTGTTTTAACCCATATACAGCTTTATTTAAAATATAAACATGATAAGGATGTTCAGTGTTTACAAAACCTAGTGGTTGTTCAACATACACTGTTTCTTCGAGTTTGCCATTTAAGAATGCACATTTAACATCCATTTGATAAACATCAAAATCTTTGTGAGCTGCATAAGCTAAGAATATGCGAACTGCTTCAAGTCTTGCAACAGGTGCAAATGTTTCTTCATAATCAATGCCTTCTTGTTGCGAATATCCTTTAACCACTAGTCTTGCTTTATTTCGAATGATATTGCCATCTTTGTTGGTTTTGTTTTTAAAAATCCATTTTAATCCAACAATTGAAACATCAGAAGGTTTATAAACTAATCTCCAAACCTTGTTTCGTTCAAATTCAGCCAGTTCAGATTGCATAGCAACGACCCAATCTAAGTGTTCCATAGCATTCTTGACTGTTTTTGGCTCTATTTTCGAAATAAAGACATTAAACATACAAAGTTCTTGGTTAGTGTTTATTACCTCATTTTTCGCACGAATTTGAGCTCTAGTCAACACACCTTCTTGTAAATTGCCAATTACCTGTTCTTGTGGATGATTTCATGTCCATTTCGCAAGTGGTGGATAATTTGGATCATAGTCTAGTAGTGCATCTTCATGCATATCTTCATTTTTAGATCCTGCAACAGAAAAATTATCATTAAATTCATGAAAGTCTGCATTGTTATCAAGACTATTTGTCGATGTTTCATGAAGCTCTCTCTCAACATGTTCTACATTTGGATACTCCCCTTAAAAATTATGTGCATGTTGATTTTGCAAATGCTCCCCCTCAACTTGATGTTCTTGTTGATTTTGTGAATGCTCCCCCTCAAACATTGGTATAAAATCTTCATGGACACTTGTGTGTTCCTCCTCCATATGAGCATGTGGTGTGTTTTCACAAGTTATCGATGTTGAAGTGATTGTTGATTCATCAGTATGTTTTGAAGATTCTGATGTGTGATTATCAGGAGCATGATTTGCTGCATCAATTGCCCTGTCAGGAATTCCAAAAATTAAGTCATAATCAAAATCATTAATTTCAGAAGTATCAATTTGAGTATTTGAATCCACAAGTATTGGTTTCTGATCGAATTTACTATCAATCTGTTTAAGATAGTAATCATCAAATGTTAAATTGAAAGTTTCTTCAATTTTTCTTGTTCGTTTATTAAGCACTCTGTATGCAACTGAATTCTGTGAATATCCTAAGAAAATGCCTTCATCAGCTTTTGCTTGAAACTTTGACAAATTATCTTTGAGATTCATAATAAAGCACCTGCAATCAAAAACATGAAAGAATTTTACATTAGGTTTCCGATTATTGATTATTTCATATGGAGTAATATTGAATCTTCTGTGAATGAATGATCTATTCTGAGTAAAACATGCTATGGACACAGCTTCTGCCCAAAGATATTGAGGTAGATTCGCATATGTGAGCATGGTTCTGGCTGCTTCGCATAGAGATCGATTTCTTCTTTCAACTACACCATTTTGCTGTGGAGTATATGGTGATGAGAAATTATGCGAAATACCTTTGTTTGTAAGAAAATTGTCAAGAGTTTGATTTTTAAACTCCGAACCATTATCACTTTTAATTTTTCATACATTCTTTTTCAAACTAATTTCAATCTTTTTGATAAAATCAATCATCGTCTGAGTAACTTCAGATTTCAACCTGAGAAAAAATACCCATGTGAATCTAGAGAAATCATCTACAACAACTAAAATATACCGCTTTTTATTTATTGTTGCAACAGTTGATGGTCCACACAGATCAATGTGAAGAAGTTCCAATGGATCTATTATATTTGAATCTATGACAATCGGATGACCTTTTCGATGTTGTTTTCCTTGTTCGCAAGCTGCACATAAAGAATCATTGTCAAATTTTATTACTGGTAACCCTCTAACTAAATCTTCAGTTACAAGTTTATTTATATTTCGAAAATTCAAATGTGACAATCTTCGATGCCAAAGCCAGTTGAGATCATTTGATGCTTTTGATAGTAAACACACAACTGGTTTTCCCACAATTGGTTTGATGTCCAGTGTAAACATATCACCATATCGTTTGGATTTCAGAAGTATTTCATTTGTCTTTGCATTTGAGATGATACTTCCTTCTTCATTAAACTCTACTTGATTTCCAGTACCCACAACAAGTTGTGATACACTTATCAAATTGTGTTGAAGTCCTTCAACATAAGCAACTCTATTTACTGTGAAGTTTCCATTTGTGACTTTCCCATATACTTTCACTTGACACGTGATTATTTCCAAATTTGACAACTCCAGCATTCTCCAAGCTTCGGTAATCTCGCAAGTTTTCCTTTCTTCCAGTCATATGACGAGAGCAACCACTATCAATATACCATTTTGGATCATATTGCTCGTCACATAGCACCTGCATTTATTGAAAAAATTTAGGAACCCAAGACTTATTGGGTCCATCATTAGTAGAATGAAACAACTTTTTAGAAACTTAAAAACCATGTTTTCACTTTGCTTGTAACAGAATCCATTATATCAGCATCATCCGTTCTAGATATTGAAATATAGTCATTCAATAATTTTGGATTGTCATTGATTGTAATCTTATCCTTCACAACATTTGCATGTTTGATAACTGGTTTCCATTTTTGAACCGGAACTTGCGAATTATGGGATAATGTACTAGCAGTTGAAGAATTATTTGCGAACTTATCAAAGGCACCTTTGATTTCTTGTTCTAAAAACTTTGCACTTTGATATTTCTTTGCTTTCCGTTCAAACCAATTATTGATCATATTTACATCAGTCTTTCCTTTGATGTATGAAACTTTGGTTTTTGATGATATTGAAGGATTTGGAAAATTTGGTTGTTGTGGTGAAAATTTCGCTTTGACTTGATTTGATTTCTTCAAATTTGATGAATTATTCGTGAATTTGTCAACATTTGGAAACTTTTGGTTATTTGCAAATTTTTGCGAATTCTCAAATTTTCTATTGTTGTCATATTTGCGAATATATGAAACTTTGTCAACATAATTTATTTGTTTATGAAAACTTGAAGTTTTGTTATTGTTTTTATTTTAAATTTTGACGATGATTTTGAAATTTGTTCTTTTTCATTATTCACAACTTGCTAGAATATTGCTTTTCTTGCTTGTCTTTTCGAAACATTATTTTCTGTTGAATAATTTCCAACCATCAATTTGAATTCTTGAGAACTTAATTTCACTTCAACCTTTGAGTTTTCAACTTTTTCAAAAGGTTTGTTTGATTTTTCACCTTTAACCACCCATTTTTGTAATGATTTTTATTTTTGAAACACATAAGAATTTTGAGTTAAATTGTATTCTACTGTGTTTTGAATTGCGAAGAAACCTTCAGGTGTTGACTTTTGATTATCTTTTTCAATCATTTTATTGAACTCAGGATGAATTTTCTCAGCATTTCCAGTAGTGACAAAAACTTGATTTGGAAAAATAGTTTTATCAGTACATACAAAATTTGGATATACCACTGTGTTGGTTTCCAAATAATGTGCGCCTTTGTCATTTAAAATTTTGTCAAATTCTTTTGTGTTTTCAAACACTTGATCAACCACAACCCTTTGATGTGAGTCAGTTGAATTTTTCTTTTCTTCTTTATTTTCATTAGTATCATCAGATTTCCAGCTTTCAACTTCCACATTATCAAACTTACAATGTTGCGAAGTTGAAGATTTATCAACTTTATCCTCTACTATTGAATCAACTATTATTTCTTTACCTTTGATCTTAGATGTGATATTAACGATCGACAATTGAGAACAATCAATCTCTTCTTCTTCTTCAATTTCACTGATTTCACTCACATTATCAGATTTTCATCAATATCAGCATAATTGAATTGCGAAGTAAGAGTTGATTTTTCGGTTTTCTTTAAGATTTTCACTTGTTCACTTTTTGTCAAACTTTCATTTACAATGTCAACCAACTCATCAGCATTCATAAATTCATCAATTTTGACAATACCATATGAATATCTATCATCAGGTATTTTGTCAAACTAAGCAATTGTACTTTCGCAATCATAAGAAACAACATCAACTTTTTCACGCTCATACTCAAGAAAGGGTAAAAGTTTCCTATGTTGTTCTTTGCTAATATCAGAAGAATGATGTAAAGCAGTTAATTTTGCATACAATCTTTTTGCTGAATTACAATAGATGTTTCTTTGTGCTAGTAACAATCTAACATCATTTGAAAGATTATTCCTATCACAATCTATATTTTTGATTTGCATTTCTAATTTTTCAACTCTGCTCTTCTTTATTTCTAATTCCCTTCGTGTCTCACTAAGTTGCACATTTAATTTCATAGCTTCATTACTAGCAGACACAATAACAGAATCAAAATAAGCCACAGTATCATCAAACGAAACAATTTCAGCATCATAAGCAGATAAAGGAATATTAAAAGATTCAAGAATTGCACGTACCTTGGTTGTCATGGGAGATTTGTCAATGGATTTAGACATAAAACATTTCCCTGAAATGTTCTCTTCGCATTCCTCAAAACTTGTGAACATTGCTCCATGTGTGGGATGTCTCATTTCTTCATCATCAGATCCTGAAGACCATATCTGATACGTTCCACTTTCTTCTTCATCCGATTCTCCCTTAGCAACCAAAGACACTCCTTTGTTCTTTGCACGTAACTCTTCAATCTTTTCAGAATAGTAAGCTTCATCTTTGACTTTTTCTTTCTTTTCTTCTTTCTTTCGCAACATGCAATCAGCTGCGAAATGATTCGCACCATTGTAGTAGTGGCAATAAATTCCTGAATCACCCTTCAACTTTTTCTCTTCATTCGCATTTTTCTGTTTTCCATCTGTTTTCTCCATTTTCTTCTTCTCTTCTCCTCCAGTTCTAGTTACATCATTTTTCACATCACTATTCTTTCCTTTTGGATTAAAAGGTTTTTTGAAAAACTTTTTAACTTTGTTGTTTGAATAGTATGCTACTGCTTCATCATCGGAGTTCATCAAAAATCCTTCTAAATCTGAACCATCTTTTTCATCAGTTTCTGTTACTTTTGAAACAAGAGCCAAAGGACCACCAATAGCTTGTTTTGATTCTTCATACATTTCTGTGACCTCACATTCATGTGTTTTCAGTTGATTGTAAAGATCATTCAATGTTGTTGTATCAAAACATTGTTGATTCTTTATCATCATGCTCACACCTCGCCATTCCTTGCGAAGACTCATAATGAAAGTTAAATTGAACTCCATGGTAGATCTAGTAATACCACACCTATTGCAGTGAAACATAAGCTCATTCAGGCGATCATAACAACTTGCAAGAGTTTCTGTATCCTTTTGTCTGAATTCCTTCAGTTCAACTAGGCACTGCTTCACAGAGTTGATCTTCGTCTTTTCACTACCTTGATATTTTTATTTTAGAGTATTCCAGATCTCTTTTGCTGTTTTACAACTACGAATGTAATTGTAAACCACAGGAGGTAGAGCACCTCTTAGTTCTCTCATGCATCTCTTTTCATTTTTCTTCAATCGATTGCATTGTTCTTCAACATCAGTAGATGCAACGGATGATCCAATTGGTTGAACATTAGCAGGAGCTAGTACTTTTCCATCGATACACTTCCAAAGTTCTTCCTCAATTCCATTTAAGTAATCTTCCATTCTATTAGCCCACTGATCATAGTATTCTGGAATTAACATCTGAATTTTGGTTGAGGAACCAAGCAAGTGAGAGAAAGAAGTCATTGAATTCATGTTGATGTTCGCCATTGATGAACACAGAAAATATCTGAAAACTTGAAACCTTGATGAATTTCAGAATTTATCAAACGAATTGATCACAAATCACTAATCGATTACTCGATTTAACAATTCAAATGCAGAATCAATTCAAATCTGAAGATCAAAGTGATTTTAAAAACCAAAAATGTGTGGAATATTTTGAGTAAATTTGTAACTCAAAAAAAACAAATGATTCTTATACAAAAATCAGATCTAAGCAGTTTGAATCCTGCTCTGATACCAATTGATGAGAATTGTTATCGAGAATTTAGAACAGAAAAGATAGATTTGAATGATTTAAGATGAAGAACACAGAGAGTAAATATTAATCAGATCTTATATTGATAAAGACTGATTACAAAGTTAGGCAGAAGTGACTTCAAGCATTGTACTACAACTTCTAGCCTAAGTCCCTATTTATAAGGAACAATCAAAAAGTATACTAAGTCTATACATTTTATCTTCGCACAAAAATGACTTAGTAAAATAACATAAAATGCGAAACTATGCAAAACACTCTATTCGACTTTTACAACATACATCAACAAAAAGAGTTGTGGAATTTGTTCCCCAAAACAAAATATGATAAAATAATATTTACCAAATCATTTCATAAAGGAATGCATTTTCATTAGATATCAAAAATCAGGATGTCATGTTCCGATACAGACCAAAAAACATAAACAAGAAATTACAAGCCGTACAAAAATTATATACAACTACAGGCTTATAAACAAAATAACTTGATGATTCATCCATCTTATGCCCTCGTGCCACTTCCTGTAATACAAATAAAACTGACTGGGTCAGGCTTGGGAGCCTGGTGAGCATATAGGGTTTTCATCCCACAATAAATAATTATATTTAAATTTACCAATCAACAATAACCCGACTACCCATTCCTGTTATCCTCACTTTACGTCCCTAAAACAACATTTATCTCAAGTGACCTAATCTAGTATTTTTCATCGGGACGAACGTTATTACAAGGGGTTTCCTCAACAATAGGTGTCCTAAAGGCAACCATGAGGGGATAGAGTACCGGTGAACATCAAGCCTATAACACCTACAGGTTATGAACCTGCCAGCGTTCCATAGGACAGTCTAGAAAGAGTCTGTGGTCGTCATCCATACTCCGCTAGATGACTCGATTAACAACATCAACATAAAGGCATCTCATCAGTTTATCACACGAAAACTATCTACCCAAGTTCTACTCAACATTTTGTACATAAAAATATACATATGCATACATATGCAACTTAAAAAACTAATAAGATATTCATTTAATACTCATTCCAAATATACAGATTCATTCCAAGTAATAGATAATATATATCTATATACACATAGCACATACTCACTAGGAGACACTTTATATTTATGTGTTAGAAGAAAAGGAATATGCACTCACTTGATCAGAAGATGATCGGACAGCACTATGGCTCTAAAAGTAATATTTCTTCGGTGAAACCAGGAGATCTTCACAAAAACTGGGCTTCTCGTGGGTAGAGTTTCGGCTTGGAACTCTGTTTCTCGGGATCTTCAGGGCTTCGAGACTTGCTTCGAGTGTCAGGCTGATACCGGGGCTTCGGGGTTATTTATTGCACGTAAAACGAGGCAATAAGGAGTGAGAGAGAAGAAATGAGAAACAAATCCCGGAGACCTTGCATTCTATTTATAGGGGGAGGCTGACCCTCCGAACGAGTCGCATTCCCTCTATGTACCCCAGGCGTTCCGCGAACGCGCTACGTTCCTCTGAACGCGGTGCGTAGGAGCGGGTTTCGGTCCTATCCGATAAGACTTCTGAGTCAGCAATGACGTGGCTGATCTGAGGCCATGCAAATGAATATGAGGTGTTCCTCTTCCGAACGCGGGGAGTTCCTGCTTTGGGTTGCATGCCTCGAACTTCATAAATTCATAACTTTCGCATATAATCTCCGTTTTTGACATTCTTTATATCCACGCGTAGATGAAATTATGATCTACGACTCTCGTTTAGACTTCGTTGGCTAAATTTGACTTTTATTTTTATTATATTATTTGTAGTAGCCCGACACCGGAAAACTCTGTTAGAAATTTATAACTTTTTATCTAACGTCCGTTTCTGTCTGTCTTTCTTCCGTTCGACTACTATTAATGAGATCTTAGATCCTCCTTTAGATTGTTTCGGCTAGAAATCTGTCGATCTCAAATCCGAACTTCGGGCTACATACCGCTAAGTCGAAACTTAGAAAAATCAAAACTTCCTCATACGAAGTCAGATTTAGAGGTTCTCTTTATGCACGCTCTCGGTTTAACGTATTCTACGGCTTTCTTTTAGATCACTAAGGCTAGATATCGCTCTATCTTAAATTCGTATTTTACGCCATATAGTGTCGTGTCGGTTCTGTCGCATAACTTCGACAGGTCATAACGTCTTCGTTATAACTCGGATTTCGGCATTGTTTATATATTCGGAAACCTCGTCACGACCACTATGTCTTCATTTATCAATATTGGGTTTATCTAACATTTCCTTTTCATGCTTATTTTTATTCTTAATTCATTTAAGCCACACAATTAAGTAATAAAGCATAAAACACATAATACTTAAATAATACATGCTTATTATTTTAAAATGAGTTACAAAGGTTAACCTAGACTATTACATCATCATTAACGCCTAGCCCAAAAACACAGGCGTGATAGTTAGCTCAAGAAGATCACTTCAAGCTTCACATTCTTGGTAAGTTACTTCATATTCAAGATGTTATATCCCAATTTATTCTAGATCATTCCTCTTGAACACCTAGTTTTCATGGTCATGCTCCTAGAACTCGCTAGGATCCATAAACTCATCTCAAGAAGCATCCAAGACCGAAAACACCTTCACTTTCTTTCATTTCTTCATCAAAAACCGATCCATCACCTAAGTTGAGCTTCATACCCCCTTGTTTTCGGTTTTACCATGTTTTGAGGGAGATTACAAGTTGGTTTTTGTCACAACTGGCATTTTAGTCAGGAAATTTTGTGATCATGTAAACGCCATCTATGATAATTTTTGTAACTCTAACTTGTTATCATACACTATGTTCAGTCTATGACAACAAACTTAGTCAGGATCCACAGTCGTAGTTCAAGACTCTATGCAAAACATTTTAGAAAGCCAAGTGGGAGTCGAGAACCCTAAAAAGCATGGTTCAAGTTCTTTATGGACTAGGAGTTTCTTATTGGGCCTAATGGACCAATAAGCATTCAATTCAACTATTTTTGGCTTAGAAAACCTATTTGGATTCTAAATGGACCCAATTCATAAATCTATAACATTTTGGACCACTTGGGCCTAGAATAATTCATTCTAACCCAAATGGGCCTTATTGGGCCATAAATGAATTAGTTAGCCCTAATGGGCCATAAACCCATTCCTTTATACCATATTGGGTCGTGAACCCTCCTAAGGGCCCATGTAACATACACGTTTTGAAATCGTGTTTTAAGTAAATAATATTATGAAATATTATGTGAATTTGAATGTTGAGTTCTAACTGATAGTTTTTACTAGAATTGAAGTAAAACTATTCTTTGAATCATTAAGAAAGTATTGTAAGTCTTATGAGATTCCAATCAAATGTCAAATAGTGAAATTTAACGAAAATATAAAATTTGTAATAATTAAAATTTTATTATTGAAAGTTGTATATAATCTCGTTAGAAACATCTAGGCTAAAACCTCATCGAAATCCGAGTTATAACGAAGAAGTTATGACCAATCGAAGATCTACGACAAAACCGACACGACGCCAAATGATGTAAAAAGTGAGTTTTTGATAAACTACTTTTTAGCTTTAGTAATGTAAATGAAAGTCTTAGTATTCGTTAAACCGAGAAGTTCGATAAAAAGAATGCAAAAATCTGACTTTGTATGAGTAAGCTATGATTTTTCTAAGTTTAAACTTAGCAGTGGACACCTAAAAACTAGAATTTTAGATCGACTGATTTTTAGCCGACACAACCTAAACGAGAATTGAAGTTCTCGTCATTAGTAGTACAACAGTAAAAAGTCTGACGAAAATGGATGTCGCATGAAGAAGTTATGAATTTTTAACCGATTTTCCTGTCCCGATTTGTTAAAAATAATAATATAAAAAATAAATCAAAATTAGCCAACGAAGTCTAAACGAAAGTTGTAGAGCATAATTTTACCTATGCGAGCACATAAAGAATGTCAAAAAACGGAGCCCGTATGTGAATGTTATGGATTTTAGAAGAATTGAGCCCATTTTCCCAGAAAATTCGCGTGGATAAGCTTGGCCACGTCATTCGATCTCGGTGAGTCATCTGTCTCGCATCCGATGTGCGTTGTCTGCTGATTTGACCGAAGGCGCGGTCCAATGGCTATCCGACGCACCTCGCATCAGACTCCACCCTATGTCCGAGCCGAAGACCCAACCGATGACGAGCCTGAAGCCGATGACTCCTCGCATCCGAGCCTCACCGAAGTTGCCATCTGGTCCGAGCCTCGCAACCACTTGCCATCTTCCCCTTGCTTCGGATCCGAACCTCGACCCTATATAAGGGGTGCGAGACCTCCCGGGTAAATGTTAGAAATTTGCCACTTTTTACCCCTAAACTTATATTTCTTCGACTTCCACTTCCCCCGAAGCCCCGATTTATTTTTATCACCCGAAACACGCCCCAAAGTGCCTGAGAAGCCCGAAAAATTTATCTTTTTGGTTTTGAAGCTCTACCTTCGCAGAGGCCAGTTTTCAACAAAGAAAGTTATATTTAGAGGCGAAGTGCTGCAAAAATTAATATTTTAGCCCCTGGTTATTTCACGGTGAGTTTAATATATAGGAACAATTTTATGTCATGTGTTGTATTTGCTATGTGCTTTTCAGTGTTATTATTTCAGGTTATTTTCACGTGTTATTTTTATTCGCCGTTTTTAATAGAAAAGAAATATCTTTGACCAAGTGATTAGTGAAAGGACTTAGATTGACGTTGGTACTGGTATGTAGCCTTTGGCCATGTAGAACACGTCTCTGTAAGAGAATGATTTCTATTCTATGGCATTGGTAGAAGGTTAGATAGGGCTGAAAGCGTGAAATCTACCAAAATGTTTAATCAGAATGTGTATGTCTTCTGTGCCATTTGGGCTGAAGCTTTATTGATGTATGTCAAGTATGGAAATCGTTATGTCTCATTGATTGTATATCTTTGAATCAAATCAATGATTGATACGGAAAGTTTGACACATGCTTCACATATGCCCTTATTGTTCCTTGTTCCTCTTCGCTTTTGCCATATTGAAGTATATATATGGCATAACATTATATTGTATCTATTATTGAACCCACTAAGCATCACTGCTTAGCCTCTCAATGTTTAACAAATTTGTAGGAAATAAGTAACCAGTATGATCATATACTGTCAGAAGATGTAGAATAGTTTTTACTATTACTTTTGTATTTCGGGATCATGTATGTATAAATGTATAGTATCCTGGGTAGTTGTGTAATATATAAGACTTTGTAATAGTTATTTTGTATCTAGTCATTTGTAAACTTTTTATCAATGTAAAATATTGTTTTTATGAATATGCAAATAGCATGTTTTGAAGTAACTATATTGTCAAGTATGAAAGTTTGGGCATTTCAGAAATATGAAAATTAGGGTCTTTCAATCATGGTATCAGAGTAGTGGTTTAAGTGAACTAAATACTACGAATTGATATTTAGACTTAAACTATTGGAAGTTCAATATATGAACGGATTCATTAGGAGTATATGGATACAAACCATAAGAAATACTTAAGTGGGGTATTGGGTAGTGATAAACCCTAGTATTCTAAGATATTAAGTTACTTCAAAATTTTCAAAGAATTAGTTTAACTGAACTAGGAATTTTTTGAATTTCTAGACTTAAACATAAATTGTTAAGTGAAGATGATACGATGTGTATCTGGTATACTTGGGTTGAATACCTAAATGGAAATAAGCACTAGAATATTAAGAGGAGATATGCATTATATTCTAATATGTGCTAAATGATAAATGAATATAACATGCCTTAGGTTTCATGCCTTATTGCTATTATTTAAGAAAGTTTAACTTTTGTTGCCGACTTTGGTTTAGAAAAATTTATGTTTAGAATTCTAATAATTTTCGTAATAGAATTTACATGAAACTTTTCGAAGTGATAAAGAGACAAATGATAGTTGACATCGATACGTTTGTAGATAAAGGATCGTGGGATATCGTAAAATAATATTTACCAAGTGAAATCGTAAATAGTGTATTAATACCAATAGAGTGGTGTTGTACATTCAAAGTATAAATTTGATGAAATAATAACATCTTTAGAAGAATGATGTACGTTTGAAACACATTTGGGTGAGATAAATGTGTTGGTACAAATCCATGAAGTTGTTCCACCATTGTTCAGATTGAAGCAGTGATTGTTTATAGAGTCAGAAGAACCGAAGATGGTGATAAGTACTTTGACAGTATTGAAATTAGAGTGGTACAAGATTTAGAAGAATTAAATAAAGATTAAAGGAAAGGCTAATGAAGTTTTCAGACTCAATAGGCCAAGACTTTGTGATGTAGTATGTAGTTCAAGTAGTAACTTTATACATGATGGTTAGACTTTGTATTTAATAATACTGAGTGATGATTGACTTCTATCACATCCTTATGGAAGTTCCATTATGTGTTAAGCCGAATTTAACATACATGTTTAGGATGGTGAATTAGGTCATTTAGTAGTAAAAGGTTAAGCAACTTACTTGTTTAAGCAAGGTAGAATGCTTGGTTGAAGAAGAAATACACCCATAGTATTGTATGAGAAGAAATGTTGTAGTAAGGAATGAAAGAGAACCAACTTAAAGCTAGTAGAGCTTGCTGAGATACAACGATAATGTAGACTTCTTAGGATACACTCCTATGAAGTAAACATAGACTTACTCAGATACAAGAATGACGATGTCATGGAAGGATAATGAAATGAACAAATGTGCATGGGGAATTACATAAGTTAGAAGATGATGCAAGTAGTTGAAAACCGTTTTTCTCTATACTGCTAGAGTAAATTCCGTGTGTAGTATTTCTTGCAGATTAGACACTACCTGAGAAAGAATTTATATGAAGAATTGGAAGTAAAGTTCAATCGACCTATGAAAAAGTATTAGAATATGCTAGATCGAGCATACGCATGAGAAAAATCTTAGAAGGCAAGTATAAGTAATCCAAGATATGTTTGATAGAAACGTGAAAACCCTAGTTGAGTCTAGGAGAAATTGTTGTATGAACACATTCATGTGTAATAACATGTTTTGTGATTTTGAATGGTGACATGGAAAACTATGAGACAATACTTGGGACAAGTATGAGTAGGTATGAATGGTAGTAGAGGCCTATACCATCGGAAGCACAGGACTCACGCTTGGATTAGGGAAAGTGACAAGGTTATCAAGAAGCTCATAAATGATTCCATTTTATTCATGTGTATCGTTACCTTCGTTTCATTAATGACTAAGAAGATAATTATCGTTCAAATCTTAATGTCATAAAGAGTGGAGTCCAATTAATATAAATCTACAAAGATAAACTTGATTGGTTTAGAAAGCCATGTATTGAGTAATGACAAAATTTTAGTCAAGAAGGAGATGGTCGATAGAAATATAACGATCTTCATTGAAGAATTGAGCAACCATTAACTAGAGATGCTACTTGCTATGAAGGCGATGAAGAATTTAGTTATTCATGGAAGGATTACAGTATGAAATCCGTGATTTCGTAATCAATCGAAATATTCTGTCATTTAAAAAAAATCGATGTATATGTCCGAAAGCACAAATTATAGATACGTGGTATTATTCCTTCTATTCCGATCAGACTCTTTTTGATTTCTTTATTCCATCAGCTCAATTTATTCGATCTGATTCTAATACAAGAGTTTGGTTTGTTATGTTTCTTGTGCGATATAAAATCAAAGGTCATTAGAATATGACCATTCGAGTTGTTGTTATAGCAAAAGTAAAGACCTTATCTTGGGTTTAGTCTATAAACCAAGAAGGAGAAGGAGTCTGCAATGAGAATTGAGTTTTAACTCAAATATTAGGATCAAAGGCTCAATAGAGAATGATGAGCAAGTGCAGGTTTGAGCACCACTAGTAACTAAGAAGTTTGAAGGGTTTGATAATCATTTGGCAAACCAAAAGTTAAATATCATGCATTTTAGATTAGGACTCGAATGTTGTGACTAGTAATTTTCTCGTAAACTCTAGATCCGCTCACATCTTATTTGATTTCGATGTCTCAGATTCTTTCGTGCCTTATAAATTCGCACATTCTTTTCAAATTGCTTGTTACACAATTGTCCAACCATTACATATAGATAACATAGGAAGTATATCATTACTTGTTGATAAAGTCTATAGGGATAGTGTCGTAGCAATTGAAGGTTATAATCTTCTTGCTAGCCTAATTCCTATCTCCTTGCCCAACTTTGATATTATTCTCAGCATGTCTACGTTATGCATCCCTATCGAAGAAAAGGATTCTATTTATGTCTACGTTAAAAATAATAACTTCTTTCTTACAAACTCATAAATTTATATCAAAGGGATATTCTACTTATCCGGTTAATGTAGTTGATATCTCAAGAGAGGGGAAGAAAACTATAAATGATATTTCCATTGTTAATGAAAATATTGATGATCTTCCCAACGAATTGTCTGGACTACCCCGAATAGGCAAGTAGAATTCCGAATTGACCTTATGCCTGGTGCTACTTTAATTGCCAGAGACTGCTAAAATGATAGCATTTGGATAATTGTCGACAACCTGACTAAGAGTGCATATTTTCTCACCATACGTACAACGGTTCTAATGGAGAAATACACACAAGTTTACTTAGATGAAATCATCGCAAGACATGGTGTGCCACTAAAGATTATTTCTGATCATGACACTAGCTTCACATCTCACTTTTGGGTGAGTATGAAACGTGAATTGGGATCTCGAGTTGCTCTCAACATAGTTTATCATCCCCATACAGATGGTCAGATAGAGAGAACTATCCAAACAATAGAAGATATGCTTCGTGCATGTGTCTTGGAATTCGGTGGTAACTGGGACAAGTACTTGTTCTTGTAGAATTTTCGTATAATAATAGTTACCACACTTCAATCAAAATGCCACAATGTGAAGCATTATATGGTCGTAAATTTCATACTCCTTTGTGTTGTCGTGATGTAGGACAGAAGATCCTTGGAGGCCCTGAAATTATTCGAGTTACCATTGATAAGATTCAATTGGTATGAGAAGGAATGAGAGTGGCCCAGGATCGACAAAAGTTCTATGCAGAAAAGAGAAGATGACCTATAGAATTCTAGGAGAGTGAATTCGTAATACTGAAGGTATCCACATGGAAAGGAACTGTATGATTTAGAAAGAAAGGAAAACAACAAAATCATCCAGAGAATTGGAAAGCAGGCATACCGCTTAGAATGGCCTGAAGATTTGGCAGGTATTCATGATGTGTTTCATGTGAGCTATCTGTGAAAATGCTTGAGCATCAATGATGAGACAGTTTCATTATCCTAGGTGAATTTGGATAATAAGTTAAGATATGTAGAAGAGCCGGAAGAGATCATGAATGAAAGAACAACTAAGTTACGTAATAAAGAAGTAGAGTTGGTGCTTGTCAAGTGGAAACACCATCGAGGCCCAAATTATACTTGGGAAAATAAGAATGAGATAAGAGCAAAATATCCCCATGTATTTTACTTAATGTAATTTCGGGGATGAAATCCTTGAAAGGATGAGGTATTTGTAACATACATATTTTGAAATCATGTTTTAAGTAAATAATATTATGAAATATTATGTGAATTTGAATGTTGAGTTCTAACATATAGTTTTTACTAGAATTGAAGTAAAACTATGCTTAGAATCATTCAGAAAGTATTGTAAGTCTTATGAGATTCCAATCAAATGTCAAATAGTGAAATTTAACGAAAATATAAAATTTGGAATAAGTAAAATTTTATTATTGAAAGTTGTATATAATCTCGTTAGAAACATTTAGGCAAAAACCTCATCGAAATCCGAGTTATAACGAAGAAGTTATGACCAATCGAAGATCCGCGACAAAACCGGCACGATGCCGAATGACGTAAAAAGTGAGCTTTTGATAAAATACTTTTTAGCCTTACTAATCTAAATGAAAGTCTTAGTATTCGTTAAACCGAGAATTTCGATAAAAAGAACGCCAAAATCTGACTTCGTATGTGGAAGTTATGATTTTTCTAAGTTTCAACTTAGCAGTAGACAGCTAAAAACTCGAATTTTAGATCGAGTGATCTTTCGCCGATACAACCTAAATGAGCATTGAAGGTCTCGTTATTAGTAGTACAACGGTAAGAAGTCTGCCGAAAATGGATGTCGCATGAAGAAGTTATGAATTTTTAACGATTTTCCTGTCCCAGTCTGTTAAAAATAATAATATCAAAAATAAAGTCAAAATTAGCCAACGAAGTCTAAACGAAAGTTGTAGAGCATAATTGTACCTACGCGTGCACATAAAGAACGTCAAAAACGGAGCCCGTATGTAAAAGTTATGGATTTTAGAAGATTTGATCCCATGTTCCGAGAAAATTTGCATGGATAAGCTTGGCCACGTCATCTGATCTCGGTGAGTCATCTGTCTCGCATCCGACGTGTGTTGGCTGCTGATTTGACCGAGGGTGCGGTCCAATGAATATCTGACACGCCTCACATCCGACGTGTGTTGCCTGCTGATTTGACTGACGTGTGTTGCCTGCTGATTTGACAGAAGTTGCCATCTAGTCCGAGTCTCGCAGCCACCTGCCCTCTTCCCCTTGCTTCGGATCTGAACCTCGGCCTTATATAAGGGGTGCGAGACCTCCCGAGTAAATGTTAGAAATTTGCCACTTTTTACCCGTAAACTTATATTTCTTCTACTTCCACTTCCCCCGAAGCCCCGGTTTATTTTTAACACCCGAAACACACCCTGAAGTGCCCGAGAAGCCCGAAAAATTTATCTTTTTGGTTTTGAAGCTCTACCTTTGCAAAACCCAGTTTTCAAGAAAACTTCTGGTTTTCAACGAAGAAAGTTATGTTTAGAGCCGAAGTGCTGCCCAAATTAATATTTTAGCCCCCGGTTATTTCACGGTGTGTTTAATATATAGGAACAATTGTATATTATCTGTTATATGTGCTATGTTCTTTTCAGTGTTATTATTTCGGGTTATTTTCCTGTGTTATTTTTATTCACTATTTTTAGTAGCAAAGAAATACCTTTGACCATGTGATCAGTGAAAGGACTTTGATTCACATTAGTACTGGTATGTAGCCTCTGGCCATCTAGAACATGTCTCCGTTAGAGAATGATTTCTATTCTATGGCATTGGCAGAAGGTTAGACAGGGCTGAAAGCCTGAAATCTACCAAAATGTTTAATCATAAGGTGTATGTCTTATGTGCCATTTGTGCCGAACCTTTATTGATGTATATCAAGTATTGAAATTGTTATGTCTCATTGATTCTATATCTTTGAATCAAATCAATGATTGATATGAAAAGTTTATCACATGATTCACATATGCCCTTGTTGTTCCTTGTTCCTCTTTGCTTCTGCCATAATGAAGTATATATATGGCATAACGTTATATTGTATCTATTATTGAGCTCACTAAGCGTCACCGCTTACCCTCTCAATGTTTAACAAATTTCCAGATGATAAGTAACCAGTATGATCATATACTTTCAGAAGATGTAGAATAGTTTTTACTATTAGTTTTGTATTTAGGGATCATGTATGTATAAATGTATAGTATCCTAGGTAGTTGTGTAATATATAACACTTTGTAATAGTCGATTTGTATCCAGTCATTTGTAAGCTTTTTATCAACGTAAAATATTGTTTTTTTTATATGTAAATAGCATGTTTTGAAGTAACTATATTGTCAAGTATGAAAGTTTGGGTCTTTCAAAAATACGAATGTGAGGGTCTTTCATCCCAATGGGCTGAAAATTTATTTTTGGGCTTCATAAATTCGAACAAGTCAAGAGAAGGCCCAAATTTCTTCATCCTCTTTCCTTCTAGCCCATTCTCGAACAACATAGTATTTAAACAAAAAAAAATCTATTAAGGAAGAATTATTTAGCAATGACACCTGAGTATTATTTAGAGGTAATCCATGCATTACCCCTCATATTTCCATGCCAAACCCTACATGTAATAACCAAAGATCTCATTAGTCCCTCTCTTCTTATCCTCTCGGTCGGAGGAACACACACACACATACATACTTCTACTTTCAAATATACTCTCTAGAACTTCTTCATTACTCTCTAAATTTCGAGACTTTAGGGTGTTTCAAGAGGAATTCTTCATCAAAAACTCATCCATTGTGGTAAGATCTTACAAACCCAAGTGTATTACTTCATAATTAAACACCAATACTCCTCTTATACTCTACTTTTCATAAATAATGTTTTTAGAACATCTTAGAGCTCAAGATCTACTCAAGGAAAGCTTGTTTGGGCTTAAACCTCTCTCTTCTCTTCACCAAACCGAGAACAACAAGCAAGGTGAGTTCATACCCCCTTGTTTTTTGGTTTTACATGTTTTGGGGGGAGAATACAAGTAATTATGTGCATATCTATGTATTTATGCTTGTTATGTGTGATTTTCTTGGTTTATGTTGTGTTTGTGTGATAAAACTCGATGGATCTATAAAACTTTAACAAAAATAGGTGAGATTCAAAAACTAAAACACTCTAGTCACCAAACTACAAAGTTGAAAATGTTATACATGCCTAAGTTGTGAAAAACAAAACATAAATCTTGTATAAGATCATTTTTGACAAATAAACAAAAGATGGGGACAAAAGTGACACCTACGGTTTTATAAGGACCAAAAGGGTCACATTCGCATAAAAAGGATTTTTTATAACAATCATACTTTCCAAAGGGCCAAAGTGTAAAATTTTGCATTATGGGCCTTATTGTGGGCCTCACGGCCTTTTGGGCCTAAATTGCAAAAATAACAATTTTTATGCATCAAAATGTTATGAAATAAAAACTTGAGCAAAAAATGAAAACGCACGAAATTAGGGGCTGAAAATGACACTTATTTCAACATTTAGGTCAAAAATGTTAATTTTATAAAAATTGGGCTGAAAATGTCATTTTATTCAAATAAGGGCTGAAAATGTAATTTTCTACAAAAATGGTCCGAAAATGTCAATATATGTATTTTTGGGCCAAATCCGTAAATTACTAAACATTTGGTGCAAAAATACAAGTTTTTATAAATTAATGGGTTAAAATGTTATTTTTAATTAAAATGGACCGAAAATGACATTTTATGTAAAAATAAGCCTTTAAATGTTCAATCTAGTTCTTAAAGGACCTAAGTGTAATTTTTATTTAACACGAGTTCAAATCATAGAATTTTGACGTAATGAACTAAAAATATCATTATCACAAAACACTGGATTGTTATAACATCAAGGATAAATTTTCCGACTAAATGAACTATACTATAACAAACAAACAAAATAAAATGATGGTACAAATATTGGGCCTAATATTTCCTATACATGCTTATTGTGCCTTCGTGATCTGTTTGCCTGTTTAATGGGCCTAATATAATCATTACATGTCTATTGGGCCTTAGTGACCCAATTACATGCTTAACGGGCCTAAATTATCCTTTACATATTTATTAGGCCTTGCGGCCCATTTACATGATAATTGGGCCTGAACTATTCATTATATGCTTAATGGGTCTTAAGTTTCCTTTTGTATACCTAACAAGCCTTGAAGAAACTTACATGCCTAATGGGCCTTATCCTTTCACATTCATGAATCATCTTGTGTTGGTAAATCTAAATACATAAACGTTATACATATTCATGTGGCAATAGTTGGGATCTAGTGAAACTTGTCAGTTGACACCATTGAGTATATGGTCGTAGTCTGTAGTTATAATTAGAGTCTCCTGGAGGGAGAGCGAGAGTTTGTGTATAGATATATACGGCGGTGACTCCCCCACACCTGAGTTGTTTGCTACAGTTAGACTAGGCCAGTCTAGGGTGACAAAACCTTGATCAGATACTGGTGTTTGGAAAATGCCAAGGCAGGCGAATTAGTTTTTTATCATGCATGGTTATAACGATTTACTTAGAGATCTATTACCATCATAACATTTTGAAAAGCAAAAATCTACAATTATGTCGATACGAAACAAATCATATAATAATGCAAGGACTACAACACTTTTATAAATCAGAAAATATCGGATTTTCTAGGGAAATACTGTAATTCATTACCTCTTTCTTACAATAGATATAATACAAGGAAATTTTGGATCTTTCATTTATACATGATTTTACAATGGAAATTACACATACATTTATACTTAATCAATACATCTTTTTCAGAGAATTTTACAGAAAATATCGGATTTTCAAGGTTATTCGCCCAATACAAAAAATTTCAATCAAATATGCTTATGAACTCACCAACATTATATATATTGACCATTTTCAAAATAACTTGTATTCTCAGGTAATCGATAAGCTGAACAACCGTCAAGAGTATTTTGGGATATCTTTTATGCAAATGTCAATCATCGTACAATTTATGGTTTTAAAATATATAATGTAAAACCATGTACTTGATGTGAATAATACTAGTTGTATTATGTAATGTTGGTGATGATTGTGTTATGTTTCATGATAGTCACACGAGCCCTCGGACAATTCCGCCGTTTGATTCGGGGGTGTGACAGTTTTGTGTTAAATCTAAGTGTTTATGCATGCTTGTGTGTATTTTCATGGTATATTTAGCAAATATGTTATGAATATGTGTAAAAACCCTCATAAAATCGATATATACCTCAAGACTTGAAAATAATAGCAAAACAAGCTACTTATTGTAACTCGGCATGATTGTTGAAAGGATAAAACATGTTAAGGGATACGTGAAAACTAAATAAAACCTCATGAGGGGCCAAATTTGACAAATAAGCAAAAAGTGAGCCTTGTTATGAGACTCACAGTTTTAAAGGGGCGAAAAGAGTCATTTTCAGATAAAAATGGATTTTTATGATAGTTACGGTATTGTAGGGGTCAAAAGAGTTATTTTTGACAAAATGGTTTTTTTTGGGCTTTCTCGGTTTTAATGGGCTAAACTGGTCATTTTTCATAAAAATGGGCCTTATTTAGAAATTCACAGCTTCATAAGCCTAAAATGTAATTTTTGGCCTTTATGGACTTAAATTCTCAGTTTGAATAAAGATGGACCTAAAATGTAAATTCTCCATTCAATGGGCCGAAAATGTCATTTTAAAATGGGCCGAACATGTCATTTCTATCAAAAATGGACTGAAAATGTCATTTTTTTTTATCTAAATGAGCCTCAAATACCTATTTACATGTTTATTGGGCCTTAAATACCTATTTACACATTTATTGGGCCTTAATTACCCATTTATATGCTTATTAGGCCTTGTATATGATGGGTTTTAAGCATACTAACACTCCTATGGTGTACATGCAATCCTAGAAACCTTGGATCTATGTTTTCTCTAAAATACATCCAAATTTGATTTCCAAGGTTCACAACCTAACTAGCATGTTATGGTGTACTTGTAATACAAAACTTTAAGTAGAATAACATACCTTTATTTTGTGGTTGATTGCTTGGAGTTTATGAGCCTAGCACCAATAGTGTGGATGCTTCAAGTGGTGTCACAAATCACCAAAACAAATTGGAAGCTCTTGAGAAAATAAGAACACTTATAGAAATCAGCTCACTCTTATGCTAACATACACTAGTGCTAATTCTAGAACCAATGACTCCTTTATATAGTATTGAGAATTAGGGTTAAACCCAAATACCCATGACTCTTCATTTATCTAGGATCCACGGGTTAAAAGCCCCATGGACTATCCATGGGCTCCATATACTCTTAGCCCATCCTAAATAAATCTTAGCCCAATCCATATATATAAATAAGATTCCATATTTAATTAGCTCAATTTTGATCACTAAATTAATTCTTGATCAATACTAATTAAATAATTATGAGACCATATTAATACATTATAACCAATAATATATTACTATATCAGAAACATCTGATTCTCAAAAGTATATCCAAAAAAGTTGTTAGGTGAAGTGCAACTCAAATGGACCATGCCGGGTCAAGTCAAGTTGATACCAAATATAGTTACGGACTTAGACACCTTATCCAACAGTCTCCCACTTGGATAAGTCTGATAACTATAGTTGCAAGTATAACTTCAGGAACAAACCAACAATCGTAGCACTTTAAAACTCTGTTGAACTATGAAACGCCATTTTAGATAAGTGATCATATATTCCTCTGTTCTCAAGATATCAACCGAACAAACACATGGAACATGGTCTAACTTATTGTCCAACATTTGTTTCTCGATCTCCGATTTGTCTGACATAGAATTAAATTCAACACATCAATTAGGTTCTAACCGGGCCCGACACATAAGTCAAAACCAAATCATCGAGGGGTCTAGATATTTCTTCTATTGCTAGAAGGAACAGATAAACTTCGACTCATATGCTTGTACAAACTACTTGTTGAATTATGCACAAAAGCACGTTGTACGACATCAAGTTACTGATGCGTTTTCGTACAATCAATGGATAACCAACTCATAGTCAACAACTCATATCTCTAGGTTTAAAGACATATATGATATTACCGTCTCGCGATCACTTGAGATAAATTCCATGAAGTGATAGAAGCAAGCATGGGTTTAATCCAATACTCAGGACTTATGAGCACTCATAAATGTTGTAGCAACCATTGCTATGTCTAATGCACCTTAGACAAGTCTTACAAGACAAATTCATGATAGTCTTGATTCATATCTACTTCTGACATATGACCGACTGTGGAGAGTTTGAATAAAATAATTATTCTGGAAGTCAAAACATGAAAAATTGAAACAATAGTGAACGATCAACATAGGATAGTAACACTTTACTCATAAATAAATAACAACTTTTATTTAATCATCAAATGTCAATTACATTTCACAAGTTTCAGATATCTAATTATTAAAACTAATATCGTCGCTCAGCCCGATGCTTCTTGTATGTTGCAAATGCCTAACCCTAGTCAGTCCCATCGTGAGGGGATCTGTAGGGTTCTCTTATGAGGATACCCTCTTTGCCACGAGGAGTCCTTCTTCTATCTTGTGTCTTATGAAGTGGTATTTTCTGTCAATGTTTCTGGATCTACCATGATATCTTGTCTCCTTGGCTAAGGCAACCGCACTATTGTTGTCACAGAAAATTTCCATAGGCTCTTGTAGCTGGCATAACTCCAAGGTCTCCAATGAACTTCTTCAGCCATATCGCCTCCTTTGCCACTTCACTCGCTGCTATGTACTCTGATTCACAAGTAGAATTAGCTACAGTCTCCTATTTGGAACTTTTCCAAGTATTTGCTCCTCCATTTACGGTAAAGACATCGCCCGACTGAGAGCAAAAATTATCCCTGTCAGTCTGAAAACTAGCATCACTATACCCAATCACTCTCTAGTCATCACTCCCACCAAGGGTAAGGACCCAATCCTTAGTCCTCCGTAGGTACTTAAGAATATTCTTTACCGCAATCCAGTGCGGCATGCCATGATTTCCTTGAAATCTTCTAACCATGCTCAAAGCAAAGGCTACATCAGGGCGAGTACAAGTCATAGCATACATGAGGGAGCCAACAACGGAAGCGTATGGAAATCGATTCATCTCAACTATATCAGCCTCTATACTCGGACTCCGAGTCTTACTTAGACTGGCATTGTGCTGGATCGGCAAGTCCCCTTTCTTGGAATTCTGCATGTTGAATCTTTTCAACAACTTATCCAAGTAGGTACTCTGACTAAGTCCAATTAGTCTCTTACTCCTATCTCTCATTATCCTTATCCCTATGATATAGGCAGCTTCTCCAAGGTCCTTCATAGCGAAACACTTCCCAAGCCAAGACTTAACCTCCTACAAAGTTGGGATGTCATTTCCTATGAGTAGTATGCCTTCCACATACAACACCAGAAAGCTAACTATACTCCCACTAGCTCTAACATACACACATGGGTCATCTTCGCTCCTCAAAAAGCCAAACTCTTTGACTGTCTCATCGAAGCAAAGATTCCATCTACGAGATGCTTGTTTCAATCCATAAATGGATTTCTCAAGCTTACACATCCTATTAGGGTACTTTGCATTGACAAAACGCTCTAGCTGAGCCATGTAAACATCCTCAGCCAACTTTCCATTAAGGAAAGTGGTTTTGACATCTATTTTCCATATTTCATAATCATGAAATGCAGCTATGGCCAACAAAACTCTAATAAACTTAATCTTTTCTACTGGTGAAAAGGTCTCATCATAGTCAACTCCCGGAGTTTGAGTAAAGCCTTTTGCCACCAGTCTTGCTTTGTAGGTGTGTACCTTCCCATCCATGTTGGTCTTCTTTTTGAAGATCCATTTGCACCCAAATGTCTTACGACCTGGTACATTGGCAACCAAGTTCCACACTTGATTATCATACATGGACTGAATCTCGTTGTCCATAGCCTCCTTGCATTTAGCAGACTTAGCTCCTGCCATGGCTTACCTGTAATTATTAGTTTCATCCAAATCTATTAGTGTACTAACACTATAAATGTATCACCTTCAGTGGTGATGTGATAATCATTATAAAAATCAGGTGTGTTCCTAACTCTAGTGGAACGCCTTGGTGGTACAAACTCATTTATCGTCTCAACAGGAGTTTCCTCCTTAGGTTGGTTGATAGTGTTTCAGTTTCCTTCACCACTTGACTCTTGAAGCTCTTCAAGGTCAATTTGTCTCCCACTGTTTCCTTGGGTTATGAATCTTGTCTCACGAAAGACTCCCCATCTTGCTACAAAGACCACATTTTCACTAGGCCTGTAGAAGAGGTAACCAACAGATCTTTGTGGATAGCCGTTGAAAATACACCTCTCACTTTGAGGTTCAAGATTTTCATGAGACTCGCACCTCAAAAAAGCTTCACAACCCCAAATCTTGATGTGGTCTAGATTGGGAACCTTCCCAGTCCACATCTCATGAGGTGTTTTAGCAACCTTCTTAGTAGAGACTAGGTTAAGGATATTGGCGACACTTTCTAAGGCATACCCCCAGAATGAGATTGGTTACGTAGCTTGAGTCATAATGGAATGAACCATGTCCAATAAGGTCTGATTGCGCCTCTCGGCAACACCATTTAGTTGTGGTTTCCTAGGAGGTATCAGTTGTGAGACTATCCCACATTCCTTAATATAGTCAAGGAACTCAATACTAAGATACTCTCCTCCCTGATCAGATCAGAGCATCTTAATCTTACTGCACAACTAATTCTCAACTTCCTGCTTAAACTCTTTGAACTTTTCAAAGGTTTCTGACTTATGCTTGATTAAGTAGATATATACATATCTGCTATAATTATCAGTAAAAGTCATATAATACCGATTAGCATCCCTTGTGGCTGATTTGAAGGGTCCATAGACATCTGTGTGTATGAGGTCCAACAAACCCTCACCCCTATCACAAGTATCGGTGAAGGGTGACTTTGTCATTTTTCCAAGTAAACAAGACTCGCAACTATCATCCTACTTTAGGTCAGATGATTCCAATACTCCAGCCTTCTGGAGTTGGCCTATGCGCTTCTTGTTCAAATGTCCAAGACGACAATGCCACAAGGATACTTTATCTAAGCTCATCGAAGAATCAATATGATATACATTATTTCCTAAGTTGTCTACAATCGACACGGTTTCATATACACCATCACAAGGTAATGCTTTAAAATAAAACACATTATTATAAAAAGCATCAATAGCACCAATTTTATTACCAAAACAAAATGTGAAACCCTGTTTGTACAAACTATGAAGGGAAATAATATTTCTCACCATTTTTGATGAGTAACAACATTTATTCAAATCTAAAGTTAACCCATTATTAAGCAATAAAGATTAAACTCCAATCTTGGTCACAGGTGATGCTTTCCTATTGCCCATGATTAGGTTTATCTTCCCTTGCTCCACTTCTTCACTACTTCTTAGGCCCTGCAAATCAGTACAAATATGAATACCACAACTTTTATCAAGCACCCAAGAGTTAGCATGTAATGAGCTACCATACAATATAGTATAAATGCCTGCATGGGTGGGTTTAACTTTCCCATCCTTCACATCCTGCAAGTATTTGGGTCAGCTTTGCTTCCAGTGCCCCTTTTCATGTCAGCAGAAGCATTATGCTTCCTTTGGGTTTGAAGAAAGAGGAATGAGACCTTTATCAGTCCTACTTGAATAGGATCCATGAAGGGAGTTTCCCTTGGTACCCTTCGAATGGGTCTTCCTCTTCTTCCCCTTTCCCTGCCCAATTGCCAAAACAGGGGCTGCTGTAGGAGTACGAGTAGAAGTAACAGCCGACTTACCTTTAAGGCCACTTTCAGCGGTCCTTAAAAGTCCTTGAAGTTTGCTAAGTATAACTTCCTCCTTGTTCATATGATAAGTCATACGAAATTGATCATAACTTGGAGGTATGGAATGGAGAATGATATCAATCGCTAAATCCTCAGGGAAGTCCACATTCAGCTTCAGCAAATGGTCCACAAAACTTTGCATTTTCTGCAAGTGACCGGTGATGGGTTCAACATCCTTCATCCTGGCAGTTATCATGGAGGAGATGATTTCATACCTCTCTTGACGCGCGCTTTGATGGTATCTATCCATCAGATCCAGGTGCATCTGATAGGGGTAGAAATCTTCATAGGTTTTCTGGAGTTCGGGAGTCATGGTAGCCAACATGATGCAGGACACTTTGGTAGCATCCCTCTCATGTGCAATGTACTCTGCAAAATCCTCAGGAGTAATAGTGGACTCATTGATAACCTTAAGCTCCTTATCAAGGACATTTTCCTTGTTCTCATAGCGGGTAATCATCCATATGTTTCTAATCCATTCATTGAAGTTAGACCCATGAAAAGTAACTTTCCCACACAAGTTCATGAGGGAAAAGGAGCCTGTAGGGTTTGAGCCAGTAGTAGTGTTGGAAGACATCTGAAAGAAAGAAGGACAAGTTTAATTAGATGAAGAATCCTGAATAAGTCACCCAAAATATTAAGGATAGGACCCCACAAACTATTTCATAATTCGAAAGAGGGATGCCGTAATCCAAGCTATGAAATATTTGAAGGTAGGTAAATGATGAGAGATGTCGCAGATCACAAACAAGGTGTGAATAACCATGCAAATTGACTTGGTACCCTAAATTTTAACACCTAATCGATGTGCCGGTTAACCACACGCGCCCCACCGATCTATGATAAAACTTAAGTCACCCTTTACCACTCTTACTAGTCCTTGTTAGTGTGCCAGTTAACCACACACGGTCCACTAACAACTTGGTAAGGTACAAAGTTTAATTTCATGGGTTAGCACCTATTTCACATTTTCCTAAAGTAACTAAGATTGAGAATTAATAAAGGTCTAGTTACTTTATAATTTCATTATACTTTTAATGAGGATTAAGGTCCTATCCTACCCATTCGGCTAACAACCCTCCACCAGTCAAGGAAGCGGTGGGTGAGAGTGGACACCCATTAAGCTGCCATTTTATATCCAACAACCTTATACCCCCCCCCCCTATAGACCGGCTTCATGAATGAGGCCTACTTGCGGTAAGACTGACTTATTCTTATACATATATATAATGATTAAACTTTTAATATTATAGAAGTATAAGGGTTGAATTTTAAACTTTTTAAAATTCCAAGGATCTATTTAGAATTAAAGTATTAATGTGTAAGACTTTACAAATTCCAAGACTTGAGGACAAGTATTGAAACTATTCAAGACTTTTCATTTCATAACTTATGAGTTTTAATGGTACATAAAAAGAAGAGTTTTCATTTTATGTAACCTCTTATTCTTTAATGACACTTTTAAAGAAGTGACTTTTGGTTATCCATAACTTAAGGACAAGTAATGGATTCCATCATTAGCCATTAACATCAAGAATTAACCTATAAGCAAATTAACACATAATTCCTATGATCTTCTAAAACTCGTAAGAACATGAACATTCGTATCAAAATTTCGAGAATCATATTAACACATATAAAATGTGGAATTTCGATATTACCCATTGTAAATGGATTAGCATAAACATTACACCATCTAAAATAAGTTTTAAAACACCAAAACAGTTTAGGGTAATGTTTCTAGTCCATTTCCAGCAGCAAAAGTCGAAAAACTGCATTCTGGGGCCCTTACTCGTCGAGTGCAAGAACCTACTCGACAAATAGGATGACTTTACACATGGACTCGTCAAGTCCCCCCATGGAATCGGCGAGTTCATGCTGCAGAGTGCAGATTTTTGAGCTTTTTCAACAAGATTGCATCAAGTATCAAGAAAACAAGCCTAGGATCTGATACCACTGATGGGTTTTGAGCATACTAACACTCCTATGGTGTACATGCAACCCTAGAAACCTTGGATCTATGTTTTCTCTAAAATACATGCAAATTTGATTTCCAAGGTTCACAACCTAACTAGCATGTTATGGGGTACTTGTAATACAAAACATTAAGTAGAATAACATACCTTTCTTTTGCGGTTGATTGCTTGGAGTTTATGAGCCTAGCACCAATAGTGTGGATGCCTCAAGCGGTGTCACAAATCACCAAAAACAAATTGAAAGCTCTTGAGAGAATAAGAACACTTATAGAAATCGGCTCACTCTTATGCTCACACACACTAGTGCCAATTCTAGAACCAAGGACTCCTTTATAAAGTATGGAGGACTAGGGTTAAACCCTAATACCCATGACTCTTCATTTACCTAGGATCCATGGGTTAAAATCTCCATGGACTATCCATGTACTCCATATACTCTTACCCATCCTAAATAAATCTTAGCCCAATCCATATATATATGTATATATATATATATATATATATATATATATATATATATATATATATATATATATATATATAAGAGTCCATATTTAATTCACTTCATTTTGATCACTAAATTAATTCTAAATTAATTATTTATCAATAATAATTAAATAATTATGATATCATGTTATGTCACACCCCCAAACCAGAATGGCGGAAACATTCGAGGGTGGATGACTTCACGTAGTACCATAACAATTGAATATCGTAAAGAAAGTAACACAACCATCATATATATATATATATAATAAAAACATACATTGTTGCGTTATACATGTTTCCAAAAGAATATTACAATATGATGATTTAAAATGTTTGATAATAAACGCCTTAGCGTTCCTTCTTCAAAAGCTGGTAGTTACCTGTATTACTGATTCCCTGAGAAATACAAGTGGTTTCGAAAAAGTGTCAACAATAAAGTTGGTGAGTTTATAAGTGTTTTTGTACTGAAAAAGTATGTCTTTTTGGAAGAAAATAGATGAACGTAGTTTCCAGAAAATCCAATATTTTCCACATATAGTTTGAAAAGTTCCCAAAGTTGGAGGGCGTTAGTATCTTTTGTACATAAATGACAAAGATGAATTTTGTACTCAAAATAATGTAAATACTGAATGCATATATGAGTCTCGTAAATCAAGCTTATTTTTATACTTTCGAGTGAGTCTTATAACCATACTATTGACACAGACTGCCTGTAACAACACTCTTCAGGTGTTGTAGTGTTATGACATTTGTCACCCCAGACTTGTCGGTCTACCTGTAGCTAACAGTTTAGGTGCAGGGTTGTCAATCCCGTATAGATCTATACACAAGTATCACACTCTCCCTCTAAGAGATTATGGCTTATAATACATGACTTGAAATGCATAATTAAGAGTACATTGAAGTTGAATATCTCACATCACTTAGTATAAATAGATTTATGATAAGAAAGTCTTTATTTCACTTTAGGTGAAAGTATTTCGTTTTTCAAGATGTATACGTAAGAATGTATTAATAACTCGCAAAGTATACCCATTATAGTTTTTCAGAAAGTATGTTCCATTTGCTGAAAATAACTTGGTGAAATACTAAACTTTATACATAAAGTAAGATGTTGGTATCGAATAATAATAAGATAGATGTTGTATTTATATTTATATAAAACGATACGTTTTCATGTATTGTACTTGTATTCCCCCCCCCCCCCCCTAAAACATGAAAAAACTTGAAAAGTAGGGGTACAAACTCACTTGTTCGGTTTGAAGAGAGTGAGACTAGAGTCGAGCAGAACTTCAACTGCGGAAAGTGGCATCTTCGAGCTTCTCGGGGATCTCAGTAGCGTAGAACCTTCGTCGGGGGCTCGGGTGTGGAACCGTGGGTGTCGTGATGGTCTCTGGTGCTTACAAGTGTGTGAAAGTGAGTGAGATTTTGAGAAAAGTGTGCCAAAAACCCGAGTTCATACCTTCTATTTATAGGGTTGAAGGCGTGAGTACGCTGGGCGTACCACCGGAGTACGCTAGGCGTACGCGTTACACTAGGTGTACTTCGGTTACGTTGGGCATAACTTTGCATCATGGATTACGACTCGGGTCTAGCTAGGCGTAGAGCTTGCAGCCGATGGGACTCGATCCTGCACCTAAGTACGCTGCGCGTACTCTTGAATTACTTTGGGCGTAATTTCGGCTTCAATCTTCTAAATTCCGTAACTTTCGCGTACGGGCTCCGTTTATCGCATTCTTTATACCCACGCGTAGGTGAGACTATGCTCTACAACTTTCATTTATATTCCGTCAGCTAGTTTTGACTTTATTTTTAATACTATGTTTTTAATATGTCGGGACTCCTAAAGTCCGTTAAAAATTCATAACTTCTTTATCCGACGTCTGTTTTCGTTTGTCTTTTTATCATCTTACTCCTATTGTGGAGACCTTCAACTCTCATTTAGGTTTCGTTAGCTAAATACCGTTCGATCTTAAATTCGAATATTTAGCTGTCTACTTTTGTTACGAAACTTAGAAAATTCGTAACTTCTTCATACGAGGTCCAATTTGGGCGATCTTTTTATGTACGTTTACGGTTTAACGAACTCTATGACTTTTGTTTAGATACTTAAGGCTAAAATGCATTTTATTGGAATTTCACTTTTTACGTTAAATAATGTTTTACCGGCTGTGTCGTGAATATTTGAGTGGTCATAATTTCTTCATTATAACCCGGTTTCGAATGTTCTTTATGTTTTTGGAAACCTTGGCACGATATCTAACATTTGATGCGTCCCAAATTTAGATTTTTGAACACTTTATTTTTTAGGCTAATTTCGTTGATTCCAAATACGTTCATTGTATTTGACTTTTGAGTGTTACATTGCTTTGGAAAAATATAAGGTTGTCACATCTTCCCCCTGTTAGGAAAGAGATACGCGTACTTTTGTTTCATCTGATCCTCACGTTCCTAGGTGTATTCAGGTCCTCGTTTGGCGTTCCAACGGACCTTTACAATAGGTATGCGGCTTTGTTTAGTTCTTTTAATTTCCCGATCCATGATCTCTACAGGTTCTTCTACAAACTGGAGATTGTCATTTATTGCAATTTCGTCCAGAGGGACGACAAGGGTCTCATCGGACAAGCACTTCTTTAGGTTTGATACGTGAAAGGTAGGGTGTACGTTTTGGAGTTCCTGAGGTAATCGAAGTTTGTAAGCCACCAGACCGATCCTGGGAAGGATCTCGAATGGTCCAATGTACCTTGGGTTCAGTTTTCCACACTTTCCAAAACGTATTAATCCCTTCCGGGGCGAGACTTTTAGTAGGACACGGTCTCCAACCTGGAATTCCAAGGGTTTCCGTCTTTTATCTGCATAACTCTTTTGTCTGTCCCTTGATGCCTTCAGTCGTTCCCAGATCTGAACAATCTTTTCCGTAGTTTCTCTTATGATTTCTGGCCCAGTGAGAGTGTTGTATGTTGCTTGCCCTCTTGCTAGTTGTGTGTCACCCACTTCAGCCCAGCACAGACGTCATCTGCACTTACGGTCGTAGAGGGCTTCGAACGGAGCAGCCTTGATGCTAGTGTGGTAGCTATTGTTGTACGAAAACTCGAACAATGGTAAATGGGTGTCCCATGCCTTGACAAAATCGATTACGCAAGCTCTCAGCATATCTTCTAGGGTTTGTATGGTTCTCTCACTCTAGTCGTCGGTTTGTGGGTGATACACAGTACTCATGTCTAGTCTCGTTCCTAGAGCTCTTTGCAGCGACTGCCAGAACCTTGAGGTGAATCAACTATCTCAGTCCGAGATAATGGATATTGGCACCCCATGCAACCGTATAATCTCCTTGAGCTATGTTCTAGTTAGCTTTTCCAATTTATCTGTTTCTTTGATTGGTAGGAAGTGCACGGATTTAGTTAACCTATCGACGATCACCCAGATGGTGTCGAGTCCGCTTTCCGTCTTGGGTAATTTGGTTATGAAATCCATGGTTATCTGCTCCCACTTCCATTCGGGTATTTCTGGTTGTTGTAAGAATTCCGAGGGCTTTTGGTATTCCACCTTGACTTTGGCGAACGTTAGACATTTGCTCACGTAGGTGGCAATTTCGGCTTTCATGTTCGGCCACCAGTATAGTTTATTGAGGTCCAAATACATCTTATAGGAGCCGGGATGTATGGAGTATCGTGTCTTAAGGGCTTCTTTCATGATGATTTCTCTGAATCCGCCAAACTTCGGTGTCCAGATTCGATCCATGAAGTAACAAACTCCATCACTCTTGACTTCAAGATTCTTATACATTCCCCTTAAGGCTTCCCCCTGTCACATTTTTGGATTTCAAGGCTTCTAGTTGGTCTTCCTTGATTTGCGTGGACATGTGTGAATGGATTGTCATAGTTAGAGACTTCACTCGGTGGCCTGAGTATTCCTTTCGGCGGAGTGCATCAGCCACCACGTTAGCCTTTTCGGGATGATATCAAATATTGCATTCGAATCATTTAGTAGTTCTACCCACCGTCTTTGTCTCATGTTAAGTTCTTTCTGGTTGAGGATATGCTGCAGGCTTTTATGATCGGTGAAGATTGTACATTTTGTGCCGTAGAGATAGTGCCTCCATATCTTTAGAGCAAAAATGACTGCTCCTAGCTCGAGATCATGCGTCGTATAGTTTACTTTGTGCGTCTTTAGCTGTCTTGAGGCATAGGCGATTACCTTCCCCCGTTGCTTCAGAACATACCCAAGTCCTTGTTTTGACGTATCACAATAGACCATGAAGTCTCTGTTCCTTCTGGTAAGGTTAGGATGGGTGCACTACATAAGGCTCGCTTTAGTGTTTGAAACGTGATGTCTTTTTTTTCTCCCCAGTCGAAGGTCACACTCTTCTGAGTTAGGGTGGTAAGTGGCTTAGCAATCTTCGAAAAGTTTTGTATGAACCTTCAGTAATACCCAGTGAGTCCCAAAATTTTCTGGATTTCTGTTAGGGTTCTTGGAGTCATCCAATTTTCTATTGCTTTGATCTCGGAAGGATCCACGTGTATCCCCTCTTTGCTTACTATGTGACATAGGAAATCTACTTCCCGAATCCAAAACTCGCACTTTGAAAATTTTGCGTATAGCTTTTCTGCCCTTAATGTTTCCAAGACTTGGCGGAGGTGTTGGCTGTGTTCTTCCTTGCTTCTTGAATAGATGAGTATATCATCTATGAACACGATCACGAATTTATCCAGGAAGGGACGACATACTCGGTTCATTGTGGCCATGAGCATCTCTGGTGCATTTGTCAATCTATAGGGCATCACTACAAACTCGTAGTGACCATAGCGTGTTCGGAATGCCGTTTTGGGGATGTCTCCTTCCAGCACTCGCAGTTAGTGATAACCAGATCTTTGAGAAGTATCTTTCTCCCTGTAGTTGTTCGAACAAATCGTCTATGCGCGGTAGGGGATATCGGTTCTTTATCATGAGTTTGTTTAGCTCCCGATAATCAATGCACATGCGAAAGGATCCGTCCTTCTTTTTCACGAATAGGTTCGGTGCTCCCCTTGGTGAGAGGCTCAGTCTGATGACGCCTTCGCTCAGCAGCTCGTTCAATTGTCTGGACAGTTCCTGGATCTCGACTGGGGCTAGACGGTATGGCGATTTTGCTACTGGAGTAGCTCCGGGAATTAAGTCGATTCTGAACTCGACTTGGCGTTCTGGTGGGATCCCTGGAAGATCTTCTGGGAAGATATCTGGGAAGTTGCATACTTCCGGAATGTTTTTAATATCCTTCGATTCTCGTTTCTTGTCTACTACGTGGGCTAGAAAGGCATGATATTCCTTGCGAAGATATTTTTGTGCTTTAACACAGGAGATGATTTGTAAATTTGTACTAGGTTTGTCACCATAAATGACAAGAGTTTTTCCATTTGGCAGATTGAGGCGAACGACCCTTTCGTGACACAGTATATCGGCATGGTGAAGGCCTAACCAGTCCATACCGATGATGACATCAAAACTTCTTATTGAAATGGGCATAAGATCGATTTGAAACAAGTGCTCGTTTAAATTTAATGTGCATCCTATGTACATATCGCTTGCGCTTTCCGTTTTACCGTTTGCCATTTCTACAGTGAATATTTTATTGAGTGGTTGGGGTTTTTAATTAAGTAGGTGTTTAAATTTATGACTCACAAAACTTCTCTCCGCACCGCAGTCAAAGAGTATGCATGCATAAATGTTGTCGAGGAGAAACGTACCCGTAACCACCGTAGAGTCAGCTATTGCTTCATTTTGTCCTATCACTAGCACTCTTCCAACTCCGCCAGCATTCTTTGCCTTGGGGCAATCCCGCTTGAAGTTCCCAGTTTCTCCACACTCATAACACGCCTGGCTTATTCCAGTACCAGGGACTTGCGTGATTGGTCGCGTTGATGCCTTACAGAAACGGGCAGTGTGCCCTTTCCTGTCGCAGTTTTTACAGTGCATTTCGCGGCAATTACCGTGATGATGGTAATTGCTTTTGTTTCACTTTAAAAGGTTCCCAGCATATTGTTTCGTTGGCGCAGGGGTAGCAGGAGTTGTAGTGGGAGCAGTAGCAGCATGGTCCGCCATCATTTGTTTCTTTGAAGGTTCTAGCGAAGTTTACCCTTTTCTCTTGTTCCAGAACTTCTTCTTCTTGTTGTTGTTGGCATTGTTGTCATGGTTGTTGCTTCTTTTCGTTGGCTCAGCGACGAAGGTTGTGACACTTTGACAGACACCATGATCAACGAGAGATTGCGCCTGTTCCTTGGTGTTGTCGAATGTCGTGGATTTGGAGGCTAACACACTCCCTCGAAGTTGGTGTGATAGTCCCCAGATATACCTTTCCACCTTTTGGCTTTCCATGATCATCATTCCTGGGCAAAGTATTATCAAGTCACTGAATCTGTTGGTAGAGCCTGCGATGTCCGAGCCTACCATCGTAAGGCCCTACAGTTCCTGTTCGAGCTTTTGAATCTCACCTCTTAGGAAGTACTCTCGTAGGAGCATTCGTTTCAAGTTTTCCCAACCCATGGAGTTCACCACTACTAGGGTTAGTGTCTTGATGTGGTCGTTCCACCACGTTAGGGCTTGTTCGTAGAAAGTACAGGCGGCGAATTTCAGTTTGCTTTCTTTAGGGCACACGCAAATTTCGAACACAGGTTCCGTTTTCTCTATCCATTGGGATAGAGCCATCACTCCCCCAGTCCCATTAAAGGGAATAGGTTTGCCGTTGGTGAAGTCTTTGTAAGTACATTCCCCAGAAGGACCTTGGCTTTGGCCATTTGTAAAGCTGTTTACTCCTCCTCCTGACCCGTTGTTACTCATTTGTGTCATCGTTGCGGTTACAGCGGCTGTTACAGCAGCTTGGAACATAGTTGCATCCATAGTTGGAGGGGGTGTTGGAGCTGAGTTTCTACGTGATGATTTACGAGGAGGCATGTTCTGGTAGAGAATTAATAATGAAGACTATAAGTTTCTAATGATTTGAAAATCGTGCACTAGAGGGTTAGTTATACCTTGTAATTTGTTTTGACTTTAGTTAATCGTTTCAAAGTAGATATAGCAATTTAGATAATCCTATAAGTTTCGAAAGGTATGTAAAGAAATACTTCATATCTATATCTATATCTATATATATATATATATATATATATATATATATATATATATATATATATATATATGTTACACATACGGTGCGTTACATTATGCTTCGTGTTTAGGAAAATTTAACCTATCTCCATTTACAAGTTCAAAGAAAGTAAGAAAAACTTTATCCGAGGTCCTATTCTATATCAAAATTGTTGGAGTTGGGCAAGTCCTACTTGCAGCGTGTTGTGCGTTTGGAGCTAGACTCAGCATCTGATTTTTGACTCCCATTAACCGCCTCTCAAGAACCGCTTGTTGTTCCTTCATCTCTCTTATTTCTGCAAGTGCTGCCTCCATTTGGCTTTGAAGCATCCCTGTGTGGAGTTGGGTATCTTCGTGTAGTCCGTCCAGACGACGGATGTCTGCGGTGTTACCCTGTGTAGCAGCATTGATCTCATGAATTCTGGCTGCTTGCATGTCCGAATGGTAGTTCTAGGTGGCTATTGTGCCCACAAGAACGGGAAGCGCTCGATCGGCTGAGCCTCCCCCACCGACATTGTAAAACTCCTAACACATGCCGAAGGGACGGCGTACGCCTAGTTGACGGATCCAATGGTAAAGATGGCTTCCCCAAATGGGAATGGGACCTTGGTAACCCATTCTAACTTCTGGAGGACGCGGAGCGGGAGGACGAGGACGAGGAGTGGAATCTGTTCCATCCGTAACTTCCTCTTCCTCCTCTATAGGCTCTTCATCCTCTTCGACTTCCTCGTCGCCTTCGAATTCCTCTTCGACTTCCTCTTCGATTTCCTCTGGGTCTTCTTACGGATCTTCTTTTATCCATCCACTGTTACCTTGGTTTGGGTAGTAGGGATCTCCCGGTATATGGAATCCGGCCATTTTGTCTATACTAGGATAGAGGTATAATAATTTTATAAGAAAAGAAATTTCTATTTAACGACATCCTAAGTTTAACTATATCTTGTGGTGTGCAGGTTTTTCATTATCCTCATATTTTATAACAATACTCCTATAGTATTTCGAATTTACAAGTCTAGAAATTTTATTTGGTAAGTTTTTGACTTGTTGTCCACTACGACCATTCCTCGACGTACGTTTTTCAAATCCAGGATAAATATAGTTGATCAGGCTATATTTATTCTCGATTTGATTACATACCTCGAGGCCCAATCGTAGTGTCGCAACTTTCCTTAATACTTTTTAGAAAACTTTGTTATGATATGAGACCAATGCATGCGTGTAAAAATGTATATTTTTAAAAGAAAAAAATATATGTTTATGAAAACGTTTCGTCATAGGGTTTTTGGTCCCCTTTTGCATTTATAGTTTGTATATCCTATGTGGTTCGATATACTTAGTTCAATAAACAATGCTCTGATACCAATCTGTCTCACTCTAAACCAGAATGGCGGAAACATTCAAGGGTGGATGACTTCACGTAGTACCATAACAATTGAATATCGTAAAGAAAGTAACACAACCATCATATATATAATAAAAACGTACATTGTTGCGTTATACATGTTTCCAAAATAATATTACAATATGATGATTTAAAATGTTTGATAATAAACACCTTAGCGTTCCTTCTTCAAAAGCTGGTAGTTACATGTATTACTGATTTCCTGAGAAATACAAGTGGTTTCGAAAAAGTGTCAACAATAAAGTTGGTGAGTTCACAAGTGTTTATGTACTGAAAAAGTATGTGTTTTTGGAAAAAAATAGATGAACGTAGTTTCCAGAAAATCCAATATTTTCCACATATAGTTTGAAAAGTTCCCAAAGTTGGAGGGCGTTAGTATCTTTTGTACATAAATGACAAAGATGAATTTTGTACTCAAAATAATGTAAATACTGAATGCATATATGAGTCTCGTAAATCAAGCTTGTTTTTATACTTTCGTGTGAGTCTTATAACCATAATATTGACACAGACTGCCTGTAACAACACTCTTCAGGTGTTGTAGTGTTATGACATTTGTCACCCCATACCTGTCGGTCTAACTGTAGCTAACAGTTTAGGTGCAGGGTTGTCAATCCCGTATAGATCTATACACAAGTATCACACTCTCCCTCTAAGAGATTATGGCTTATAATACATGACTTGAAATGCATAATTAAGAGTACATTGAAGTTGAATATCTCACATCACTTAGTATAAATAGATTTATGATAAGAAAGTCTTTATTTCACTTTAGGTGAAAGTATTTCGTTTTTCAAGATGTATACGTAAGAATGTATGAATAACACACAAACTATATCCATTATAGTTTTTCATAAAGTATGTTCCATTTGGTGAAAATAACTTGGTGAAATACTAAACTTTATACGTAAAGTAAGATGTTGGTATCAAATAATAATAAGATAGATGTTTTATTTATATTTATATAAAATGATACGTTTTCATGTATTGTACTTGTATTCCCCCCCCCCCCCTAAAACATGAAAAAACATGTAAAGTAGGGGTACGAACTCACTTGTTCGGTTTGAAGAGAGTGAGACCAGAGTCGAGCAGAACTTCAACTGCGGAAAGCTGTGTCTTCGAGCTTCTAGGGGATCTCGGTAGCGTAGAACCTTCGTCGGGGGCTCGGGTGTGGAACCGTGGGTGTCGGGATGGTCTCTGGTGCTTACAAGTGTGTGAAAGTGAGTGAGAGTTTAAGAAAAGTGTGCGAAAATCCGGAGTTCATACCCTCTATTTATAGGGTTGAAGGCGTGAGTACGATGGGCGTACCACCGGAGTACGATGGGCGTACGTGTTACGTTGGGTGTACTTCGGTTACGCTGGGTATAACTTTGCATCATGTCTTACGACTCGGGTCTAGCTAGGCGTAGAGCATGCAACCGATGGGACTCGACCTTGCACCTGAGTACGTTGCGCGTACTCTTGAATTACTTTGGGCGTAATTTCGGCTTCAATCTTCTAAATTCCGTAACTTTCGCGTATGGGCTCGGTTTTTCGCATTCTTTATATCCACGCGTAGGTGAGACTATGCTCTACAACTTTCCTTTAGATTCCGTCGGCTAGTTTTGACTTTATTTTTAGTACTATGTTTTTAATAGGTCGGGACTGCTAAAGTCCGTTAAAAATTCATAACTTCTTTATCCGACATCTATTTTTGTTTTTCTTTTTGTCATCTTACTCCTGTTGTGGAGACCTTCAACTCTCGTTTTGGTTACGTTAGCTAAATATCATCCGATCTTTAAATTGAGTTTTTAGCTGTCTACTACTGTTACGAAACTTAGAAAATTCGTAACTTCTTCATACGAGGTCCAATTTGGGCGATCTTTTTATGTACGTTTATAGTTTAACGAACTCTACGACTTTTGTTTAGATACTTAAAGCTAAAATGCATTTTATTGGAATTTCACTTTTTACGTTAAATAATGTTTTACCAGCTGTGTCGTGAAAATTTGAGTGGTCATAATTTCTTCATTATAACCCGGTTTCGAATGTTCTTTATGTTTTTGGAAACCTTGGCACGATATCTAACATTTGATGCATCCCAAATTTAGATTTTT
Organism: Lactuca saligna; assembly: GCF_052625555.1. Taxonomy (NCBI): domain Eukaryota; kingdom Viridiplantae; phylum Streptophyta; class Magnoliopsida; order Asterales; family Asteraceae; genus Lactuca; species Lactuca saligna. The sequence continues at coordinate 113,473,036 of NC_136423.1, forward strand.
GAACACTTTATTTTTTAGGCTAATTTCGTTGATTCCAAATAGTTTCGTTGTATTTGACTTTTGAGTGTTACATTGCTTTGGAAAAATATAAGGTTGTCACATGTTAATATATTATAACCAATAATATATTAATATATCATAAACATCTTATTCTTAAAAGTATATCCAACCAAGTTGTTAGGTGAAGTGCAATTTAAATTGACCATGCCAGGTCAGGTCAAGTGATACCAAATATAGTTACGGACTTAGACACCTTATCCAACAGTATATTCATTTCATGTTTATAGGGCCTTAAATACCTATTTACATGCTTATTAGGCCTTGTATACTCATTTACAACTTCACTGGGCTTAAATACATATTTACATGCTTATTGGGCCTTGTATACTCATTTACACGTTCACCGGGCTTACATACTCATTTCAAGCATATTGGGCTTTACGTTCTCATTACATGTTATTTGGGCCTTATACACCCATTCAGCCTCTTATTGGGCCTTACGACACATTTTATACTAATCGGGTTAATAATATTAAATGTGTGACATTTTGATAAAACAAGTGGTATTTTATCACCAATGTTTTGTAATCAAATACATACTCGAAACATTATTTAAAGCGGTAAATAATGTAATACACTACTCGTGTAAACTTAGTTAAGGACCTTGTGAGACGCGCCTTCACCCATACCTACCTAGTGTACAACCGTAAGTCATGTAGTTATAACTAGAGTCCTGAAGGCAGAGTGAGAGTTTGTGTATAGATCAATATGGGGTTGACAACCCCACACCTGAGTTATTCGCTACAGCTAGACTAGGCCAGTCTAGGGTGACAAATATCTTACCTTAAACAAGCGACGTCTGAAGAACATCATGACAGACATATCAGTTACATGAAGCATGGTTATAACGACTCACATAGAGATTAACAAACACTGTAAATTTACGGAATATATATATACTATACTTTTGATACATTGAACGTATTATACATTTATTACACTACTCAGGTCTTAGGGTTTCAAGACCACAACTCTTTTACAAGCAGAAAATATCGGATTTATGGGAAACATACTCAGTACATTACACTTTATACATCATACAAAAAAATCTCGGATTTTCTGGAACACTCATTTATACACTGTCAAAAACAAGAACACACATGCTTTAATACAAGATTTGAAACAAAACTCTCAAACCATTTTTACAGAAAATATCAAATTTTATGGTGTTTATAAATAATACAAAAAATTTTATACAAACATGTTTATGAACTCACCAACATTATATATGTTGACGTTTTCAAAATAACTTATATTCTTAGGGAATCGTTAAGCGGGTTGGTCATTAAGAACACGCGGATTTTTGTTGTATTTTTGTTATCATCATACATTTAGCATTTGGAATGTAATTTGTAAACAAACACACTTATGTAAACTATGATGGTTTTCATATTACATGTGTGATGATGATGTTGTCTTTGATTCAATTATACACACTGTGATGATATTACAAGATGAAGTCACCCGCCCCCGGATGAATCCGCTGTCTGGTTCGGGTGTGACATCATCATTAGAGCTAATTGAGAATTAGCAGTACCATTAGGCTTTGGTGGTAAGGAACCTTCACCAGTAGTCATGCTACAAAAAGAAGCAAATATAAAACTATTAAAATTTAAAATTCGATAACAACTAAACTGTTAAGTATTGTCTATTTCCAGAAATCGGTTCTGAAAGGCTGTGAAACAAAAGAAAGAATCTGAAAATTGTTTTAGAAAACAGTTTCTGAAAACAGTAACAGATTATGGATGCAATAACCTTAAACACTCAGATACATGTAAACAGAAAAGCAGGAAAAAAACACAGAAAATGTCTTAGAAAATGATTTCTAAAAACAGATTTTGCAAGTGTGGGGGAGGAAAAAAAATTCGTTTTTATTAGCACTGTAAGATGAAACAGAAACAAAAAAAATATCATCGTTTCATGCAAACAATTTGTTTTAAGACTGTTAGGAAAATATAACCCACAAATGTACGAAAAAACAAAACCATAAGATTCTTGATTGAGGCCTATGTTTAACATAGGTTCTTTAAAATAAATTTGCCCTATATGAGTGTTTGTTTCCCAAGATACAACAGTAGAAATCAATTCTTCTAGATTGCTTGAACCCTCACTTGGCCCGGATTATATCTTGGTTGCAACAAGAGAGAAAAGATGAAGCAGAAGCGTAAGAGAGGAAGAGAGTGATTTCGTTTCATCTTGTGTGTTGAAACAGTCACATAGGCATTGTATATACACTACCCAATGTAACCAATGTAATTAAAATGAAATTGTGTCACAATTAAATAAGAAAATTAAAATTAATAAAGAAATCAAAACTGAAATCTATGATTAACTACTCTTAATTCGTTTTGTAACTGTTAACCAAAAGGAAAAAATGCAAAAAAGGTCCTTCAATTTTCTGGTCGACCGGTGGTGCACTCGTGCCCACAGCTTGAAGCCAATTTCGCTCGCATTTGCAACCCCCTGCATACGTGCACAAGAGAGAGCCTTGGTTCTAATAAGCTTTACAAATGTAGCTAGTTTTTGTTGTTATAAACCAATTTTCTTTTCATTATCCCACCAATGTGGGATGTGTTTTAAAATCCACTTAACTCCTTTGCTTTCTCTTCCAAATTGCCCTACTTTGATAAGTAATTTCTCATTCATTTTTAATCCCTTCTGGATGTGTGATATATCAAAACGAAGACATCACGGAAGAGAACACGAATATAAAATCAATAACTCGTTTTGATTATATTTAGAGTCCAAAATTTGTGCTAAAAAATGGAGAAAATCCATTTATGGAAATTAACAAAATTAATTTTCCAACATACTTTATATCAACTTAATTGAAATTTCTAGAAGTTAATTTACATGTTTTTATTAAATATCTTTATTGATCTATTCATATTAAATGTTGGACTTTAACTTTGAAGTTGCCCACCATCGATATTCTTGTAAGTTCATCTTGTTGTTTGTGTATAGAACCTACCAAAAACATTTATAGGATTAGTGATTTTTAACAATTGAAAATTAAAAATAATCACGTAAATTTTATTATATTGACATAAGAAGAAAGGATGGCCGCCTAAAATTTAAGTAATTAGTTTTGATTTCATATTGTTAGAGATCATTAATCTTATAAATGTTTTTGGTAGGTTCTATATACAAACAAGATGAACCCTCAAGAATTTCGATGGTGGGCAACCTAAACATAAAATCAAAGATTTGAAATAAATAGATTAATAAAGAGATTTAATGAAAATGTGTAAATTAACATTTAGAAATATCAATTAAAATGATCTAAATAAACTAATATAGGTATTAATCACCAAAATAACCAAAAAGAATTGTAGGATATTGAAAATTAACAACGTCTTAAAACTTTTACAACAAAATAACTATCAAATATTAAAATAGCTTCACCCTTTTTCTCATTCATGTATTCGACGCAAAGTATTTTCAGTTTTAATTCAAGAAACTTGAAAAATTGGTTGAAGATGCTCATATTTTGGCTTTCAAGTTAGCCATATATTAAGAATGTTTTCTATCTACGGGTTTTTGATTTTGTTTAGGACATTTTGTAAGACTATTACATAAAGCTATTAGATGTTATATTTTATTCATACGTATATCTTCTTGCTCTCCTATCAAGCATGTAACCATCTAATAAGAGTGTCAATTCATAGTGGTTTGTCCCGATTTTGAGTTTCCACTTTAGATCATGTTGTTTTATTGTTCTTCGTGTTGATTTCTTGCGTTTGAAGCCTTGTAGTATTTATTGTTGGTGTTGGATTGTGTTAGTTCCACGTTGATTATTTTATATCAAGTGATATCAGAGCGTTTTAAAGATGCATACACATTGGTCGTTTTTATTGAACCCTAAAGGGTTGGTTTTTGGCCGATTTTATCAGTTCTTTTTTCCATGGCCATTAATCTTCCCAAACACGTTTGATTATCAAGGGTCCTCAAGAATTTTACCATAGTCAACTTGATCAATGTTCATAATACATATTTAATCGATAGAATTTTCTTTTGGGAACATTGATAGTGTTTCCCTTAAGTTTTTTTTCCTTAAAAAGATCCTACATTTTGATTTTTTTTTCTTTTTAGATCTAAAACTAATTTATATTTCAAAAAAAGCAAAACGTTTAGCTTTTACTTGTTATTTCTGCCCCCAACAAATTACAGACAATTTCTTTCCATAAAAGATAATATTTTTTTTTGTAATCTTCGTTTTAGACCTAAACATTGTTTTTTTGCAAAATAAACTCAACGTAACCTATTCATTGATATTCTATTAATGAGTTGTTTACTAACATGTTACTCTATAACTCACTAACTCATATACCCCCCAAACATCGATCACCTAAAAGAATAATTGAGTCTAAACATTTAGGTCGTGTTTATTCTTCTTTTCATTGTTGTTGTACACCATATTGAGTCCCTTGAAATGAATTAATTTTGAAGTTAAGAAGATAAACTTAGTAAAAATTCCTGAAATAGAATTATGTTATTGTTAGGATGAAGCACCACTATTTACCGCTTGTCAGAAGTTGTGTTTCATAAGATTGAATGTGATTTTAAATATCATCCCAATGCTATTTTTAAAAGGTTTGATATTATGTTTATTTTAACAGTGTAATCTCTATTCTAATAAAAGAATAGTTTTATTCTACTTTTAACATGTGTCACCATATTAGGTCTCATAATTAATGCATATTTCATTTTTCTTTTGTCATGTGTCACCCTATTATGTATTGATTATCTATTTTAAATTTAAGTTTTAATGCATGTCACTTGTCAATCTATTGATTATCTATTTTAAATTTAAATTTTTCACTCTAATTACATTAAACTAAAAACATTAGAATAAAAATTAAAATAAAATTAATACAAATTATAAAGTGATATAATTTTTCATATTTATTTAAATTGATGATTATAATTTTATATAACTAAAAAAATCTCTTAATTAATAATTTATTTAAAATAAGTGATTAATAATTTTGAGTTTTTTTAC